>NW_006769660.1:1097504-1114491 GCF_000442215.2 Lipotes vexillifer
GGGCCCGAGGAGGAGGGAGGGGCGGCGGGGCGGGGTGGCGGCGGGGGCGGGGCGCGGGGCGGCGGCGGCACTTACCCGGCCGGGGCGCGGGGCAGCTCGCCGACTCCTCCGGGCCCGCGGCGGCTGGGGGCCGGCGGTCGCTCGGCCGGGCGCTGCCAAATGTAAACAATCCGCCATGATTTCTTTGTTTAGCTAATTGAACCTGCCGCCGTCGCGAGTCCCGGGCGCTCCCTCGCTCCCTCCTCTCCCCGGCCCCTCTCGCTCGCGCGCGCTTTCATTTATTTATTTATCTTCCCCCCCGCTCCTTCGTCTTCCCCTCTTTTCTTTGGCCTCAGTAGCTGCTTCTCTTGGAAGTCGAGGCAGTGGGGTGGTTGGTGTAGGGAGTGCGGTGGTGGTTTTTAGAAATACAGGTAAAAACCTACCCAAATCTCAAGCTGAGGTGCACTTGCTGAAAGAGGAGGAGGGTGTTTCCCTCCCTCCCTCGCTCTCGCCTTTCCCGCCACCCCCCGTTTATTAGACTAGCCTCCGTGGAAAGTGCCAGACAAACGGGGTGCAACTTCCAGTCACCTTTTCTTGCCGCCGAACTCTCTGGTACTGGAATTCTCGGGCGAATTTTGGACTCGGCAAAAGCGCCAGGTTCTTCGTTTACTTTGAGAACCTCGAATATGTGATGTCCGGCTGCCTAAGGGCTCACAGAATAGTCTCCGCCACGCCAGGGATGGAATGAACATAATACAGCGCGCTCACCGGGGGAGGGTGACCTGTTGGCGTCAATTCAACGCCTTCTTTAAGAAAACACTGGATTTTACACACTCACCCACGCCCGTGCCCACACCATCCACACTAGCACCAACACAGTGGAAAGGTAGAAGAGCGGGACCTTTCAGCCATATATTTGCATAAATTAGTGGTACTTTTCGTGGCACAACCCTTTGGGGAGGGGGTAGACTCTGAGCACATTTACCGAGTTTAAAATTTCGAGGAGTGCTTCCCTGGTGGCGCAGTGGTTGGGAGTCCGCCTGCCGATGCAGGGAATGCGGGTTCGTGCCCCTGTCCGGGAAGATTCCCACATGCCGCGGGGCGGCTGGGCCCGTGAGCCATGGCCGCTGAGCCTGCGCGTCCGGAGCCTGTGCTCCGCAACGGGAGAGGCCACAGCAGTGAGAGGCCCGCGCACCGCAAAAAAAAAAAAAACTTCGAGGAGATAGGTCCTGGTAGGAAAGGAGGCTTAGCAGGCTTAGCACCTGTCTATGTGAGTTCTGTGAGTGGAAATGCATTTGATCACCAGTTTTCACTATAGTTAATGCAGGCATCGTTTAAGCCCTGTTTTAGGTGGATTTACGATGAGATTCAGGGTAATCCGTAGCAGAAAAATTCAAGGGCTATGGTCTCATTTATTTAAAAAAAAAAAACTATTACTTCGGTTTCACTTCCTTTTATAGACACTATGTTGGCTGGACACCAAAAATGATTCAATATTTTAATTCATAAGGAGGATTGAAAGTCATCTACATCTTGCAGAGAAACTGTGCCTCTTATTATCATCAGACCTAATCGCATTAAAAGAAGTTATTGCCTTACCTGCTTAATTCTTCTGGGGAGAGCACTGTTGAATACAGTAATGTCATCCTTAGAAGTTTGGACCGACCATTTACAGGTCATATAATATATTGATTATAAGTGTAGAAGGGCCATCTGGTCCCACCAAGAGAACTGAACTAAGTAATATTTACACTGTAGGCCAGTCACTGTGCTGGTTTTAACCTCTGGGCCAATTAATAAATAGGTGTTCAAGCATTCTGATTCTATAGAAAGAAAAAGGAATTGTATTACCACGCAATCAAAATGACCCCAATCAAATCCCCTGTTTACACATGGCTTTAGCCTATTCCCTCAGGAAAGTTCGACAGAAGTTATAACCATGTTTTTTTTCCCATACTTGTGATGTTCCTCTCTATAGCAGGCTAAATTTTACATGTTTTCCCAAATTTTAACTTAAATCTGACCTTAATGAAACCTGTGGTAATATTTACCCTCTCCTAATACTTGTGCCTAACTTCTGTTGGCATCAGATAGGAAACTTCTGAGCTTCAGAACTGTGTGATCAAGGCCTGTGAGTAGGAGATTCGTATACTCAGTACATGAAAGAATTTCTTACTGCATAAAAATTAGACTGAAGGAGCCATAGTTTCACTTTTAAAACTTAGATGAAACAAATACGTTTTGCATTAATTTATTTAAAGATCTGGCCTGCTTGTATAGAATTGCTGACCCATGTTGACATTAATTTTTTCGAATACGGTTGAATGTTGCATGTTTGCACCATTTGCCTGTCAATCCTCAGATTCATTTCATGTGTCACTTGCCGTGAACTGAGATTTGTTTTGGAAGTTGGAGGGAGAGGGGCAAGTGGAACTGCTCTTGAGCCCATTCCAAATTCTCACATCTTAACCAGGTGTATTTGAAAAACTGAGTCTTCTCCTGGTGTCTCCTTACTCTCATACTACCATACTCACAACACTTCACTTCTGACAATTCTGGTCACCAAATGTGTGGGGTTTTTTTCCTACACCAAGCAATTCTCCACAACACCAGCTGGGTATCCTACAATTTAACTCAATTCTGGCACTGTCTACCTGGAGATAGTGTCAGATACCGTCAGTGTAGGGCTCAGTCCTGTATGACTGATCCCAGCTCACTTCAGATGCTGATCACAATAGTAGGTCCACAGGTTACCTACACCTCCTCTCTGACTTGGCTACAAATCATAGGTTCCCATGACCTCTTTCCCCTTTGGATTTAATTGATTTGCTAGAGTGGCTCACAGGACTCAGGGAAACATTTACGTACACTTACCAGTTTATTAAAGGATACGATAAAGGATACAGATGAACAACTAGATGAAGAGGTACATAGGGTGAGGTCTGGGAGCTTCCGGAGCACAGGAGCTTCTGTCTCTGTGGAGTTGGGGTCTGTCATCCTCCTGGTGTGGATGTGCTTGATAACCTGGAAGTTCTCCAAACCCTGTACTTTGGGGACTTTTATGGAGGCTTCAGCATGTAGGCATAATCAATCATTAACTCCATTTTCAGCCTTTCTCCCTTTTCAAGAGAATGAGAGGCAGGGCTGAAAATCCCACGTTTCTAATCATGGCTTGGTCTTTCCAGTGCAGGAGCCCATCTCCTCAGGAGAACAAAAGTTACTCCTTGTGTTCTTAACACTTAGGAATTTACAAGGTCAGGGAGATGTCAAAGGCCAAATATTACAATCAGAGATGCTCCTAGGGCTCTTATCACTTAGGGATTTACAAGGGTTTCAGGAGCCTTGTGTCAGGAGCTAGGGGTGGAGACCAATATATACATTTCTTAATACTTCACACCAGGCAACATCACATCACCCCCCCCCCTTTACTAAATAGCATTCTTTAATTCTTCGTACCTAGTAAAATGTTAATCATATACCAGACACTTGTTGAAAATATGTTGAAAAAATTGAAAACTCATACATAGCTAGATTTTATTCTTAGGCTCTTACAGTAGACTGTTAACACTGATGGCCTGCAATCCATCACACATCTCTGTATTCTTGCCCTTGTATAGTTCCCTCACTGACCATGGAGTTAGCCATGTGAATTACCTTGGCTACTAGGAAGTGTGATATAAGCAGAAGCTCAGTAAGCACCTGCACACTGGGGCTTGTCCTTCTCGATGTTCCCTTTTGGAATGCAGCCTCCAGGCTTTAAAGAAGTCTAGATTATCCTGCTGGAGAGAGAGGGCACATGGAGAAGAACTGGGGCATTCCAGCCCAGATACTAGCTGAATTCATCACATGAATGATCTAGCTAACACTGCATGGGGCAGAATAACTGTCCAGCCAATTCTTGGGATCATGGCAATAAATCAATTTTGTTCCAAGCCACTAAGTTTTGGAGTGGCCAGTTACACAGCAATGGGTAACTGACATAGCAATCACCAATTTCAAGCACTAGAGGCATGGTCAGGTTACTACAGAAGATAAAGATTTATCAAAAGGATGGCGGAAGGGGAGAAAGAAACTGAAAAGCTGCTTGGTAGAGCTTCAAAGAATTAGAACTTCGTTGGTCACCTCTTAGAATTCAATGACACAGTTACTCAAATGATGGAGTAACTATTGTGGTGACAGTCTTTCTGTCATCACTTTAGAATTAAGCACCTTTGAGGCTGTGAACAACGAGGTCAGAAGACACAAGCTCTGGAGTTGCTTTCTTGCATTCAAATCCCACCTCTGCCCCCAAGTGACAAAGTAGAGTGAGGACTTCTAGAAATTAGGTATATTTTTAAATGTACATTTTCCCCAGGAAATTGTTCAAGTGAGACCAGGAATGAGAAGAAATCATGAGTAATGCTTGGAAATTTAGGGCTCAGATGTAAACTTAATAGATGAAAGTGGTTGTCTGTTTCCCTGTAAGTCATTTCCCTGAATAAAATAGTACTTGGTTGTGAATTAGGCACCTAAGGTCTTAGGTCCTGTGACCTTGATTTGGTTTTCTGTATTTGCTGCTGATATAAACACACACACACACACACACCACACACACATACACAGAGGCACACACACAGAGGTCAGTTATCCAGATTATAGATGGGGGTGAGGATGAATAAAAAAGAGTATGGATGTTTCAGTGTGGCAAAGGATGGAGTTGAATGTTCATAAGATGAATTCTCCCAGGCCCTTAAATGCTCAAAAGTTTTATAAACCATGAAATAACATACATTTACCCATTAAGCAGATCTATAAAGCCAATAAGACCTAAATTAACCAATTAATTTAAAGTGATGATGTTTTGCCTAAAGTAAGTTACCGCTAGCCTTATGAATATGGCACTGGTGATTACTGACATTCCTATGCTACCAAGTGCCAAGTAGTCAAGCCATGAGCCCACCATTTTTGGTATTCAAGGTTCTGTGACACTCTCCTTTGCACAGTTCTCCCTCACCTCATTTGGCTGTCACTTGGGATGCATTAAGTTCTTATCTGTTTCAGTCCAAGGTAAAGTTGGGCTAGTTAGCACCAACTCTAGACACAAATATAGGCATTAAAATGATCATGAATATACTTATTTTTAAGGTTATCAATGAAGTTTAAATCCTAATTTGAGAAAGATTACTATCAGTTAAATAGCACTGGGGTGGCAGAAAGGAGACCTGGGTTCAAATCATATATTTGACACTAATCACAGTGTAACTTGACTAGGACTCAGCTATTTCAATTTGGGAAAAGGAAAAATCTAAGAGTAATAAGAGGACTTTTGGTAGAGATCATAAAGTAATGCTTTGTCATAGTGGAATCTCAGCAGTGTGGCAGAGACAGGGAAAACTTTCTGTGGCAGGGGCGCCTTTCTAGTGTCTCTCCTGCAATGTCTGGCTTTTAATTCCTCCTAGACTTAAGGCTCATCCTCATTCTCTTGCTCTTTGGTTTAATTTTCCCTTCCTCAATTTTAATTCTATTAAACTATTTCTCCTAAAAATTAGGCACATAGTAGTAGTATTTTCATGGTTTTCTTAAATTATACTGTCTACTTGCAAAATATGTCCGTTTGTGAGGAAAGAAACAACTCTTCTGTTATAGCTCCCAAATGTTCATTAGGTTTTCAGGAAATAAAATTTCTTTCAGTCTTGGGAAAGGTTTTGGATTAAGATTATTTTTCAAATCCCAGGAGGGTAAAAATTGGAAAACTCATGCATTCTGTAGTTTGGGGGATGAATATAAGGTTCTAATATACGGCAGAGTTAGGAAAAGATCAAATTCTCCTAACAGTTTTATTTTCCTTTGTTTTCTGGAAACCTGTAGCTATAGCATCCATGGCAAACCCAAAGAGAAGAATTGCAGGGTCTTGACAATGCTTCTCCCTGCACTTGGCACAGGTAGTTGGGAAACAAATTTCCCACTTCTAGCCAGGCACTTCTTGGAATGGGTGCAGGATCATCTATGGGCGCAGCTGCTGCTATACTTGAGGGGTCCCAGAACCCAGACACAGCTCTCTGAGAAGCCAAATGGGTATCTTCCCAAACCACTACCACCTCATTCACTTTTTTTTCAGCCTAAAATATTAAAATTAGCCCAAAGTGTTTTTAAAATATAACTACACCCTTTGGAATCTGGGCTTTGGAAAACTGTTATTTTTCCATTAAATAAACCAATATCTGGAATACATACATACATACATATGTAATGTATATATTAAAAATATGCTTGGAAAACACACTTTACTATAACATACAGCTTAATAGGAAAAATAGAGAAATTCACAGTTCACACTTTAATTTTTTTAAAAGATTTTCAGAAAATACCTAGCAAGCTGTTGTCTATTCAGTGATGCATACACTTGAGTGTGAAGCAAACCTTATCACTCGTCTTACTAGTAACCTTATGGGGGTGGGGAGAGATGAAAATGCTTGCCACTTTTGTATCCTTATACTGTACACTCTTTAAAGGTGGGTCTAGTAATGTTCTCTACTCTACACAGAAGTAATAAATACTGTCTTTAAGAAATGGTGATTATGATGCTCCCTTGCCAAAAAAGTAACAAAGGTATTTTAAATTGTATTTTTATCATGATAGGGAGATTTCAAATAATTTTGCTAATTTTAACTAATAACTACTGAGAATTAACAATTATTATTTAATGCAATCGGTACTTGAATAGAACATAAATCAGAGTAAGCACTAAGGAAGATGTAGAACAGATAAGGCTTAGAGATTTGTAATTCTCAAGGATTGAAAAGGGAGAGCCCAAAGGAAATTAAGTGCTGGTTTTCTCAAATAAGGAATTAGATTTCCTTATTTCTTAAAATTACCCTGCAAGCCACGTATCTTATGACATATGTATGTTCTTATATTATTCCAAAATCTACAACATAAGTTATATGCATTTTCTACATTAAGACATTATTTTATTTCTAGTTTCTGTTTCTTTCCTTGAACATCAAAATAAATGGTTACTTTCTCTTGTTTTCATAGATTATTTGAAAAAATAAAATATATATATATATTTTTTATCCTTTTTTTTTTTTTTTGCGGTACGTGGGCCTCTCACTGTTGTGGAGCACAGGCTCCGGATGCGTAGGCTCAGCGGCCATGGCTCACGGGCCCAGCCGCTCTGCGGCATGTGGGATCTTCCTGGACAGGGGCACAAACCCATGTCCCCTGCATTGGCAGGCGGACTCTCAACCACTGCGCTGCCAGGGAAGCCTAATAAAATATATTTTAAATGTTTATCTATTGTAAGTACTCTATCAACTTGTTCACTTTAATAAAGGCACTTAGCATTGTGGTTGCATTTGAGAAATATATAAGCATAATAAAACTTCACTTAATATGCTCTAGCATTTCTTCAATAAACATTATGAGGTCAAATTCCTATGTAATTTAACAGTTGCTAGTAGCAGCACTCTGTGATACTAGTTGAAAATAGCTACTCTGGGGCTTCCCTGGTGGCGCAGTGGTTGGGAGTCCTCCTGCCGATGCAGGGGACACGAGTTCGTGCCCCGGTCCGGGAAGATTCCACATGCCACGAAGCGGCTGGGCCCATGAGCCATGGCCACTGAGCCTGTGCGTCCGGAGCCAGTGTTCCGCAACGGGAGAGGCCACAACAGTGAGAGGCCCGCGTTACCGCAAAAACAAAAACAAAAAATAGCTACTCTGAATCATGAAGCACAAGGCAGAGAAGTTATTCTAAGGGTTTGCACATTTCCCAGGGTTCTGTCCAGATTGAACCAACTGGTGCAGAAGCATGAACCTGAGAAAGAGCAGTATGAACAATCTCAGATGTTGAGCTATTTTAGCTGTTTCTCTCTCCCCCTCCTCTGTTCTTCCCCTCGGGTCACTTGAAAACACAAATAAAAGTGACTAGCATTTTAAAATGCCAAATAAAGTGGAAAATTATATAAAACAGTAGTCTCCAAAATAGAATGCAAGAAAAATGATTGGAACCTATAGGCACTTATTATTTTGTTATTACTTTTCATTATTTTCATCTAAAAATAAAAATAAATTCTGCTCAACATTTAACAAATGAATGGACACCAGTGCTCTCAATGATCTGTATGGCCAATGACCACCTGTCAAGTATGGTGCACTTGAATCCTGATGAAAGAAATGTGTACACGGACATCATTTCAATAGATGTTGCAGCTATTCTGACTATCTGATGCCCTGGATTTAGCCCTATTCCTTCGCTGATTTAGAGCAGGAAAAGATGAGGATACAGAGGGTTGAGCCACGTTCAGGAGGAGCCACATGCCCTCTGTAGGTAGCGACCATCCAGAGGAAGGATTTCTGAACCTCTAAGGGTCTTCCACCTTGGGGACAGCATTGAATGGATGGGAAACTGGACCTTTGGGGCCACTGTGAAATTTTCATTTTTGTCCATGGACCATTTGAATAGGTTTCCTTCCTTTCTTCTCTCCCTCCCTCCTTTCTTTCTTTCTTCCTTTCTTCCTTCCTTCCATTTTTTTTTTTTTTTTTGGCCAATATTAGAGTCCTTAATTTAATTAAACTATGTCTGAGGAAAAATGAAACCTGCCCACATAAGTCACATAAGTTATTCTCTCACGCTGTTTTAACATGCTTCTATCATGAGTTGTCACATAGCAGTGTCTATAACTAAGAAAAGATATTAATGGGTTATGAATATTTTTGGCATTATAATGACATTAACTAAATATACTTTTATATAGAGACTCCAAAGTTTTCTAATGACTGCTCCATCAGTAAAAACAGTCTTTGAGAATGAATACCTCAAAATATATATTTATATACATTTAAAAATATCAATGTAATATATATTTTATATAATATATATATATCTTTATATATGATACGTATAAATGTACACTTATATAGTGCCTAAATATTTCTTAAATAATTTATAAATATAAATAGATTAAATTATACATTATATTTAATACACTATATATTTACACGTACATGCCACTATACTAATAAATTATGCATTTTGTAAAACAAAGTTTTTAAAAGTAGAGTAAATAAACAATATTATTAAAGTTTTTCATTTTATTATATTCATCAATGGCAATTCAACCTTTTATTCTCTCATATAATGAATGTACTCTCCCCCTAATATTCTGAATATATCAGTTAGGATCTAAGCATGAAACTAGAGGCCTATCTAAGGATTTTTTTTTTTTTTTTTTTGGAAAAGGAATTTAGTACTAGGGGTTGCTTACACAGGAAGTAGAAGAGCTAAGAAACTAAGCAAGGGATGGTATAGAGGTAGCTCAGAGATGAGCAAGTGCAGGATACCTGGAGAAGAGGGGGACCAGGGGCAAGACTTGCCTGGCAGAAGCTGACCAGGAGACATAACCACTGCTAGGGGCACTGCATAGACAAGAGAAGCTAGAAGAAATGCTCCGGCCTCTTCCTGCCTTCTGGTCTGCAGTGTGTGGCCAGAGCCTCCCATGGGCAAACCTAGCCTCAGGCAGATGTCTGGAAGCACATCCCACAGGGGAAGCTCTAGCTGCGATACAGAGTAGATCAGGGCAAAGTGTGAGGATGGAAACGAGACAAACCCACCCAGTTCCTGTGCACAGAACTTCTCACAGTCCTCTAAATAGTCCTTGTTTTTTCTTCTCTCTACATATTGGCACATTTCCATTCATCTGCCAGGGATGCCTTTCTTTCTCTTCTTTGCCTATCAGCCTCCTGAATGTCCTTCAAGAACCAAGTTATTTCACAAACATTCATGGAGGTTCTATCACAGGCAATGTACTGAGTGCTGAATTATCAGAACTATCAATTTCTTTTGGAAATTAGTCTATTTCCCAAACTTTTCTAAAAATTCAATATATATTGAGTTAGCATAGTCAGATAGTTCTGAGTAAGGATTCAGGATCCAAACTATCTGGGTCAGATCCTGGCTCTGTCCCCTACCAGCTGTACAATCATGCCTCAGTTTCTCATCTCTAAACTGGAAAGGATAATAATATGTACCTTGTAGGATTATCAGATGGATGAAATGAGTTAATATTTTATAGCACTTACAACAGTTTCTGGCAATAGAACTTAAAACAGTTTCTTACACAGTTTTTTTATCTGTGTTTGTTAAACTAAATATATGCATACTGAGTCACTCCTTTTTCTGGGCTTCCACAGCCTTACATCCATATTTCCATTATAGCATTCATTATACTGAGCTATAATCTGCACATCTGTCACTTCTGGTAGAATATGAGCTCATGCTAGGGAGTCCATGATTAACCATCTTTGTATTCCCAATGCAAAGAATATAATAGATGCTCAAGAAGTGTTTGTTTAATTAATTAATCACCTTATCTAAACCTCCCCTGTGTCACAAATCATGAAATGCAGTGATGAGTGCCAAAGGAAAGATTTTTGGTTTTTTTTTTTTTTTTTTTTTTTTTTTTTGCGGTATGCGGGCCTCTCACTGTTGTGGCCTCTCCTGTTGCGGAGCTGAGGCTCCGGACGCGCAGGCTCAGCGGCCATGGCTCACGGGCCCAGCTGCCCCGCGGCATGTGGGAATCTTCCCGGACAGGGGCACGAACCCGCGTTCCCTGCATCGGCAGGCGGACTCTCAACCACTGCGCCACCAGGGAAGCCCAGGAAAGATATTTTTAAGAGTTCAGAGAAAAGAGGGATTAGTCTACTGGACTTGACATTCACGGAGGAAGTGGCATCTAAGCTTTTTAAAATTGGCTAGGGTTAGACACATACAGCTAATCAGAAGAGCTGAGGGAAAATATGAGCAAAGGCCTGGAAGTGGAAAAGCATGGGGGTGTGTGCGGAAGCAAGGAGAGAAAGGAACACAAGTAGAGAGGATTCAAATGGTAGATGGGAGTAAAATTGTGAAAGGCTTGTAGGAAGATCCACTTTATACTGTAGACCAAAGGCTCTCCATCTCTGTTTCACTGTGATACCCTGCAGTGTAAACCCTGACAGTTTTTTGGTTTTGGTTTTCTTTTTCTTGTAATGCAAGTGCCCAACTTAAGCTTTGATTACCAAGACACCCACTTCAAAGAGGCACCCACTTCTAGAGGGCTATCTTGAAGAAGCATATTGGCAGCCATGCAACTAGATAAAGAGCGAGGCTGCCTCCCCGATCTGAGTCTCCTTTGTTTCAGAGATCTTGGCTGATTTTGATAACTGACCATTTAGGCCACGTATTTTTTTCTTGTCCATGCTTTAAATTACCAATCTTAGGTTTCAAATTCACCAATAAAGAGTGAACTCGAAAAACCATCGGCCCATCCTCAACCCCAATAAAAGCAAAACCCCAGGCCTGTGCACTCACCCTCTCTCTCCCCGCTACGTCACTGTGTGGCCTCAGGTGTACTGTGTAATTTCCAGGTTCTGTAAAAAAGTTTTTTTTTTCAAAGTTTCCTGATGATTATTGCTGAAGGGCATCTTGCAATCATAATAAAAACCACAAGAGCTAGTCCAACCACAACATTGGTTATTGATATGCTTATCAATATCCTTAATAGCATACCCTTAATAGGTAAAAATTACAAAGCATACCCTAAATAGGTATACCTATTAATAGGTAAAGCAAAGCATACCCTTAACAGGTAAAAATTACACCTTTATCACTCACCTAAGCTTACTCAAAATCAAGTATGGTCCCAGTACCTCCCTGGCAGTCCAGTGGTTAAGACTGCGCTTCCACTGCAGGGGGCACAGGTTCGATAGGTCCCTGCTGGGGGCACCCTGGTCAGGTGAACTAACATCCCACAAACCAAGCAGGGCAGCCAAAAAAAAAAAATTAAGGGTGGTTCCTTTCTTACCATTCAAGAAGGCACATCTATCTCTCTATCCATCTGTCCATCTCTCTATCTCTCTGTCATGTATAACCTGAACTGTTTTTAGTATCAAATGTACAGATGTCCCAAATTATTCTGTGCTTAAAATAGTTACTTCAGGTAATGGGAAACAACTGGAAAAATGAGTATGTTTAGGTTAATCTTCAGGGAGACTATTGTAACAAAAATTGTTGATGACAGTGTCTGGGGTAGTATCATGTAGGCAAATTCTCCAAAATGTTAGATGAAGAAAGAAAATCAAACTGGAGAATAAAACGCATGGCCAAAGTTCTTAATTCAATACGTATAAAAGCATTATTCTGTACCTCATTCCAGCTAGAGAATTCATTCTAAAATCCGAGAATTAAGACTCTTCTGTAAGCGGCTTTGTTTTTCTTCTTTTACGTGCGTGGTGCACTGCAAAGCTCCGGAGAGAGCTGTCATTCGGCTCTGACCTACTTTGAAGCACGTTTCATTTTTGGCTGGGAGCTGTGAGAATGTATACTTCCTCAGGATAGTTAGAAATGCCCATCTTTGGGATTGAATCATGTTTCCCACAGAGGCGCTCGATGGTGAATTGGTCTCAAATAGTCTGAATCCTTTGTCTTATGTGATGAAGTTGTTCTTATCGTTCAGTTTGGTGGTGAGTAGCTTCAGGGATCTCTAGGTGAGGTACAATCCACCTTTTGGTCCAAATTACCTTTCTGCCCTTTTACAAAATCCATACATCTCTCTGTCCCTCTGCCTCACTTATGGAACTTCTTTTCTCTATCTAGCAAGTGAAACTTTGTGACCTCCCCTGGCTGTGTTATCAGCATCTCTGTATGAATTGGTCAGCAGGATGGAGATATTTTCAGAACAATTTGACCGGCATCTATAGTTCATCTGAGTACCAATCACCTCAAACCTCACACATAAGTCCCTTGATACTAGAAAAGAATGTTTTTCTGCATTTTATGCTTCCTGATTGTGCTTGGTTTTTGCTTATTTGTTTTTTTGAACTTAAGCTGAGAGATTTTGATAGCTTCTTTGCTCTACAAAAGGGTTTTATTCATACAAAAGGGTTTTATTCATACAAAGAGCTATGTAGAATTCCATTATGTTGTAGTTCATCAGTTAGTGTAGGCAGTTTCTCTGCACTCTGATCTCAATGTCTACTTGCTTTCGTGGAAGGGAATGTGGTCCAGGATAATCTGGTGGCCAGGCTCCAATATGGCTCCCAATGAGTGTTTATTGGGATTCCTGGTATTTATGCCTTTATGCGGTCCCCTTCCACATTGAATAACATCAAATATCATGAAAATAATGGAGTGTGGCTTCTGGGATTATGTCACAAAGGATAGTATAGCTTCCACCTTGCTTTCTTGGAAATCATTCGTTTTGGCAAATGCCAGTCATGCTGTGAAGACACTTAATCAACCCTACTGAGAGTTCCGCATGATGAGGAACTAAGGCCTCCTGCCAACAGCTGGCACCAGGCATGTGAGTCAGCCATCTTGAAAGTGGATTCTCCAGTTGTAGTCAAACCTTCAGTTGACTGCAATCTCATTTGATACCTTGACTACAAACTCATGAGACCAGAACCACACAGCTAAGCCACTTCTGATTTCCTGATCCTTCACAATAACTGCATGAGACGATAAGTGTTTCTAGCCCACAGAAACCGTTAGATAATTTTTTATTGTTGCTTCAAGTCTCTAAGCTTCAGGATAATTTGCTTGGTATAAGGAGGGGAGCTTCTGTTCTTAACTCCAGCTGTTTTACCCCTCAAGTATCTACATTTAAAAAAATTTCTCCACTGTGAGAACAAATTTTCTCCCCAAAGCCTTTCTGCTTTACGTATGAAAATGTTATTCCTCCTATTACCATGCTTTTGACCATTACAAAGTATATAATGTTAACTGACAGTAATTGGTACCCATGCCCCACACTTCTCTTAGTTACTAAGTTCTACTCTAACCTCTGTGAGGGGTGAGGAGGTAATTGATATGGAGGAAATGTAATTTCAGCCTGCTGCAGAGGAAAAGCAGTACACACAATATGTTACTGCAAAGTTGATTTTTTTTTCCTGAGAAGAAAAAAATTTCTTCTACAGACCATTTTTGGTCTTATCCACTATGCCATCAACACATGGATACCATATGTCTTATATTATCTTCACAACTTTCACTGTAATTAATGGATTGAGAGCTAAGCATCTGGGGTTCAAGTTTTAATTGTGCTACTTTGTAGTCTGTGATTGAAAAAAGTAATTTTTCTAGTTCTTAGTTTTCTTGTCTGTGAAATGAAACCATTAAAGTCCATTTGTTCATTCAGCCCAATAGCTACATTTTGTTTATTTGTTTATTTGTTTGTTTATAGCTGCACACTCTGCGGCTTATGGGATCTTAGTTCCCAGACCATGGATCGAACCCAGGTCCCCAGCAGTGGAAGCACGGAGTGCTAACCACTGGACCACCAGGGAATTCCCAGTCTACATGTTTATTTTGCATCTTTTATATGCCAGACCCTGCACCAAAGATGAATAAGACAGGCATGATTTCTGCCTTCTTGGACTTTACAACTTACATTTGACATCACATAATTTCATTTTGGGGATAAGTTCAGGCTGGGAAAGGATCTACAAAAGGAGGCAATTCAGTACATATATTTTAGCATCTATGATATTAATTATGAGGTGCTGATTCTCTAGAACCGTAATCAAATGCCCCCAAATTAATAATGCTAGATCATATGTAGCTCTTTATACTTTGCAAGGCACTTTCTAATTCTCATATGTGAGCCTCTCAAAAGCGATTTGCGGGCTTCCCTGGTGGCGCAGTGGTTGAGAGTCCGCCTGCTGATGCTGGGGACACGCGTTCGTGCCACGGTCCGGGAGGATCCCACATGCCGCGGAGCGGCTGGGCCCGTGAGCCATGGCCGCTGAGCCTGCGCGTCCGGAGCCTGTGCTCCTCAACGGAAGAGGCCACAACAGTGAGAGGCCCGCGTACCGAAAAAAAAAAAAAAAAAAAAAAAAAAAAAAAAAAAAAAAAAAAAAAAAAAAAAAAAGCGATTTGTGATTGCTAGATTATTACCTGGATTATCCACCCATCCTCCTCTAACTCTGCCTTTGCTTATATTAGATTTCCCTGCTGGAGTATTCTTAAATGCATTTCTCCAGAGCATTTATCCCACCTGTAATTAAATAGCGAACCAGGGAATTTATTAAAGCCTGCTTCCCATTCTAGATTGAACCATAATCTAGCTCATTGCTCTATCCTAGTATCTAGAACAGAGAAGGTACTCAGTATTTATGTATTGTGAATAAATTTATTTTCAATTTTTTAATGTTTATAGAGGAAGAACCTGAGTCAGAGAGGTTAAATGACTTGCCTAAAGTCATACACTGAATTGCATAAGCATCAGATTTAGGCCTACACCTACAGGGAAGATTTCAATGCTACTTGGGTTAGACAGGATGTTTATTTACATCATTGGTCCTATGCCTCCTACCTTGATTCTTTTTTGTTTTTTTAAGACTTTAATTTTTTTTAGAGAAGTTTTAGGTTTGCAGCAAAATTGAGAGGAAAGTCCAGATATTTCCCATATACCCCCTTCCCTAGACATGCATAGCCTCCACAATCATCAATATCCCCTACCAAAGTGGTACATTTGTTACAATTGATGAACCTACGTTGGCACATCATAATCACCCGAAGACCATAGTTTACATTATGGTTCACTATTCTTTGATTCTTTTTTGTTTTGGGTCACAGCTGCAGCAGGGATAACAGCACACTCTGACAGAGGTGTTAAGGGGAAGACAAGAAATAACCAGGTACATAATCCCTGTTGTTCAGGGGTCTTGCTCATATGGCGGACTCTCTCAGTAAAAGAAATTTTGCTAGTGAGGAGAAAAAAAAAATTGAACCCCAAATTTTAAATTTTCAAGTGGAAGCATTTTTAATATTAAATGTAAATTAACTTAGCAGATAATTAATTCCTTTGAAAATTAACTGTATTAAACTTAAATTTCTTTTAAAAATATTTATTAGAAAATGTGAAACATGGGAGAAGTTTGCCTTTATGTCTTGTATCTCTTACTATTTTCCCTTCCCCAATTACAGAATCATAATGAGTGGCTTTGTCCAAACGGAAAATGTGTCTGTATAATAATAAAATTATATTTCTCTTTCCGCCTTCAAAAGCTGGCTTCTTTGTTTAGAAAATTGTAGTATTTGCTCACTTGCATTTTGTGTTTTTGCTCAAGTGTCAATTTCCCTGTAAAGTCTAACTCTATTAAAATATATTTGCCTGTGGCCATGCTGTCTTTAAATTTTCCTTAATTTGCATGCACTCATATCTCAATGCAAAGCCTAAAATGTCTGACACAAGGTCTATACATAACAATACTTTTGATTGACAGGAAGGTTTATTATTCATTGATATGACACCACATTTATGTATAACAATGACTTTTTGACTGACAACTAAGCAATGATAGAATTCTGGACACCTTCTATAACAAATTTTTTTATAAGACAAACTAAAATATCCAGATAATTGGCTGAATTTTTCAGTTTTCACCAATTGCTTAGCATTGAGTATGGGAAGACACAATGAGCTAGTGTCTCATTCTTTGCCTTTTCCAGTGGTGAAAGATATTTTGTCCCAGTAGAACATCACACGGTTCTACTTCTTTTTTTTTTAATGATATTGATATTAAATGAATTGACTTTTTAAAAGAGGCATGCTTACAACAGATCTGTGGAGTATTTTCAAGAACCTGCTGGTAGGAAGAGAAAAATCTTTGGAGATTCTGCATTTTGGTCTTATGAGAAGGCTCGTTCAGGAGGCACGGTCCACATCAGTACACACCAATGCCAATCAATTAACTGGTCTTTCTAGAACATCTAACATACAGTCAGCATTCAACACAAGAAGGACTTAGGGAGTGCCACCAGGCAATACATAATGAAGTGTTAAATAATGCAGTAGTCTGTAAGAATCCAGAAAAAGGCAAAGCCAGAGTGGGCTGGGAAATATGGTGGCCTGCAATGTAAGAGACTCTGTGCCACCTGAACTTTTATGCTAACCAGGTGGATGACCTCAGGCAAGTTGCTTAACAGCTTCATGTCTCAGTTTCCTCATCTTTTTTTTTTTTTTAAAGTTTTTTTTTTTTTTTTTTTTTGGGT
>NW_006769660.1:1114606-1132190 GCF_000442215.2 Lipotes vexillifer
CGGCATGTGGGATCCTCCCGGACCGGGGCACGAACCCGCATCTGCTGCATCGGCAGGCGGACTCTCAACCACTGCGCCACCAGGGAAGCCCCAGTTTCCTCATCTTTAATATGAGCTGGAGTGATCTCCCAGCTCTATTGTTCTATGACTATATAAGACAAGCTTAAGAGACAAAGCAAAGCCTGCACTGAGCCTGGACAGCAGATGTTTAAGCCAACACTAGTAACTATAACACCATGGTGGGCATGAATGGGCGAGTGAGGATGCCCATGTCAGGAAGAGACCCTACACAAATCCAAAGACTCCACCATAAAAGTGACCCTGCTCTTCCCCAAATCAGCATCTAATGTAGCTCAATAAAAAAGCAGAATAGTAACCCTACAATAATAGAATGCTTGATCATTCTCCAAAATAAATATACAATTCAAAAAAATGTTTTGGGCACTGGTCATCATCATGGTGAAATGATTTGGAGCCTCTTTGTGATGCCATAGCACTGGATTGTAACAACAAGACTGGGGCACCTCACCCAATCACTCCTGTAGGAAAGAGTTGCAAATAACGGGTTTATACTGCAGGCATAAGTTGTTGTTTTCTCAATTCTACAAATTCCCTGAGTACATTTTCCTATGTTCTTTATGGAAAAGAACTATGGTGGCCAACTCTGTAACAGTTTTGGAAATAATGAAGGGGGCATTAGTTTGGGTTCTGGCCTTCAGAACATCTGGGAAGGATAAAAGATTCTACACTAACTGGTGGAAAAGAGCAGTCCTTTGCCCACATTAGGATGTAAGCAATAGAAGATTTTTTTTTTAATAAATTTATTTTTCGTTTATTTATTTTTGGCTGCGTTGGGTCTTCATTGTGGCACGTGGGCTTCCTCTAGTTGCGGCGAGCGGGGGCTACTCTTCGTTGCAGTGCGCGGGCTTCTCTTGTTGCAGAGCACGGGCTCTAGGCACGCAGGCTCAGTAGTTGTGGCTCGCGGGCTCTAGAGTGCAGGCTCAGTAGTTGTGGCACACGGGCTTAGTTGCTCCGCAGCATGTGGGATCTTCCCAGACCAGGGCTCGAACCCGTGTCCCCTGCATTGGCAGGCGGATTCTTAACCACTGCGCCACCAGGGAAGCCCAATAGAAGATTTTTGACACTCTTACAAAAGTGACAACTCTGCTCTTTTTTTTTTCATGTTGCCTCTTCTTACACCTTTGATACCTATAAACTTAGACCCAGATACTCTGCTCTTACCAACAGTTGTCCAGTGAGCTAGAAACAGGCACAACCAAGCAATTTGTGTGCAGTAGTTATTTATAATGCACAACTTGTTTTCCTTTTGCCAAATAAAAGCTGCTTTAGAATAATTCTGCATTATTCTATTTAGAAACATTAGGCTTCCATCTAACTGTGGTTATTGGCACTCAAAGTTCATCTTCAATAGTAATTAACAAAGAAAGTGACTTTGGCCTTTTTTTCTCAAGAGAAACTAAGTCCAGTATTATACTCCAAGAAAAGACGATGTAAAACAGATTCCATTTTATGTATCAAGGAAATGGATGGGATGAATAGATAAATATCTCAGGTAAAAGTCATGATGTTCAAGGCTATTTCTATAGGCTAGGGAGTAAAATATAAATAATTACCACACATTTTATTGTTTTTTTCCCATGGATTCTAATCAACATAGTTTGGGAGATGCTGGGTTTGTTTTTTTGTTTTTTGCAACTGCATCATGGAAAAAAACAACATTTGACAACGCTGAAGTTAAAGATTCTCTATATAAATGTATATGTCCTTCAATAGCATGGGCTGAAATTTCCCCAAATCTGGAAGTTCATATTTAGGAGAGACAAAACGAACTTAGCACTTCAGAAATATCTGCTGCCATTGTCTACTAACGTAAATTAAACAACTGCAAGCAAAATAATAACATTCTACAAACCTAAATTTCTACAACCGGCACCATGGGAGTGCAGTGGCAGAGCACCTGCGTCATTGCGGACTGAGGGCCCCAGGCAGCAGAGGTGTGGGTGTGCGGCAGCCAGCAAGCACAGACCAGTTCAGACACCCATGAGACCCCTTTCCAGAAATACTTCACAGAGGAACCTTGCCAGGTGCTGGCTCCTGCATGACCAGGTTTGTTGTTGTGGTTTCGGGTTTTTTTTTTTTTTTTTTTTTTTTTTTTTTTTTGGCAGTGTGGGGTAGAGGTGGGTATCAAATGTCCAAACAGCAAAATTTGAGTATACATTCTAAGAAAACCTAATTTGCTTACACAGGCTGCCGAACTCTGGGACAGTATAACACTAATGAAGTTTAGAGTATCTTCCTAGGCTGGAGGGACTCCAATCGGCAGAAGCGGTCCTTTCAAGATAGAAGGTCAGAGAAAGGCAGAAGAAATCGGTTTGAAAGCACACATTACTGGGAAGGCACATTTTTGAACTGTGAAGGATGTTACCTTCATTGGAACTGTGAGGTCTTTTAAAAAGTATATTTGGAAATATGACCTCATACTCATGTTAGACACATGGAGAGAAGCAAGTAGGGAGAACGATGTGGCTCAAACGACTTGGGACCGGAAATCATCTTCAATTTACGTAAGGGGAATCCACCCATAAATTCCACCGATGGGATGCTGCTGGAGGAAGTGGAAATGAAGCTTACAGTAGTACGGGCCTAGGAGTAGTCCCTGTCTGCGCTTCCGTGCAAACAGCCTTTCCGGATCGCCAGGCCACACAGTGGGCCACCTCCACACTGCCTTCCAATCAGGGACTGAAAGCTTTTCAGGGCCAGTGTTGTACATCATTCCGTCTTCTCCTTCAACACCATGTCTTTGTGCTTCAAAGAGGCTTAATACCTACTTACGGGACCAAGAGAAAAAGAAAATGGCACTATCCCACTCGCTTTCAAGTTATCTCTCAATCCTGAACTTTTCACTGTAAAACAATCTCTGTAACATTTTTTTCTTCCTAATTTGCATACGAAGTAAGACCATATATTATTCTTTTCCCATTTTTCCTTCTCCCCTCATCCACCCTCATTAGTTTTAAATTAAGAACAGCCCTATAGGGAAATGCCTTCATCTTGCCGTCTTTCATTGCTCTGTTTGTATTCCTTCTCAACCTAATAACTCAGTTCTTTGGTGTCTATGTATTCCAGTGAAATAACTTGGTTATTTCACAAACACACAAACAAATACATAGCCACATGCGTGTACACATGCACACACACACACTTGGAAATTAGTTCTTTTCTTAATGAGGCAAATTAGAATCACATCAAATTTCAACTCCCATATATGCTTATAAAATTTTAAAAATGGATATAAATCATTCTGAGTTCAAAATGGAGAAAATGGTCGAAATGATGGAAACATATAGCCCCCAGAGGCTGAAATATTGTGATAATAATTTTCATAATTCAAATGAATACATAATTGTTAGACATCAACAGGGAAGATTTACAATTGGCTCAACTAAACCAAAAAATCAGTAGCAATCAGTGTAGGAAAATGTACCCTCATATCCGAGGTAAATTAATTTTGTTACTGAAATGTCATTATGTTGTCACATTTCCACTCATCACTTATTCAAAGATATCCATTTTTCATTCCTAATGCTTCATTGCTAAGATGATTGAACTTTGCAGTTTTTATCTCAAGCTTATATTACTTAAAAATCTCTGTGTGCATTATTACAATGAAAGGGCAAAGGTAGAAATGGGACTTATTTAGCTCTCATGGTTTATGATTGCGTTGAAGCTCACAATTGATTATAGCTTTCTAACCTCTCTTTTCCTACTCATTACCCTCTTCATTTTATACCAGTATTTCCAGCCATTAGACTATCTTTATTTAGAAGGCACAAAAGGAAAAGACCAAGAAGAATTTGAAAAATAATATATTTTTTGTTTTGATGTTTCAATTTAATGCAGTTTTGAAAATGCTGAACTGTCTAAGGTATACTAAATATTCATTAGGCAGTTTAGCTTTTACTAAGTTCTAAGTGAAAATGACCCAGCAAAATCAAATTGAAATTTCATAGAGTACTTTTCAAGTATAGTTCTAAAACATACATTAAACAAAATGCATTCATTTGAATGCAAGTCTCTCTCTTTCTCTAGAATACATACACACCCTAGGGTCTATTATGCTTTCAGTTCAAGGCCTCCAAAATGTGTGTGGTGTGGATCAAATAAATAGTTCAACAGCTTTCATAAGCAAACAATCTCATGGTCTGGTATACCCACAAACCTCTTGTGCTATTTCTTTATGCTTCCCCACCTATAAAAGTTAATGCAGATTTCACTTGAATTCAAGCAAAATATCCTGCATTATTTTCTACATAGTTAAATCTGTTCAGAAAGAGCCCATCAGAATTTGTCCATGTGAGTCCAACAGCCCTTTATGGACTTATAGAAGCATAGTAAATGTGCTCACTTTTAGAACTCAGACTTGCCACTGGCCAGCCCTGGAATCATAGTACTTAGAGCAGGTGGGACTTTAGAAATCATGTAGCCCAACCCGCCCATTAAAAAAAATGTAGAATTTAGCATACATTCAAATAGACTATTTTGTCATTTCAAAATGTCTTTCTTTACCTCACATTCCTTATCTTGATGCATGCTTTATTTGATATTAATATAAGTACTTTAGCTTTCTTATGCTTACATATTTCATGGTTATATCTTTTTCCATCTTCTTACTTTCAATCTATTTGTGTCTTTATGTTTAAAATGTATCCATTTTAGAGAACCTATTGTTGGGTCCTTTTTGAGCCAGTCTGACAATCTCCGCCTTTTAACTGGAGAGGGTCTATATAAACTTAATGTAATTAGTTTATTTTTATGTTGTCTATTTGCCCATCTCATTTTTTCAAATCTTTTGTTCCTCTTTTCACCTTCTTTTGGTTTAATAAAACATTTTTAAATAAACATTTTATTTTAGAACAATTTTATATTTAGAAAAAAATAAGTGCAAGTCTCTATCTTCCATAATTTATATTTAGAAAAAAGAATTGTGAAGATGATTCAGAGAATTCCCATATACTCATACCCAGTTTTCCCTATTACTAGCATCTGCATCTGTTATTAATGAACTGATATTGATACATTGTTATTAATTAAAGCCATAGTTTATTCAGATTTCCCTAGTATTTACCTAATATTCTTGCACTGTTCCAGAATCTTATCTGGGACACATTACATTTAGTCAGTCCTCATGTATCCTTAAGCTTCTCTCTTGGCTGTGACAGCTTCTAGACTTACCTTGTTTGGCATGACCTCGACATCTTAGAGAAGTACTAGTCAGGCATTTGGTAGAATATTCCACAGTTGGAATTTGTGTAATGCTCTACACATGGTTAGACTGGGGTATTTTGGAAGGAAGATCACAGAGGTAAACTATCATTTCATCATATGCATCAAGGTTACATTGTATCAATATCAACATGACTTATCACCGTTGATGTTGACCTTGATTACCTGCTTGAGGCAGTGTTTGTCAGTTTTCTCTACTGTAAAGTGCTCCCTTTGCATACTACACTCTTTGGAAGAAAGTCACTGTGTGCAACTCACTCTTGAGGAGTTGGGAATTATGTTCCACCTTCTTGAAGGCAGGGAGTCTACATAAATTATTTGGATATTTTCTGCTCAAATTTGTTTATTCTCTCCCATTTATTTATTCATTTATATCATTATGAATTCATTGATATTTATCTTATAATTTATAACCCAATACTACTTTATTTTGTTGCTCAAATTGTTCCAGTTTCCGAGCTCTACCATTTGGTTCCTGTGTCTATTTGGCATACCTCCATCACTCTGTGGTTATTTTTGTTTGTTTGTTTAAGCATTTCCTTACTCTCTGGCGCTACAAGATGCTCCAAACTCATTTTGTATATTTCCTGCCCCAGTCCTAGGATCAGCCATTTCTCTAAGAAGCCCTGGTTCTTTTTATTAAAGAGTGGTATTAGAAACCAAGATCTGGGTGCTAGGTGTGCTCATTGCTACTGGGGTATCATTGTTCTAGGCCCTATCAGCTGATATGGCAAGGAAATATATAGCCCAGTATATATTATACATACCTATAATATATCTTTGTGTAACTATATATATATATATATATATATACACTAAGCTAAACATGAGTTGATACGGATGTCTCTAACTCTAAACCATTACCACATGGATCATCGTAACCTCTTCCCCTTTCTTCGTGTAACCTCCTACTCCAATAGTGAAAAATCTGGCTCCCACCATTCGTCATCCAGTTACTTAATTGTTCAGTTCCAGTATACGTATGTAGCAGTATCAGAATTATTTACCCACACACTCGTGGGAAATGACTTGATCAACAAGAATATAGTGCTTACATACAGATTCTTTTGCCTTTTGTCTTACAGACCCTACTCATTTCCAAAGCTACTTAGGTCAGCAATTTTTTCCTATAGTCCCTTCAAGTACAGATGTTTTAAACATTTGTAATAAAGATATATTGTTTTGTCACATTCTGCGTTTTATACTGGGCTCCCATAACCTCCTAAATGATTTTTTTAAATCTGCATATGTTAAAATTTACTCTTGTGCTGTAAAAATTCTACAGGTTTTGACAAATGCGTAGTGTCATGGATTTACCATTACAATATTATTCAGAATAGTTTCACTGCCTGCCCTGTGCTTCACCTATTCAGCCCTTCTCCCTCCCCCAAATTCTTGGCAAACACTGATCCTTTAACTGTCTACAGTTTTTCCTTTTCCAGATGCATATAATTGGAACCACACAGTCTCTAGCCTTTTCAGACTGGCTTCTTCATGCAGTAATATGCATTTAAAATTCACTCATGTATTTTTGTGTCTTGATGACTCATTTCTTTTTATCATGGAATAATAATATGTAATATGGACATACCACAGTTTGTATACCATTTTACCTATTGAAGGACATCTGGTTTGCTTCTAGTTTTTGGTAATTATAAATAAAGCTATTATAATCATTCATATGCAGGTTTTTATGTGGACATGTTTTCAGATCAGTTTAGTAAATAAATAGGAGTACAATTACTAAACTGTATGTTTAGCTTTGTAAGAAACTGCCAAGCAATCTTCCAAAGTGTCTATATAATTTTGCATTCCCACCAGCAAAGAATGAGAGTTCCTTTTGCTCATCCTCAGCAGCAATTGATATTGTCAGGTTCGGGTTATTTTGTTGGTTATTTGGTTTGTTAGGTTTTTTGCTCTTTTAATAGATGTGTAGTAATATCTCCTTGGAGTTTAATTTGTAATTTTTGAACGACAGGTAATATTGGGCATGTTTCATTTGCTTATTTGCTATCTGTACGTCTTCTTTGGTGAGGTGTCTGCTCAGATCTTTTGCCCATTTGTCAATTGGGTTTTTTGTTTTCTTTTTGTTGAGTCTAAGAGTTCTTTGTGTATTCTGGGTGCAAGTCCTTTATCAGATAGGTGTTTGCAAATACTTTCTCTCAGATCATGGCTTGTCTTTTCATTCTCTTTACTGTGTCTTTTGCAGTGTAAAAGTTTTAAAATTTCATAAATTCCAGTCTATCAGTGTTGTCTTTCAGGATTCATGCTATTGATGTTGTATCTAAAAACTCAAACCCAGTTCACCTAGATTTTCTCTTATGTTTTGTTAAAGGTGTTTCACGGGTTTTCAGTTTACATTTAGGCCTATCATCCATTTCAGGTTTATTCTTGTGAAAGGTGTAAAATCTCTGCTAGATTGACTTTTTTGCATATGGACATCCATTTGTTGAAAAGATTAACCTCTTTTCATTGAATTTCTGTGATAGAATAATGTGCCCCCCCACCCCCGCCCGTCAAAGGTGTTTTCACATCCTAATCCCCTGGATCTGTATGTTAGGTAAGATGGCAAGGGGGAATTAAAGTTGTTGATAGAATTAAGATTGCTAATCAAATGATCTTGAGATGGAAATATTATCCTGGATTATCCAGGTGGGTCCAATGTAATTGCAAGGGTCCTTAAAAGTAGAAGAGAGAGGCAGAAGAATCAGAGTCAGAGAAGGAGATGTGATCATGGAAGCAGTGTCAAACTGATGCAATAAGAGAAAGATTTATTAGCTATTTCTGGCTTTGAAGATGGAGTTGATCCATGAGCCAAGAAATGCAGTACCTCTAGAAGCTGAAACAGGCAAGGAAATGGAGTCACCCTCTAGAACCCCTTGAAAGGAACTCAGCCCTGCAGACAACTTGATTTTAGCCCATTGAGACCTCCGTCAGCCATCTGAACTCCAGAAGTACAATATAATAAATCTGTGCTGTGTAGGCCACTAAGTTTATGGTAATTTGTTACAATAGCAGCAGTAAATGAATACTATTGCCTTTGCTCGTTCATCAAAGATCAGTGACTATATTTCGGTGGGTCTATTTCTGTGCTCTCTATTCTTTTCAATTGACCTATGTGCCTATTATTTCACGTGTACCATGCTGTCTTGATTACTGTAGCTTTATAGTTAAGTTCTGAAATTGAATAGTGTTCTTCTTACTCTTTTTGTTGTTGTTGTTGGCTATTTTATAGTCTTTTGTCTTCCCATATAAACTTTGGAATAAATTTGTTGATATCTACAAAATAGTTTGCTAGGACTTTGATTAGAAGTGTGTTGAAGATAAAGTTGGAAATACTTAACACTATTGAATCTTCCAGTTCATGAACATGGAATATATCTCCATTTATTTAAATCTTCTTTAATTTGTTTCATCAGAGTTTTGTGGCTTTCCACATATGGATCCTGAACATAGGTTGTTAGATTTATGCTTAAGCATTTGCTTTTTTTGTTGTTTTTTTGTGCCATTGTAAGTGGGATTTTAAAAATTTTCAAATTCCAATTGTTCTTTGCTAGTATATAGAAAAGCATTGACTTTTGTATATTAACCTTGTGTCCTGTAGCCTTGCTATACTGACTTATTAGGTCCATGAGGTTTGGGAGTTTTTATTATTCTCGTTGTTTTTGATTTTTGTGTTTTTGGCAAATTTGGGGGATTTTTAACAGAGGCAATCACATCATCTACAGATCAAGACATTTTTTCTTTCTTTCTAATTTGTATAACTTTTATATCCTTTTCTTGTGTAATTGAACTAGCTAGATCTTTCAGTACAATGATGAATAGCAGTGGTGACAGAGGATGCTCTTGACTTGTTCCCAATCTTAGAGGTAGAGGATCTAGTTTATTACCATTAAGTATGTTAGCTGTATGGTTTTTGTAGATTTTCTTTTTTATTAAATTGAGAAAGTTCTCCTCTATTCCTAGTTTACTGAGAGATATCATCATGTATGGGTGTTGGATTATGTTAAATGCTTTTTCTGCATCAATTGATATAATCATGTCATTTTTTTTTGTCTTTAGCTTTTTGATCTGGTACATTGATTGATTTTCAAATTTTGAACCAGTCTTGCATACCTGGAACATGGTATATGATTCTTTTTATACATTGTTGAAACTGATATGCTAATATTTTTTGAGGATTTTTACACCTATGTTCATGAGAGATATTGGTCTGTAGCTTTCCTTTCTTGTAATATATTTGTCTGCTTTTGGTGTTAGGTTAGCTCTGGTCTCGTACAATGAGAACAGAATGATTTTAGAAGTGTTCTTTCTGCTTCTATTTCTGGAAGAGACTGTGAAGAATTGATACAATTTCACCCTTAAATGTTTGGTAGAATTCACCAAAGAAGACATCTGAGCTTACTGCTTTTTTTCGGAGGGCGAAGGTTATGAGTTTTATTTTTAAATAGACATTTTTAAAAAAATAGATAATGACTTATTCAGTTTATTTATTTCTCTTTGTATGAATTTTGGTAGTTTGTGTCTTTCAAGGAATTTGTCCATTTCGTCTAAGTTAGCAAATGTGTAGGCATAGAGTTGTTTGTAGTATTTCTTTATTATCCTTTACATTTCCACAGGATCAATATTGATAACACCTCTTTCATCTAATATTGATAATTTGTCTTCTCTTTTTTGTTTTTAGTCAGCCTGCCTTAGAGGTCTAACAATTTTTTTGATCTTTTCAAATAACCAGTTTTTTATTTCATTTACTGTTTTATATTTTATAACTTCATTGATTTCTGTTCTAATTTTTATTATTTCTTTTCTTCTGCTTGCTTTAGGCTTAAATTTCTATTCTTTCCTAAAGTAGTAGATGGTTGACTTTTCTTAAAAGCCAGCATTAACATTTTAAAATTTTATGTGGAGCATTCAGTATACTTACATTAATTTTAATTTTTTGTATATATAGAATTATTTATACCATCTTTTATCTTTCTATCTCTTCCTATGATTTTCTTTTCTCCTTTCTTAACTTTCTTTAGATAGATTATTTTTCTAATTTCATTTTCCCCTTACTAGTTTGGATTTCTATTTTCTATTTCCATTTTGTAGTTTTTACTTAAGGAAGTTAAATTTACATACATTTAATTTACATACCTAATGTATTATACTCTAAAGTTAATGAGTATTTCTATCCTCTTTCTGAACTATTCAAGAACTTAGAGTGCTTTATTCCAGTCTCCTCTCTCATAGTAAATGCTATTATTTTGGGGAATTTTAACTCAACCTTTTTTTTTTTTAATGGTTTTATATACTTGTTATATTGTTGTTATCTTGTTTTACATAGTTGATGTTGATTTAGATTTACTCGCATATTTATTTTTTTCATTGCTCTTTATTTTTTTATCTGTAATCACTTTTTTTTTGGCCTGAAAGCATATCTTTTAGAATATTACTTAGTAAAGATCTGTTGTTGGTAAAATCTATCAAGTTGAGAAATTTCTCTTCTGTTACTAGTTTATTCCTGATAGGAATAAACCTATCAGGTTTTTCTTTCCTGGAAAACATCTTTTTTTTTTTTCTTAAATGATATTTTGCTAGCAATGGGAGTGTAGGTCGGCAACTGTTTTCTTTCACTCCATTAAAGATATTCCCCTGCCTTCTGTCTTCCATTTTTGCTATTGAGGAGTCAGATGTCAGTCTAATTCAAGGGTCAGCAAACTATGGCCTGCCTGTCAAATCTGCATTACCACCTGTTTTTTTAAATAAAGTTTTATTGGAACACAGCCATACTTATTTATTTATGAATTTTCTGTGACTGCTTTTACTACCATGGCAGAATTGAGTATTTGCAACAGAGACCATACAGCCTTCAAAATCTAAAGTATTTACTATCTGTCCCTTTACAAAAAAAGTTCACTGATCCCTGTCTATTATGGTTCCATTTAATGTAATCAGTCTTTTAAGATGATATTTCTGCAATTTATAGTGCTCTGCAATTACAGTATGATTTAGCTAGGTATGGACTTTTTATGCTCGGAACTTGTTGTGCTTCTTGAAGGTAAGGATTATTGTTGGTTATTGGTTCTGGCAAAATTTCTGGCAAAATCTTCTGCTACCTCTTTTCTCCTTTTTAAAAGGCAAATTGTCTCATTCTATGCTCCATATCTGTAATATCAGTCTTGTGTAATTTTCACCTTTCTGTCTCTTCATTCTACATTCCAAATAATCTTTCAGATTCACCTTCTAGTTCACTTATTATTCCTCTAATTTAGTCTGCTATGCAGTTAATACAGTCCACTGAATTTTTAATTTAATTATTATAATTCTAATTTCTAGAAGTTCTCTTCATTCTTTTCCAAAACTGCTTGTTCCTTTTTTATATATTCTCTTTTTCCCTGCTCATATTTTCAAGCTACTCTCTTATTTCTTAAACATATTAAGTATGGTTTTTTCATAAGCTGTAATTGATAATTCATGTATCTTTATAGTCTTTTTCTGCTGTATGTTATCTCATGTAGAACAGTATCTATCAGAATTCTTTGAGACCTTTAATGGAGGTAAATTCCTCCAAAGGGCATCTGTATTTGCTTGTGTCTGGTCTTTGGGGGCATGACTAGCCCCGAACCACCTGAAACCATAGTGTTAACCATCTGAGGATTTCTGGAGGACCAACCCAATGTAAATTGGCCTATAAGGCCTGGGGATAGGTATTTGGTTAACAATTTTCAAGGAAGAATTTTTTTCCTCTTTCATTAAACAGCTTGGTTTAAAGCAGGCAATTTTCCTTTTATTTTGGGTGGTATGGGGAGTTGAGGATTCAGGGAAGGAGGAATTTGGTTTGTTTCTAACTCACCCTTAACCTCTTACATAGGAACACTTCTGGGGTCCTGACTTCACTTAGTTTTCATTTGCTTCGTAGTCATCTTATCTTATCTTATCTTTAAAGACGTGGGGGGCTTCCCTGGTGGCGCAGTGGTTGAGAGTCCGCCTGCCGATGCAGGGGACGCGGGTTCGTGCCCCGGTCCGGGAGGATCCCACATGCCGCGGAGCGGCTGGGCCCGTGAGCCATGGCCACTGAGCCTGCGCGTCCGGAGCCTGTGCTCCGCAACGGGAGAAGCCACAGCAGTGTGAGGCCCTAGTACCGCAAAAAAAAAAAAAAAAAAAGAGGGGGGAAAAATGATTCAACATTTTTAGTTTTTAGCACAGAGTAAGTTAGGATATCTTGTCTGCAATATTGATGGAAATGAAAGTCTAAATCCTCTTATTTAAATATGAGCATACTCAGGTCAGAAGAAGGCGAGTGACTTGACTGAGATCACACAGTTCTTATTGCCCAGAATAAAAATTTACTGTTCGATTTACTGTTGACACCAAATTCTTTTAAAGAATGTTCTTTACAAGAAAAAAAGTTTTTAAGAAAAAATTTTTAAGGAATCTAGAATTCAGAAAATAATTCCTGGGATAGAAATAAATATCCATCAATATTCCATAGGGTAATATGTATATGTATAACTGATTCACTTTGTTATAAAGCAGAAACTAACACACCATTGTAAAGCAATTATACTCCAATAAAGATGTAAAAAACAAAATATATTCCATAGAGTAGATTACTTATTAAATAGATAGTCAAATAAGTGCATTTCAAGCCACAGAAGACTGTCATTTGATTAAAGATTTTAATCAGATTTGCGGTCATTTCCACCTCAAATCAGTGTGTCTCGGACAAATGCCTGTGTTTCATTTAAAATTTTCCCAGCTGCCCTACTTCCTAAACACCAAGGGAATCACCAGCTGCTATCCTGGTATTTAAACCCAAATCGCTGGCATTATCTTTACTTTCAAATCTTCCTTCTTCCACATATACTCATTTATCAACTTTAGCAGCTTCCTTTGCTCTGTCAGTCCCTTGTTGGGGCCTGGTTACTTCCTGATTAGAATATTGTCAGTTTCCTCCCGACTTTCTAGTCTTCTACATCTACCTATAAAGTTTCCAACTTTATATAAAACACATGTACACATACATAAACTGCACAGTCACTACAATTAGTCTATATATTTTGTTTGGGCATCTTTTATATAAATAGAGAAAATCTGCATGGTGATTCCTTTGGAGAAGAGGGTTCCAAAATTAGAGGGGATAGTAAAAGAGATTTTGCTTTATGTGTGATGTTTTGTTTCACATTTTTTTTAGTACAAAGAAATTTACCTTGTACTAAGGTAATATAAATTACAGTATAAAGAAAATGCTTATTTTTATTGTCATAGCAATGTCTCTAGGCTTCAGCCCTTTATAGTGACTCTTCATCCCTATGTACTTTTGGTTTGTCTACAGTTCCCTCTTTAACATTTAGCCCTTGAATTTTGTGACCTGTTTCATGGGTCAGGACTTCCCCCCTATTTTTTCACGCCATCTGCTTTCTGGCTCTTAAGCAGAGAAAAATTCATGCAAGGTTCACACTCTCTGCTCACCTGTCAGGGTGGGAGGTTGAACACAACTTTTTAAAAATAGCTTTCGCATTACCCTACTTTCACAAGTAATTTTCTAAGTGTTCTCTTGACCCTTTCTACACACCTTACCTTTCTGTTCTCTATACTTAGTTAATATTTTCCATATTGCACCTTTTCCTCTACCTTGTCTAGAGTCCTAGAACTTTCAACTCTTAATCTTTACCTTGTAACCTTCAAACCCAAATCCTGGCTGTACTGGTGGTTGTCTCTGTTTAACCGTATCCACTTTCAAACAACCATCTGAGTCAAGGAATTGTCCAGAATGAAGCTCGGAAAGACATTGAAATAGAAAATAGAAAGATCAGGTTAAGAGATATAGAAGATAGAGTGAGAAAATTCAAAACATGGAGTTGCAAAAGAAGATAGTAGAGACCATTGGGAAGACAAAACATTTGAAGAGATAATGAATGTAAAAGACATAGATCCTCATATTCTAAAAGTACAAGAAACATCCAAAAAGTTTAAATAAAAAGAAATACACTTAGATATATTTATATTACAGTGAAACTGAAGAAAACCACAGGCAAAGAGAAAGTTTAAATGTAGCCAAAGAGAAAAGACAGAATATCTAATGAAGGATAATCAAATAGTCAATAGCTGATTTTTTAATGAGACAAATGTCTTTAAAGTGCTGAGAGAAAAAGAACATTAACCTTGAATTATAAACCCAGTGGAAAATTTCCAAAAACAAAGACAAAATAAAGGCAAACAAAGACTGAATGTTTCATAAACAGAAACTTAGTAAACTACCTTCTGAAGTAGATTACTAATACTTACTTCAGAAAGAAGGAAAATAATCCCAGGAAGACAGTTTGAGATTCAAGAAGAATTGTCAGCAATAAAAGTGTTTAATATATAGATAAATAGGAAGACAATCTGTATAAAACGATAATATAACTGTATTAGTTTTCTATTTCTACCATAACAAATTGCCACAAATATGGCTTTAAAAACCACAAATTTATTATCTTATCGTTCTGTAGGTTAGAAGCTGACACACGTCTCACTGAGTCTTGGTGTCTGCAGGACTGCATTCCTTTCCAGAGGCTCTAAGGGGAGATTTTGTTTCCTTGCCATCCCCAGCTTTTAAAGGATGCCCACATTCCTTGACTCACGTCCCTCTTTCTCCATTTTCTTTTTTTTTTTTTTTTTTTGGCTGTGTTGGGTCTTCGTTGCTGCAAGCGGGCTTTCCCTATTTGCGGCGAGCGCGGGCTGCTCTTTGTTGAGGTTCACGGGCTTCTCATTGCGGTGGCTTCTCTTGTTGCGGAGCACGGGCTCTAGGCGCATGGGCTTCAGTAGTTGTGGCTCACGGGCTTTAGAACGCAGGCTCAGTAGCTGCGGTCCATGGGCTTCGTTGCTCCACAGCACGTGGGATCTTCCTGGACCAGTGATCGAACCCGTGTCAGCTGCATTGGCAGGCGGGTTCTTAACCGCTGCACCACCAGGGAAGTCCTTTATCTCCATTTTCAAAGCATCTTTCTGAGTATACTCTGTAGTCACATCGCCCTCAGATCAGAGCCAGGAAAGATTCTCTGCTTTTAAGGATTTATGTGATTGGGCCCAGGATAATCTCCAAATCAATCTCCCCATTTCCAGATCCTTAACCTTAATCACATCTGCAAAGTCCCTTTTGTCATGTAAGGTAACTTATTCATAGATTCTGAGAATTAGGACATTGACATTTGAAGGGGGCTAATGTACTGCCTGCCACAATGCTATCTATCTATTGATAACTTTTGGAGTTCATGCTGTTCTGGATAAAAATATAAAACCACACTGAAAAAGAATTGATCAGATGGGTAAGAAGCCTTAATATGTTAAGGATGTAGGTTCTTCCCTAGTTTATCTATGGTTTCAAAGCAACCCCACCCAATAAAAATATCATAAGGTTTTTCATTAATTTATGAGGCTGATTCTGAACTATATGTGGAATAGTGAATGTCCAGGAAAGGCCAATAAATTCTCAACAAGGTAGAATAAAGTGGAGATTCTTGTCCTACTACATCATGAGATTTATCCTAATTAAAACCATTCAGTACGGGCAGGAATAGATACCAGGAATAGAATAGAAACCCCAAGCATCTTTCCACACATATTGGAAACGATGTTTGAAGACGTGGCAATACATGCCAATGAGGAAAGTCTGGACTTATTCAATACATGGAGCTTGGACTATGGTTTACTGATATGGAGGCAATAAATTGCATCCTTCTTTCCTACCACACAAAAAATTAATTGCTAGGTTTTATTAGCTGGGTATGTTAGCTTCCTTAATGCCCCAGATTACAATGAATCAACACTGAAAAGATTTTTTTCTTATTTGTGTCACATACCAATGCCTATTTGTGGGGGCAGATGTGTTCGTGCTCTGATCCTCATTGTCATTCACAAACCCAGTCTCCTTCCAACTAGTGGCTCTGCCGTCCCTTTGATTTAGTCCACTCATGCTTCCCCATCTGGCTGGCAGATAGGGCAAACTACACATCTGGCTAGAAGTGTAGTCTTTTGTACCGTTAGAAAAGTGAAATGTGTCTCTACTACATAAGTGAATTACATAGTTAAATGTGAAGGCAATTCCAAAACTTATAGAAAAATATAGAATATTTTTAAGAGCTCAGAGCAGGTAATTTTTTTCCCGTTGCGGAGCACAGGCTCCGGACGCGCAGGCTCAGCGGCCATGGCTCACCGGCCGAGCCGCTCCGTGGCATGTGGGATCCCTCCAGACTGGGGCACGAACCCGCATCCCCTGCATCAACAGGCGGACTCTCAACCACTGCGCCACCAGAGAAGCCCCAGGTAATATTTTTTAAACAAGAAAGATAAATACAAGCCATAAGGGGACGAGGGATACGTTCAAGCATATTAAAATTAAGAACTTTTGTTAATTAATAGACCGCATAAAGAAACCTAAATGATAAGCCACAAAATGGAAGAAGTTATTTGTTGCACATAATAGACAAAGGATTAGTTTCCAGGACATATAAACTAGTACTAAAGATCCTTAAGAAAATTTTAAAAATCCAGTAGTACAAAAAAGGCAACAAATATGACTCAAAGGAGATGAAACACAAATAGGCAATGAACATATGAAAAAAAATGTTCTACTCCTTTAGTTGTCAGGAAAATGCAAACTGAACCTCACTGTGGCTTTAATTTCATACGCATCAATTTGGCAAAAATTGAAAAGTCTGGCAAGGTTAACTCCCAGCAAATATGTGGTGAAAAGGGAACTCTTAAAATGATGCTGGTGGGTATAAATATTGGTGCAAATATATTGGAAAACAATATAAAATTAACTTACAGAGTGGAATCAAATCCGGCAATAACAATTATGGACAAAAGAAAATCAAATCACTCACACATGTCAATCAGGAGATATGTTCAACAATGTTCAGAGTAACTTTTATTGTAATAGTGGAAAAAACAGAATAGTAAATAAAATTCATGTCTATTGATAGGATAAATAAAGTGGGGTACAGCCATAGAATCTGCAGCTGTGAAAGTGAATGAACCATAACACACACACACACACACACACACACACACACAGAACATTTTAAAAACAAAGTTGAAGGAAAAATGAAAATTATGGAATATTTATAATTTGACTTCACCTATATGAAGTATAAGAACAAACAAAACTAAAAATATTGTTTTAGGGTATGTATGTATGTATGAGGCCAAACTATGAAGAAAAGCAAGTAAATGAGAAACACAAAATTTAGATCTGGAGCTACATTTGGGCATGATGGAAACCAGGATGACGCATCGAGAAAGGGAAAGA
>NW_006769660.1:1132200-1167150 GCF_000442215.2 Lipotes vexillifer
GCTATTGATAATGTTCTATTTCCTAAACTAAGTGGTGAGAACATGGGTATTCATTTTATTATTTTTCTTTAAATTTACTTATTCATAATTTTAGAATAAAATATTTCACAATAAAAGATGAAAAAAGGAAAAAACTTCTTCAATAAATATTTTCTGATAAACTAAAAATATTTTTTAAAAACATAGCACTCTGGGCTTCCCTGGTGGCACAGTGGTTGAGGGTCCGCCTGCCGATGCAGGGGACACGAGTTCGTGACCCGGTCTGGGAGGATCCCACATGCCGTGGAGCGGCTGGGTCTGTGAGCCATGGCTGCTGAGCCTGCGCGTCCGGAGCCTGTGCTCCGCAACGGGAGAGGCCACAGCAGTGAGAGGCCCGCGTACCGCAACAAACAAACAAACAAACAAACAAACAAACAAAAAAACCCCATAGCACTCTGCCTAGCACAGAATAAATGAAAAATCTGTGTTAGGATTTATTATTGTTGCTATATTACATCTTCCTTAAGTCTTCATTTTTGCCTCTGATTCATCTTCTCCCCCTTGACCGTGTTCTCCTTCATTGCTGCTACCACTTCGTAGTATATTTCTCACACTCTTCTGGTGGTAGCCCATAATATCTCAGGACCAGGAACCCTGAGACAAAAGGAATTTGGATCTGGGAAAGATTTCACTAAGTATGTTCCACAGGGAAGAGATAGGGCTACAAATAAGGCTGTAAGTTTAACATCTGAAAGTAATTGGCTTTTAACTGCAATAAACTGTAGGATGTAAAGTGAGCCTGATAGGGACTGTTTAGTAAAAGTATGGGATTCTAAGTATAGAAAAAAAGAACAGAGCAAAATAAGATTACAGATTGTATGTAATTGTTTGTATTAAAATAAATTTATATTATAGTTATGTTAATAAAATAGTTTATAGAGACCTATGCATTCTATAATTGGGATTTCTCTGAATGTGAGAAAGATAATAAGGAAGTAATTTGGTGCAATAAACTAACACTATGCAAACTTTGTATCCTCGAAAATCTTTGTTGAGTTCTAAACAATGGAATTTCCTTAAGAGTAGATGCAGATTTTCACTGAGCACTGAGAGTAAGGAAAACATATCAAGCTCAGGATTCTAATCTACAAAGCCTTAATGGCTTCTTAGTTCTTTTAGTCTGGGATTGAAATGGTATAACAGTTCTCAAAGGCAGGATACCACTAAGTACTAAAGCCAGGTAATAGGGCACATTAGCCAGAGAAGCAAAGTCATTTGGAGATTATATATTTATATACACAAATAAATACACAAATATGTATGTATATGTATACATATAATTTTTTAAGGGATTTAACATTACACAATTGTGGAAGGTGATTGGGTAGTCTCTGTAAGGCTGTTGCCTTTGCCACTGATGCTGAAGTTTGAAGTCTGCAGGGAAAGCAGATTCAGGAAAAGAAGATGTAAAGTAGAGGATTACAAGAACAAGCTGGAACCCACAAGAACAAGCACCAGCTGGCCATTCTTGTTGCTCTGATATGTTGATATGAGTATCTGCAGGAGAAGCTGGCATTCTTCATCACCTGGCCCAAGAGCTGGAGAAGCTGAAGAATTGAGGAGAAGGTGGAACTGCTGCAGCCCTGACTACTCATCTGTGCCAATGACATAAGCCAGTAGATCAACATGTGTGAGTTTTTAAACAATGGCTGCTGCTTTGCTTCTGCCCTCCAGCTCTTGCACAAGAGCTTCTCTTATAGCCAACTCTAAGGGGCACACAGTGGGAAAGGAATTCTGGGAAATGTAGTTCAGTTTAGCCACATTGACACATTACAAAACCACCACAGTATCCTGCCCTTGACCCTTGAACAACACAGGGGTTAAGGGCACCCACCCTCCCTGCAGTTGAAAATCTGCCTATAACTTTACAGTCAGCTGTCCTATCCACGGTTCCACATCCAGGAATTCAATCATCTGTGGATCAGTGTAGTACTGTATAGTACGTATTTATTGAAAAAAATCCAACATGTAAGTGAACCCAGGCAGTTCAAGCTCACGTTGTTCAAGGGTCATCCTTGGCATCCTGACATATCTTCTTAAACTGTACTTAATCTCCAAATAAAAGCAATAAAAAGATATGCATAACATGATACACCTATTCTGCACATAACCAAAGGAGGCTAACCCTTTCCTCGGAAGACAATATAAAGTCCTTGTTTTTGTCTGTGACTAATGTTCTTTCCTTTTCTAGTACAGGGGTTGGAAAACTATGCCTATAGGCTAAATTTCAACCTGTTTTTGCACAGCCTGTGAGATAAGAATTTTATTTTTTAATATTGCTATAATAATTTAATGATAATATAAATAAGTTAAATAGCAAATAAAATTTAAAATAACATATATTTTATAATAATGTTTTTAAATAGTGTTATCAAAAAAAGAGAAGATGCAGCAAAGGCTATGACCCACAAAGCCTAAAAAAGTCTAAATTATTTACTCTTTTGGCCCTTTGCTAAAAGAATTTTTAGCTATTCTAGCTAATTCATACTCTTCTTTTGTTATGCTATAACTGAAATATTGAGAGGTAAAGTTAACTACTATTAACACAAGTTATATGGTAAAGGTATGAAAGGGGAAGTAAACAAAAAATATTTGGTCAACATATGCACAATCATACTCATATCAAAATATGCAAAAAAGACTCATAACTATTACAGTTCTCATTTCTGCAACTGGTCACTTGGTCAGAGCTAGTATTTATAACCACCTTCTTTCTCTAGCTACTCCATAATCCCTTTGCCATCAGCAAGTAGCTCAGCTGATCATGGTTCCCTGCCTAGTGAGGGGAGCCTAGCTTTTATTCCTGAAGGATTTGAGCTGGTAACAGTCCTGCCTAAACTGGATTGTGGTAGTTTTCCATTATTTTAATCACAGGGCATAGAAATTCCTGCAGAGGATCTCCTGCATCCAGACATATTCCTCCATGTTTCCATTGTGTAGTAACAACCCAATTTCCATTGATAGGATCAATTACCCGAGCCAGTGGCTTCTTTGCCTATTGGCTCACAAGCATGTGAGCTAAAAGTGACTAGGTGGCGGTCTCAGCTTTCCATTCATTGGAACCATTATTGTGTCCTCTGATGGAAGCTATCCTCTCCTTGAAAATAAGACCTCTAGACTAATAAAGTCTAAAACCATGGATATGGGAAGCAAAATTTTTGCTACAAGATCACTAGGGGTAATCGTGGGAGAAACTACTCTCATTTCCACCACTTAATTCCTGGACCTGTGAATTCTGGCTATGAGAGAAACAGGATCATACAGTGGGCATTTAACCACATCCTGAAGGGCACTGCTTCAACTCAGCAAGGTGTTGCCACTCAACTGACACCATAACTGGGTCTCAACAGACTGTTCCACCATTCTATCAAGCCAGCTGCTTCAGGATGCTGGGAATATGGTAAAAACAGTAAATTAGATCGCATGGCTTCATTCCCACATTTCATTTGCTGTGTAATTACTTCCTAGGTCAGAAGAGATGTTATATGGAATCTCATGATGGTGGATAAATATTCTGGTAGCTTTGCCTAAAGAACTGTAGGTAGGGAAGGAAGTGTATATCGAGAGTAACTGTCTAATCTATTAGAAATAAGTGCTGCCCTTTCCATTTTGGAAGCAATTTAATATCAAGTTGATGTCAGGTAGCTGACTAATACCCACCAGAGATGCTATATGAGGGTTTCTGTGTTGGTCTTTGCTGTTTGTAGACTAGTCACTCAGGAAGAGCCAAATTGGCCTTGGTGAGTGAAAGGTCTTGTTGAGCTCATGTAAAACTTTCATCCTGCTGTTTTGTTCATGAATGTATCCGGCAATAACAGTAATGTATGGGGTAGCAGGCTGATTGAAATCTATATTTTATGGTCATCTTATCCACTTGATTATTAAAACCTTCTCTACTAAGTCACCTTTTGGTGAGCATTCACATGGGATGTAAATATCTTCACACTCTATGCCAATTTAGAGAGCTCTATTCACATACCTCTTCCCCAGACTTCCTCCTCACCAATTTTCTAATCATGTTCCATCCAAGTCTCTGGCCATCCAGCCATAACCCATGAGTCAATGTATATCCACACCTCTGCCATCTCTCTTTCCAGGTAAAATGAGCAACCAAGTACACTACTCAGAGTTCTGCCACTTAGAGGATTTCCCTTTACCACTGTCTTTCAGAGCTGTCCCAGAGTGAAGCTGAGGTGCTACAACCATAAACTTTTGTGTATTGTCTGCATATCATGCAGAACCATTGTGCTGTAAACGAAGACCAAGTTTTTTCTTCCTCAGTCAACTGGTTATGAAGAACTCAGCATGAGGTCATAGGTGTGGACTGAGAGGGAAAGAGAGGCCAAGCAAGAAGCCACAGTCTTTTTATAACCTAATCTTGGAAGTGACATACCATCACTTTTAGTGTATCTATTAGCCACACAGACTTACCCTGGAATAATGTGGGAAGGGACTACTCAAGTATATGAATACCGAGAGGCAGCCATTGCTGAGGACCATCTTAGGGTTGGCTACCAAACAAGGGGAAACCAAAGTTAGGCAATGTGGCCTAGAATCATTTACCAGAATATCAGATGTGAGAGATTCCAAACTGTGACTGAGTACATTTTAAAAGGCAGAGACTGTGATTTTGTTTTTAAACTTGGATTCCAGTGCTATATAGTCCATATTGATTTTTTAAATCTAAAGTTTGCTCACGTTCTCATCCTCTTTGAAGTCTAAGGCTCGCTGTTGACGTCCATCTTCATACTTTCCTTAGTAGGTTGCCAGAACCTGATGTTGAGATGCTTCAAAACACAATCCCTAACTTAGTTGGAATTTAAATATTCCAATATTATCGCTTTACTTTCAACACTCTTCCACACACGCTCACCTGTAAACTTAGTCTTAAAAGGGCTTAATGATATGTACTACTTCTAAGTTTAAGTAAAATTAATTTTGCTTTAGAATAGTCCTTGTCTTTCTTTAAATAGCTAAGACACCTTATATCAAATTCAGTTTTGGAAATTAGTGCGCAAGTTCAGGCATTTGGTCTCTCCACTCATCCATCCATGACGTAGTACAGTAGTTCTAATGCTTGGACTTAATACTAATACTTCATGGGATTCTGTATATAGTGATTTAGCCAGTTCTGCTAAGAGACTGAACTAGAATGTGGTAGTGGAATGAAAAGACAGAGACAGATGCTACAGGTATTTTGAAAGTTAAGCGGGAGAAAAAGATTTAGCAGATAAAAGAAGTTAAAGATGATAAAAAAAAAAAGATAAAGTGACTCAGATTGAGAAAAGGAGAGCAGTTTCGGCAGTGAAAGAAGGAAGGAAATTGAAGGGGGAAGCCAGGACAATATGGAATCATATGTGGGATGTGGTGAGTTTGAGATAATGGCAGATCACCCACTTAGAAGGTAAAATTTAGGAATGAGGCCTATGTGAGAGATTGAAATTATGAAGATAATCTTTTCAGTCAATTTATTATGCAAATATTTGCCAAATCTCCATGACAATAAACACTATAAAAGCATGAAGATAATTGTGGAGCAAAGGAAGAAAACTAACACTTATCAGGCATCCTAACACATGACAGACAACCTATTGGAAGAATTATGCTTTGTTATTCCCCATTTTTAGGGTGCTTTAGAATTTTTCTGAGTGATTAAGTAAACTGTTTCTGCCATATCAAAGTCCATGTTATCTTAACTACAGCAGTCTACCTCACTCTGTTCTCTGTATGCTTATACTCTTATAATGGAAAAGAATGCATATGCTAAAATAACTTTGATAAAAAACTGCTTGCATCCAAGTTCTAACAAAGGAGCTTAAAGCAAGGACCATCAGAATCCAGATGAGAGAGATAAACTCTACTGGCTCAAGGTGTTCGGGAAAATCTCAGTGGAAGAGGCAGCATTGGACCTTTTACTCTACAATGATGGGAAATAATTTGAAATTAAAGAATGGAAGAAGAATGTTCCAGTTTTAAGAAGCAGAAATAACAAATGTAAAGGAGTAGAAAAGCTAGGACGTTTAGAGCTTTGTGACTGGTGCAGTTAGAGTATTCAGGGAAAATGTTAGAGATAATATCAATTGTAGATAATCTAGGGCCTTAAATACCAAGCTAAATCTGTAAGCTATTCAGAAAGCAAAGGGGAGACATCAAAGGCTGTTGAGCAGGGAAATGATGTAATTAGTGCTATGTTTTAGGAAAATTATTCTACCTCCTGGCCACAACAATTGGTTCAGTATGGTTGAATGACGGAAAAGGAAGCTCTCTTTCCTCAGGACTTGAAACATGGAGAGTGAGCCCGAAGATGCCGGAAGCTACCATTCATTCATTCATTCTTTCATTCATTCTTTCAATATTTATTAAGCATTTACTCTGTGTCAGGTATTAATACATGTCTGGGTTCTGTAGATAAACAAGATAGATGATGTGGTCCCTACTTTTGTGGTGCTTATATCTTAGTTGAAGAAAAAGATAAATACAAAAAATAAATTAAATAAAAAATAAATAAGCTAATATCAGATAATAAGTTCCATAAAGAAACTAGAACAAGATAGAAAAGTAAAGAGTGACTGGTAGCTTCTCAGATTAATATTGGGAGGTCAGGTTGAGTACTACTTTGGGTAAGGTGATCAAGGTGTATCACTTGGGAGTGATGATATTTGAGTTAAAATTTAAATGATGAGAAGAAAGAATAATTGTCCTGGGCAAGGGAATCAGCTTGGGCAAACCTTCCAATCTGGGTCAATGCTTTGCCTGTTTGAAGTGTAGAAAGATTAGTGGAACAGGATCAGAGTGAATGATGGCAAAAATGATAGGAGAGGAGGAATTACCAATTCATAATTTTGTATTTTGTTTTTAAAATACGTGATGGGGCTTCCCTGGTGGCGCAGTGGTTGAGAGTCCGCCTGCCGATGCAGGGGACACGGGTTCGTGCCCCGGTCCGGGAAGATCCCACAGGCCGCGGAGCGGCTGGGCCCGTGAAACACGGCCGCTGAGCCTGCGCGTCCAGAGCCTGTGCTCCACAACGGGAGAGGCCACAGCAGTGAGAGGCCCGCGTACCGCAAAAAAAAAAAAAAAAAAAAAAGTGATGGTTAATTTTATGGATCAACTTTACTGGGCCAGGGGGTGCCCAGATATTTGACTAAACATTATTCTGAGTATACCTATGAGGGTGTTTCTGGATGATATTAACATTGAATCAGTAGACTGAGTAAAGCAGATTGCTCTCCGCAATGTGGGTGGACCTCACCCATCCTCTGAAGGCCTGAATAGAACAAAAAGGCTGAGTAAAGGAAAATTTGCTCTTCCTCCCTGATTGCCTTAGAGCTGGGACATCAGTCTTCTCCTGCCTTTGAACTCAGACTCAGACTTGAACTTACACTATTGGCTCTCTTGTTTCTTAGGTCTTCAGTCTTGGGCTGGAACTACACCATCAGCTCTCCTGGGTCTGCAGCTTGTCAGTTGCAGATCTTGGGACTTAGCCTCTATAATTGCATGAGCCAATTCCTTATAATAAATAAATATACATATATAAACATATATAAATATTTACATATATGTATCATATTGTTCTGTTTCTCTGGACAACCCTGACTAATAAAGGCACTCATGAATTCTTTTGTATTTAAACAAATATTACATTTCAAACATAAAATATAGACTTTATGCTAAAAATAAAGAACAGAGAAACACTGTAAAAGTATTGGGCAAATTCCTTGGGCAAGTAATTTGATTTCAATCTCCTCATTGTCAGATGACAGTAATAATAATCCCTACCTCACGGCTGCTGTGAGGATCAAATAAAATGTGTTTAGAACCACTCTTGATACAGCAGTACCAGTTATCAATTGTCATTGCCAAAGAAGAGAATCAATAACTGAGTCTGGTTGTCTCCTGAGAGGAAGAGGATCCGGCAAGAAAGAGTGGAAAGGGAGGAAGCATGAAATTTAGGAAATGATAGCATCACAAAATCTAAACAAAAGAAAATATCAGAGAGGGAGTAGTCAGAAATTTAAACGCTGTGGAGAAGGGCATCCCTAGGACCTTATTACATCTAAATTCTATTTACTCTCTTGGCCTATAATAGTCCTGACTCCAGTGGCAGGTACTTATGAACACACTTTGATGTGTTGACTTGTACATGTTTTAAATCATATTGGTTTACATAACATCTGTGCATTATTTTCCTCTGTGTATGGTGTCCTTAACCAGACTCTAAACTCTTCAAAGAAAGATTCATATTTTTCCCCCTAAATAATAAACTTTTTACTTTCTACTCTCCTACATCTTTTTGAACACACCCAGAGCACTCCCCCCAACACACACACACACACACACACACACACACACACACAAACTTGGTAGGGACACAAGAGAATATCAACAAGGATCTGACCTACAAAAATCCATAAAGACAGAGGTACAAATATTACATTTGTAAGAAAATTTTCAAAGGACAGTTTATGTTTAAAATTACATAAACTGTCCTTTGAAAATTTTCTTACAAATGCTTTATCCAAGAGCATACAAATGTATATGCTCCTATCAAGAGCTTTGTTTTGATAAATTCTAAATTGTATACTTGTCACAGAAAATGATGAAACACTATCTCTTTGGAATGTAATATGAGTTGCTCTCTTAATCTTCCAACAGGATATCTTACAGGTATTACCTTAAAGGAAATTTTTTTAAAATAATTTTCATTGTTTACTTCTATTAACTAATTCAGTAAGTGAAATAAGGTATTTCCCATTGTTTCTTTTTTTTCTGCTTTATTCGGTTATTTTAGTAATTTCTACCCAGATGAGTAGAAATAAATGAGTCTTTTTTATTTTGAAATAGATCATTTTTATGGGTGCAGGCAATATCAAAGTTTTATAAAAGTTTGGCTTTTAGCCCACCATATCTATAATGAGCATTTTCCTTTTTAAATCCCAAAAGGCAACATTTAAATTTATATGATGAAGTAAGTCATCCCCATTACAATCCTTTCCTTGCTTTCTTAAAGAAACCCAGAAATAAACTTTCATCGTGAAAAAGTCCCAAAGGGTCTTTAAAAATATTGTAATATAGATTTGTGCATGATGAGTATAGAAAATAAGTGATAAGTGATGAAAGTAAATTTTCATTGTGCTATTATATAAAGTGACTAATTGTGTATCTTTGAAGTCTTTATCTTGGCCTTAATTTGGAGGACTCACTTTCAGATGACAAGTTTGCTTCTTATTTATCTGAGAAAATGGAAGCAATTCACATGCATCCACCACCAAAACAGCAAACTTACCTAAATCCATATTTATATTCTGGTTCCCCTGCTGTTACTGGAGATGAACTGTAATAGGAGTCATACCTCCTACCTAAGGCCAGTGCCTCCCTGGATCTTGTCCCCTTATACCCACTCGACTGCGTCTGCAGTTGTCCCTTCTGTCTCCTGTATCATCAGTTTTAGTCATCAAGAAAGCAACTGTTTGAATCTAACTCTCATTCCATATACCTCTCTCTTTCTCTGTATCCATTCTTAGCAAAATTTTACCTTATGGGATTCATCTATACTCACTGTGTCCAATTCTTCTTTTTCCTTTCCCTTGTGAATTAACACAGTCAGGTTTTTGTCCTGCCACTCTTGTCATCAGCTCTTGTCAAGGCACAAATGACCTCCACATGGCCATATCCAATGGTCAATCCCCATCCTCATTTTATGTAGTCTTTCAGCCTCCGTAGACATAGAGAATTGTTCTTGAAATACTTAGTCACTTGAGACACAGAAGAATGGTCCCTTGATATTTTTCCTACCTCACAGGTCATCCCTCAGTTTCCTTTGCTGGTGATTCTTTATTTTTCCGAGCTTGAAACTTTGGTGTGACTCAGAGCCAAGTCACTCTTTGAATTCATTCCCTATGTGATCTCAATCAGTCTCATGGGTTTTGACATCATCTATCACTGATGACTTCCAAATTTGTATTTCCAGTCCAGGCCTCTCCCCTGGGTTCCAGGTTTATATATCCAACTTCTTATTCACATCTCCATTTTTATGTCCAACAGCCTTCTTAAAATTAATTACAAATCAACATTTTGATTCCTCTCTCAAAACTTCTGCTTCTTTAGTCTTCTTTCAGCAAATGGTACCTCTATACTTCTGGTTGCTCAGACCAAGAAACTTGCAATAATCTTGATAATACATCCTATCTATGAAAAGTATACCTTAAGAAATATGTCCAGGACCTAATCATATCTCATCTTCCTCCAATACAACCATTATAGTACAAGCCAGCATCAACTCTATTTCCCTTGATCTGCTTTATTTTTCTTTGGAATATTTATCAACACCTGATGTTATGGGTTGAATTGTGTTTCCCCCCAAAAGTTATTTTGAAGTCCTAACTTGCAGTACCTCAAAATGTAACCTTAATTGGAAATAGGGTTCTTGTGGATGTAATTAGTTAAGGATGAGATCATACTGCCATTTTGTGGCATTTAAAATCTAGTCTCCATTAAAGGAGACCAAGACTTCATAGAAAAATAATAATTCCAGATCGGGGCAAGAATTATGCAATACAAGCCTTGGATATCTTGATGGATTGGAAACCACCGTATCAATCAATGTATCATGATGGGTATCATGATGTGTCAAATGGATCTAATCATCAATATGTTGGACCTCCAACTGGCCAAAGATGGAACAATTTGAAGACAAAAAGAATAATTAATACAATTGATTGAAACCATTAAATGCTATCTTATGAATTCAAAGTAATATTTTAAAAGAGAGAGAAGTGGGGAACAAAAGAGAACTCTAAGGTAAGAGGGTGGGGCAACATTTCATTGGACACCACTGAAAGTAACTCAGCTCCAACGTCTTACCCTGAAGACTGGCAAGTAAAAGGAAAGAGGTAAGCATTTATTCTGCCTCTCCTGTCTAAAGTGCTTTGCAGACTAATCCAATAACCCTATTGATGAGGGAAGAAAAGTTCTTTTTAAGTAAATTCCATAAATTTGTAATAGATGATAGAATCGGAAAAGATCACTACTGCTTTCAAACTTTGATAAAATAAGTGATTCAAGCAAAAACCATCAATGGATGAACAATTAGGTGAATAGTTGATGGAGGGATCAGGCTGTCAACACTTGAACCCATTGATCAATCTTACCAGCATTAAAATAGGGCTTAAGACACTGTATGCCTTCTGATATAAAGTACACAGCACCACCTATAGACTATCCTTGCTGTAAAATGCTGAACTTCAACGTAAATAAGCATCTAGGGGTAACCTCAATGTTCAGCAAATACAAAGGGAAAAAGGAAAAACTAAATAATACCACAAGAAAGAAAACAGATAAATCCAGACTGTGGGATGTTCTTCAAATCAACTGACCCAGTTGTTTTTGTTTGTTTGGTTTTTGTTTTTTTAACACATCAAAGACAAAGAGCACGAAAAGGAGGGAGCAGAAGAGGGGCAGAGAGGAAATACTTTTGATCATAAGAGGCTTCGGGGACATATCAAGAAAATGTCATATGTGGACCTTGTTTGGATCCTGATTCAAACAAAACAATTATAAAAAGACATTTTTGAGATAATTGGGGGAAATTTGATTATGGTACTCAGTATTAGATTATATTAGGGAGTAATTGTTCATTTTGTTAGGTGTGGTAATGACATTATAATTATAGAAGAAATATCCATATTTATTTAGAAAAATGTACCCAAACGTGTAGCAGTGAAATGACATGATGTTTAGAATTTCTTTTGAATAATTCAGCAAAGAATAAAGAAGGATAAATGAAGCCAATGTGGCAAAATCTTTTTTTTTTTTTTAACATCTTTATTGGGGTATAATTGCTTTACAATGGTGTGTTAGTTTCTGCTTTATAACAGAGTGAGTCAGTTATATATATATATATGTTCCCATATCTCTTCCCTCTTTGTCTCCCTCCCTCCAACAGAATGCTTTCTTTATAAGCATCACATTTACTTAGAATTAACTAGTGACAGGTGATTACCTACTAAAAGGGGCAAAAAAGATAACCTGGAAATGAAGGAAACAGCTACTCCCTCTGGGATGAACATAGAACTCAGCATCTTGCAAAGGCCCCCTCTCTGCTGAGTTTCGGTCCTCTCAACACAGGGCTTGGCTGATGGAATAGTCAGCATTTCAGCGATGCTGAAATTTGCCAGAAGGGCTGATGGGGACAAACTTCCTAGAGGGTGAGCGCTCCCAGCCCCAGTACAAGTTTTAAGCAGCAAATTTAGAATTGCATCTTCCCTGGAGGCTGCTCCGAAACGCTCCACTTTGAAATGACCTGTCCATCTTGAGTTCCAGGACACTTTCTCTGCTCCTCTCCTGGCATCTATTCCCAGGTTCATCTTAGGTGTTCATATGCCTTCCAATTTTCTCCTGCCGCCAGGAAGTTCCATATCAGACATGAAGGAAGGACTGTGTCTCTCATATTCAATTCTGTATTCCCAGGCCCTAAAACAGTAACTAACGGATATTTTTTGAATGGATGAAAGAAAGAAAAGGAAGAACACCACACACACACTTGCTCTTTTTAGTCTCACCTTGGACACCAGGATTCCTTTCTATCATCTGCAAAATGTAGTGCCTGAGGGACTTTAATGTGCCTTCTTCAGGCTCTCTGGACATAGTAGTTTGAAATTCCTCCAAACTGAACCTGGATCTGCACTTTCTTTTTCCTCCTGATCCTGTGCCACCTCCCCACCCCCTCCCCCTCAGGGTCAGCACCCTGGCAGGCTCAGAGGAACCCAGCTGGACCCAGAGTTTGTCTAGGTGCCACACTACCTGCCTCACATGGCTAATCCCTTAGACTCCAAAGGCTTTAATTTTGCAGAAGAGCAGCGAAGGCTTAAGAGGTCAGTGGTGCTACCCCCTTCATGATCTGAACAAACAGTAAGGCAAAGGCACAGTCCCAAGTCAATGCCACGAGGAATTAGTTGTGCCTATTGTGTGCCAGGTGTTGGAGATCCCCTGTGAAGAGCTTTAGCTGGGCACCTCCTGCACACCTTCCAGGAAAAAAATTGGGGAGAGCAGACACTCACTGTTTGGGATCGCCGATAATAAACCAGTCACACAGAAGCTATATTCTCACATAAATCTACCCTTTGCATAGTCAAACTGACACATTTCCCTAGAGGTGGCCAGGAGGCTTATGAAACTAGATAGTTATGAAATGCAGAAAAGTATAAAAGTCTGCTCACCCTCAAGGCTGCCTCCTCACAAAGATGGAGGCTGTAAGAAGGGTGATCCCTTTGGCCCTTTTAACTGAATCATGTTTGGTGGAGTTGGATTTGACCAAGTCTGAAGGTAAGAAAATTGAACCAGGTTTTTCAAACAAAACAGGGCCATTCAAGAGGCACCTGCCAGAGACTTAAAAATTTTTTTAAAGTTCTGCTGCCCTCAGTGTGGAAAAATTTATTCTTATATGTATTTAGTGGAAGATTAATTTAGTACCAGCTTCATTCAAGGTGATATAACAATATTTATAAAAATGTAAAAAGCATAAGGAATTTTACCAGGTATATTACTTCTAAAAGTTTCATCTTTAAAGAATTAATACCAATCCTTCTCAAACTCTTCCAGAAAACAGAAAAGGAAAGAACGCTTCCAAACTCATTTTACAAGGCTAGCATCACCCTGATCCCAGAGGTAGACAACATGAGAAGAAAAAGTAACAGGCCAATATCCCAGATGAACATAGGTGCAAAAATCCTCAATAAAAAATACTAGCAAACTGAATTCAACAGTACGTAAAAAGGATCATGCACCATATTCAAGTGGAATTTATCCTTTGGATGCAAGGATGGTTCAGCATATGTAAATCAATCTATGTGAGACAACACACTAACAGAATGAAGGATAAAAATCATATGGTTATCTCAATAAATGCAGAAAAAGCGTTTGACAAAATACAACATCCTTTCATGACAAAAGCTCTCAACAAATTGGGTATAGAAGGAACATATCTCAACATAATAAAGGCTATATATGACAAGCCCACAGCTAACATCATACTCAGTATGAAAAGCTGAAGGTTTTTCCCCTAACATCAGGAACAACACAAGTATGCCCACTCTTGCCACTTTTATTCAACATAGTACTGGAGGTCTTAGCTAGAGCAATTAGGCAAGAAAAGGAAATAAAAGGCACCCAAATCAGAAAGGAAGAAATAAACTTGTCTCTGTTTGCAGATTATATGATGTAATATATAGAAATCTCTCAAGACTCCACAAAAAACTGTTAGAACTAATAAATTCAGTAAAGCTGCAGGATACAAAATCAACATACAAAATCATTTGCATTCCTTATACACAAACTACCACAGAAATTAAGAAAACCCACTTACAATAGCATCGAAAAGAATAAAATATTTAGGAATAAATTTAACCAAGGAGATGAAAAATCTGTACACTGAAACCTATAAAACACTAATGAAAGAAACACAAATAAATGGAAGAAGACACATAAGAAGAAGAAACACAAACTAATGAAGAAGACACAAATAAATGGAAAGATATTCCCATGTTCATGGACTCGAAGAATTATGTTAAAATGTCTATACTGGGCTTCCCTGGTGGCACAGTGGTTGAGAGTCCGCCTGCTGATGCAGGGGACACAGGTTCATGCCCTGGTCTGGGAGGATCCCACACGCCACGGAGTGGCTGGGCCTGTGAGCCATGGCTGCTGAGCCTGCATGTCCGGAGCCTATGCTCCGCAACGGGAGAGGCCACAACAGTGAGAGGCCCGCATACCACAAAAAAAAAAAGAATAAAAAAAAATAAAAAGAGGCAAACTGTTTAAAATGAAACTCTGAAACAATGAAATAAAAACATGCAGTAAACATGTGAGGAATTGCACAACTTCACTAGTAATCAAAAATAGGCAAAATAAATAGCAACAATATCATACAAATACACTCACTATATAGGCAGAAATATATTATTTTAAAAATCATGCATGTTTTAAGGTTGTGAAATAAAAGGAACCCATGCTAGAATGTGTTGAACTAGTAAAACAATTTAGAAAACTATTTTGATATTACCTAGTATAGTGGGTTGAAATATTTCCCCCCAAAATTCATGTTCCCTCAGAACATGAGAATGGGACCTTTGGAAGTAGGGCTTAGCTTATGTACTTACTTTGGGATCTTAAGAGGAAATCACCTTGGATTTAGAGTGGGTTCTAAATCAAATGAGTAATGTTTTTATAAGAGAAAATAACACATTAAAATGTACAGAAGAATGAAGACCATGTGAAGAAAAGGACGGTTTGGAGTTATGCTGCACAAGCCAAGGAACATGAGGAGCAATCAGAAGCTGAAAGAGTCTAAGAAGGATAGACAACTAGGACCTTTACATGTAGCCTTGCCCTGTCAAAGACTTGAAATAGAATGTCTGGCCTACAGAACTGTGAGAGAATAAATTTCTATTGTTTTAATTCATCAAAGTGTGTGTTGATTTTTTATGGTAACCTTAGAAAGTTAATACACATCATAAATTTTAAGATGTGCATAACTTCTCCCTAGCAATTCTACTCACAGGCATAATTTTTTAAAATTCATGTCTATATGTACCAAGATATATGTATACGAGTACTGATAGTGAAGTTGTTCACAATAGTTAAGAACAGAAAACACTCCAAAGTCCAATACATTTGAACGTTGAATAATTTATGCATATTAATGCTATAAAACTTTATAAAGGTAAAAAATAAATTATAATTAAAATAAAAACTTTGGGGAAAATTTCACAAGCAAAATGTTAAGTAGAAGGAAACAAGACAGAATAGATACATATATTTTCGATTTATATTTGGTTAAAAATTAAAATTTAGGTTTTTTATTCAAGTTTTTAATCCATTTTGAGTTGATTTTTTTTTATGGTGTGAGATAGTTGTCTATTTTTTTTTTTTTTTTTTAGTATGTGGTTGTCCAGTTTTCCTAACATCATTTATTAAAGAGACTATCCTGTCTTCATCGTTATGTTCTTGGCTCCTTCATCATAAACTAATTGTCCATGTATGTGTGGGTTTATTTCTGAGCTCTTAATTCTGTTTTATTAATTTGTATATCTTTTTTTGGCCAATATCATGCTATTTTGATTCCTATAGCTTTGTAATATGCTTAAAATCAGGGAGTGTGATTACTTTGTATATTCAGGGTGTTTTGTGAATCCATATAAATTTTAGAATTTTTGCTTCTGTTTTTCTGAAAAATATTCTCAGAATTTTGATAAGAATTACATTGAATCTGTAGATACTATGGGCATTTTAACAATATTACTTCTCCCAATCCATGAGCATAGAATATCTTTCCATTTATTTGTGTCTTCTTAAATCTCTTTCAGCCATGTCATAGTTTTCAGTGACCAAGGTTTTCACCTCCTTGGCTAAATTTATTCCTAGGTATTTTATACTTTTTGTTGTGATTGTAAATGGGATTTTACTTTCTCTTTTTGCTATACCATCATCAGTGTATATAAATGCAACAGATTTTTATTCATTTTGTACTCTGCAGCTTTACTGTATTTATTATTTCTAATAGTATTTGATGGAGTCTTTAAGGTTTTCTATATATAAAATCATGTCATACGCAAATAGTGATAGTTCTATTTCTTCCTTTTTAATTAAGATGTCTTTTAAGTGATACACAAAATGAATAATAAATCATAAGCATTTTGTAAAATAATGGGAGTTGTATATTTTCTAACATCTAAGAAATATTCACAAGAAATGAATTATTTTTTCCAAATTCTCAACAAATTATTATAATTCACGTCACACTATTTTCTATAAAGTTAGAAACTGCATGAATACACAGAAACATGGTGAACATTTCTCCCAAGTAAAAATTTGAAGTTTAAAGTTGTCAACATCTTAAAAATTAAAAACACTCTCTGTAAAAGTTTTCTAGTAAAAGAGTAATAACTTTTAATGGCATAGTTACATACCTATGGACTAAGGAGTTAATTCCAAGCAATATATAAAAATTAAAGGGTCACAGTTAAGCTGTACCTAGGTAAATAGACTTTCATAAAACAAAAATAAATAATATCAAAAGCAGATGTGTCAACATCCAAATTAGAGAATAGAAATTTCAAAACATATCCAAATAAATTAACAATAAGATACTAAAAACTAAATGGAACAAAATACTCTCCAGAGAGATAAATCTTAATTTGAACATATGTTGAACATTGGTCATCCTACATGATATGACTCAGAGTGTGATTAAATGTTAACATTTTAAATGCAATTAAGTGCCCGCACTGTTAAGCATGAATGCATATAATTGTTTTGTGTTCACTTAGTGGTGGCATTGTAAAGTGATAGTTAAAATTCAGCAATCTCTTCTTGAGATTTGATATTTTCTTCTTTCTTTATATCTAAGTTATGGGTAAAAAGAGAATCTCTTAAGCTCACATTTATTTATTTCTTAAGCTATTTCTTTATAATAACTTGTAAATATATTTTTGGTGGCCTTATGCCCATATCTGAAGTCAAACCAAGTGTTAAAATCAAGTACAAATAGATACCAGACTTGAAAATTACCTGAGCAGGCAAAACCAATTAAGACATACAAGCAAAATTTAATTAAGCTTATTCTGCACAGCAAGCAAAACTTATCATAGACCACTTCTTTTAAATGCCTCTGGAAATCATAACCAAAACAAACTGTTCCCCCAAATAGCTATGAGGTAACCACTTTAACCAATCCTCTATCTACCTCTTGGAAAGCTCTAATTTTATAACCAATCACTGTAAATAATAAACAGCCTCTGTGCTCCCAGTCTATAGGCTGTCTTATAACAATATTCCTCTGAGCCTCATTCCATTGTTAGTTTAAAAGCTCCTAGGTAATGAACCATTTTTATATACATAATAAACACAACTTACTATTTTTGTAATCCAGTGCTTTTATCTCTGCTACTTCCAAATTCTGACACATGAAATACTATGAGGTAGCAGAAAAAATAAACACAATTCTCATATGCATACAAAATAATTTAATATGTTCAATGTTAAAAAAATAATCTGTCAAAAAGATACAAACACTCTAATATAAAGACTGATTAAGTTCAAGAACACAATGTTAAAATGTAGAAAAACGCATTTAAAAATTTCTCATCATTGGTACAAAGTAAGTAAAATATTTTTTAAGTTAACTAACTGGACAACGTTAGCAAAGCAGGAAAGAGAATGCACATTCTTGTACATTGGTAAATGGATTATAAATCCATATACAATTTCAGTCTTCCTGTACATAGGTATCAAAAATCTTAACAGTATACATATAGTAACACTCCCTAGTTAAACTATATGAATGGTTACTAAGGACATAGTAAAGTCTTCTCTTTAAAAGAATAGCAAATTCAATATTCACAGAGACCTGTCTGCTAATGCACGTAAATGAAAATGTACAGTTGAGAAGGGTGGCCAATGGTAGAAAGCCATTCCTGGGTGAGAAACACAGGAGTGGCTCAGCTCCATCTGATAATCCATGGGAATATGTATGTTTATTATTTCAAAATCTAGGGATTTTTCTCTCAGTATTAATATTTGTATGTGACAACTAATTTTAAATATTGGTTCAATGGGTTTTCAAACACTATGAAGAGTAACAGAAGTCTTTGCTAAGTTGAATATTTCACCTGAAACAGAAATTTGTTACTTCTTGATTCGCCAACTAGATTAACTTCCAAAAATCGAAAGGAAGAGAATGGGTGACCCTGATTTGAATGTATGCACATTGCTGGGTCAGTATCTGTGGCCAGACAGATGGAGCAATATTGTCTGGGCCTGAATCACATGTTTGCACATATCACTAAGGGTTAGGATTCTGTGATGGACAGACAAGTCAAGACCCTGACAATGAAAATGAAGGAGATGTATTTTCTGAATATACAGTTGTGTGGTTACCAGAAATATTGCAACAAGGGGTTATCTGTTCAATATACACAATTTGTATAGTTCATTTTCCTGAAGTAGAGAGTCCAGATATGCTATGGGGTAGGCTAAACCTATGGGAGAGGTAAAACATTTATCTATAGGGTGACTGAAATACTGGGACAATTTAATGTATATTAGTTTATGAAATTCTGGTGCTTTGTTACCTGAAAAAAATCACAGTTTGAAATTATTGGCTAACTAAAAAAGTGAGAAAAGAGAAATAATTCTCTTTTAAATAAGTAAGTGAACAAAGATGGTCACCTAATACAAAGAAATAATTCCCGTTTCTGGAGTTCCTTTAGGCAGCGCTCTTAAAACCCCTCTCCTCGCGCACCAGGAAACACAGAGGCAAGAAAAAGTCTCTGGCCTCCTCAGCAGGTGCAGCCTTTTCCCCGGACTCCCTCCCGGCTAGCCGTGGCGCACTAACCCCTTCGGGCTATGTTCAAGTCGCCAACCCCAGTCCTCTCCCTGAGCTCCGACCGAAACCGCAAAATCTTGATAATTATTGAATATAAGTGGTGGAGATACAGAGTTCATTGTGTTGTTATTTGCCCATATGTTTGAAATTGTTCCTAATAGGGCTTCCCTGGTGGCGCAGTGGTTAAGAACCCGCCTGCCAATGCAGGGGACACGGGTTCGAGCCCTGGTCCAGGAAGATCCCACGTGCCACGGAGCAACTAAGCCCGTGAGCCACAACTACTGATCCCGCATGCCACAACTACTGAAGCCCGCGCACCTAGAGCCCGTGCTCCACAACAAGAGAAGCCACCACAATGAGAAGCCCAAGCCCCACAACGAAGAGTAGCCCCCGATCACTGCAACTAGAGAAACCCTGCGCACAGCAACAAAGACCCAATGCAACCAAAAATAAAATAAATAATAAATTAATTAATTAATTTTAAAAAATTGTTCGTAATAAAACATTTTGGTGTTAAAGCATTACGAAATGCTTCTTCAGAGGAATTAGGGGATGGTTCTTCAGAGAATTTCCAACGGGGTAGCAAGGGAGAAGATAGATTGAAATATGTATATGGAGCAAATTGGCAATGAAGAAGGCAGCCAATACGTTTAGATTCTTCTACATACAGAGCAGTTAAAGGAGAAATGGCAGCACAAATTGAGAGAAGATGGTGTGTGCACATATTGTGTGAGTTTGTGTATGTATCTGTGTGTGTAGGTTCGTGTTTGTGTGTTTCAGGTTTACAAAGAACCGAGCCTTAAAACATTTTGACAGGTCGAAAACAAAGTACTCCAATAAAGATGTTTAAAAAAAATAAAAATTAAAAAAAATAATAAAGTGGGTTTCTTGCAGAAAAAAACAAAACAAAAAAACCCCTAAAATAGTAAAAAGTAACATACTCATTATTTTCTAATATAAAGATCTTGAGGGTTTGGTTTATCCAAACAGTCTTATCACTTTCTCCCATGTTCACAGTAATGAAACAAGAATGATTGATTTAACTTAAAGCTGGCAACATTTATATTAGACCAAATTCTGGTTTTCTTTTTTTGTCCAGACACACCTGCTCCAAATCCACTTCTCCTGCCTGCACTCCACATCTACGTCTATGGCCTGTTGGCTCAGAGGGTGAGGTTGATGGGCTCTCTGCTGGCAGCTCTTTCCCCACCAGCATTCCTGGCCACGGTTTCATCCTGTCATTCACCCACAGAATGTCTTCAGTGACTCCTACTGCTCTTTGGAAGACTGGGCGATCCTTGAGCCTTAGTCTTTAAAGCTTTCCACTGCTTAGCTCCAATTCTACTTGTTTTATTTTACTATATTTAATTTCTTACAGTCTTCAAATGAGCCCTTTGCTCTAGCCAAGTTGTTCTACTTGTGCTTGACCTAAGGCATCTCATGCATCCCACCTTCCCCTACTTTATTCCTACTTGTTACTGCAGGCTCTGCTTAAAAACCATCTCCTAAAAGAAGCCTTCTAAGGCAATGCCCAGTGACTGCTAGTTTTTCCCTTTCTCTGAGTTTCTATCAGACTTAACTATGTAAAACACTCAGGTAGGATTTCTTAATTTCTATTTTTATAATACAAAAGTTTATTTGCTATAACATGTGTAGCATATGATTATATATACAATAGTATGAATAAAATAGTTAAAGATAAAACCAAGTTTTAATTTCAAAGACATAGAGAAAGATGTAGTTGAATGAGATCCAAGGATGGCAGCTAGCCTTTGGTCATCTACTGCCTGTATAAATTTTAAATGGTTCACATGCCTATACTTTTACCACTTTTACCAGAATATGTGTTCCTCAAGGACCAGAATGATTAAACATTAATTGATAAGTTTGGTGTGTCCTTAGAGATCTTCAAAAAGGGAAGGCCCATCTGCCCCACATGATAAATATTCATCTCCTGAAATCAGGACAGTGTTAAATGATCTCCAAAGTACCTTCTAGTTACATCTTTTAGTAGTGAAACTTCCTTCTTTTTTTTTTTTTAAATCTAAGTTTTGTTAAGTGGGTTTTATATATATATATATATATATTTATTTATTTATTTGGTTGCACTAGGTCTTAGTTGCAGCAGGCAGGCTCCTTAGTTGCGGCATGTGGGATCTAGTTCCCTGACCAGTTATTGAACCCGGGCCCCCTGCATTGGGAGCGCGGAGTCTTAACCTCTGCGCCACTAGGGAAGTCCCGAAACTTCCTTCTCCTAACAAACTTCAGTAATGTATAGAGCACTACTGCTTAAAGCATGGTCCCTAGACCAGCAGCATTGTCATTACCTGGGAACGTAGTAGAAATGCAGAATCTCAGGCCCTGTCCAAGATAATACTAAATCAAAATCTGCATTTTATAAGATGCCTTGGTGATTCACATTCACATTAAAGTTTAAGATATATATATATATATATATATACACACACACACATATACATATATACCTATTTTAAAATACTATATATGTAAGCATGCATATACTTTAAAAATATTGAAATGTTTAATGTATGCATTAAAACAACATATCAATAATACTAAGGAAAATGTCTTTTCAAGAAAAGGATTATAGTTTACCAAAGTATAAACCATTTGATTTCTGCTCTTCTAAAAAGAGAGTGCATCCAAAATAAATGTTCAGAATTTTCACTGGCAGTTGAAAAATGTAGCACTTAGATATTTAACAGATATCTTTTCATGTGTTCATTACTTTAATCATATTTTAAACCTATGTGCTAGATTACTTTTTATTAGCAAAACTCCAGCATTTTGTTCAATTTTTTCTTAACAGTCCTAATCTGACTCTTGGCAATCAAAAATAAAAGCAGTTTCATTACTTATTTTCTTGCCTTATTTACCTATTGATATATTTTAAATGCCAGCAGCTGTGTTCATATTTCTTCATTTGCATTATTTAAGCTACAAAACAATAGCTATGTTATATATTTGTAAACTTCCCTCTAGCATCAAAAAAAAAAATTGATTCTTGGTGATACAGCTGAAGATTTCCATGAAATTTCAACCTCTCTCTTAAATGTTTCAAATTACCATTAAAAAAAAAAACCCTGAGAAATGAGTCTTTATGTAGAAAGTTGCTGTTGGAGAGAATTTACTGAAACATTAAAAAATGAGGAAATATTTCTAAAGTTTTAGTTCATCCATTGTCTAATCTGGTTCTTGAAAATCTGCACGATGTGAACAGTCCACGAATATATTCATTCATTCATTCTTTACTTCTGTGTACAAATATTTATTGTTTCACTAATATGTGGCAGGCAGAAGTCTAGGCAGCATATATCCAGTGTAGAATAAAATAGAATGATCTTCCTGCCTCCATGGGGTTTACAGCTGGGCCCAAAATGAGAAAAGATAACCAGGGAAAGGATGTATCATGAGTATTCCTGAGCCAGCAGAGTAAAACAAGGCCAGAGTGACAAAGCCATGGCAAATCTGTTGGAGAGGGGCACAAGATTCCACGGGAGAAGCAGGTGGAGGCTAAATTATGCAGGGCCCCGCTGGCTACAATAGGGAATCTTTGAAGAGTGCTAGGCTAAAACTATATTTTTTTCCATATATAAATATGTATTTTAAAATATTTTATTATGGAAAATTTTAAACATAGACAAGGAAAACAGAATATATAGTATAATGACCACTGTGTACCTATTATCCACTTTCAACAGTTATTAACTTTCTACCATTTTTGTTTTACCTATGCTTCTTCCCGTTCCCTATTCTTACTTGATTATTACTTTATATTTCTTTTTTAGGTAAAATTTATATATTCTTAAGTGCACAAATCTTAAATATACAATTCTGACAAATGAATTCACCCATGTAACCCATACTCCCTTCAAGATATAGAATATGTCCATCACCCAACAATTTTTAAACAGTTTTATTGAGATAGCATTCACAAAGCCAACAATTTACCCATTTAAAGTATATAATTCAATGTTTTTTGGTAAATTCACACTGTTGCAGAATCATCACCACTATCTAATTTGAGAATATTGTTGTCTCCTGCAAAAAAGAATCTCTATATGCATTAGCACTTACCCCTCATTCCCCCTCCTCAATTCACTCAGAGTCCTAGGCAATCACTAATCTACTTCCTGTTTCTATAAATTTACCCATTCTAGATATCTTGTATAAGTGGAATCACACAATACACAGTCTCTTTGACTGGCTTCTTTCATTTAGCATAATATTTTCAAGGTTCATCCATGTTGTAGCATGTAATGGTAATTCAATTCTTTTTATTGATAAATATTAGTCCATTGCATGAATATACTACATTTTATTGATCTATTCATCAGTTAATGGACTTTGAGTTGTGTCTTCTTTTTAGATATTATGAATAACACTGCTAAAAACATTCAAGTAAAAGCTTTCATGTAGACATATGTTTCTATGGATATATTGGATATATACCTAGTAGTGAAATTGCCAGGAGTGAAATTTTGAGGAACTGCCAAACTGTTTTCCAAAGTGGCTGCACAGTTTTACATTCCCACCAGCTATATATGATGGTTTCAGTTTTTTCACATCCTTGCCAGTATACTATTGCCTTTTGTTCCAGCCATCCTAGTGCAGGGGGTCAGCGGCCTGTTAGGAACTGGGCCGCACAGCAGGAGGTGAGCAGTGGGCCAGCGAGTGAAGCTTCATCTGCCACTCACCATTGCTCCACATCGCTCACATCACCACTTGAAACACCCCTCCCCCACCCCCATCTGTGGAAAAATTATCTTCCACGAAACCTGTCCCTGGTGCCAAAAATGTTGGGGACCGGTCTCCTGTTTTTGTTTTGGCTGCATCGGGTCTTAGTTGCGGCACGTAGGATCTTTGTTGAGGCATGGAGGATCTTTGCTTGCAGCACGCGGGCTTCTCTCTAGTTGTGGCATGTGGGTTTTCTCTTCTCTAGTTGTGGTGCGCAGGCTCCAGGGTGCGTGGGCTCTGTAGTTTGCGGCACGTAGGCTCTCTAGTTGAGGTATGCAATCTCAGTAGTTGTGGTGTGGGGGCTTAGTTGCCCCACGGCATGTGAACTCTTAGTTCTCCGACCAGGAATTGAACCCTCATCCCCTGCATTGTAAGGTGGATTCTTTACAACTGGACCACCAGGGAAGTCCCTCTCATGTGGTTTTTGGGGTTTTTTAACATTTTATTTATTTATTTTTTTAATACAGCAGGTTCTTATTAGTTATCTACTTTATATATATAAAGGCATATATGTCAATCCCAATCTCCCAATTCATCCCACCACAACCACCGCCCCCCTGCTTTCCCCCCTTGGTGTCCATACATTTGTTCTCTACATCTGTGTCTCTATTTCTGCCTTGCAAACTGGTTCATCTGTACCATTTTTCTAAATTCCCCATATATGTGTTATGATATTTGTTTTTCTCTTTCTGACTTACTTCACTCTGTATGACAGTCTCTAGTTCCATCCATGTCTCTACAAATGACCCAATTTCATTCCTTTTCATGGCCGAGTAATATTCCATTGTATATATATGTACCACATCTTCTTTAACCATTCATCCGTCAATGGGCTTTAAGGTTGCTTCCATGAACTGGCTATTGTAAATAGTGCTGCAATGAACATTGGGGTGCATGTGTCTTTTTGAATTATGGTTTTCTCTGGGTATTTGCCCAGTAATGGGATTGCTGAGTCATATGGTAGTTCTATTTTTCATTTTTTAAGGAACCTCCATACTGTTCTCCAGAGTGGCTGTATCACTTTACATTCCCACCAACAGTGCAAGAGGGTTCCCTTTTCTCCACACCCTCTCCAGCATTTGTTGTTTGTAGATTTTCTGATGATGCCCATTCTAACTGTTGTGAGGTGATACCCCATTGTAGTTTTGATTTGCATTTCTCTAATAATTAGTGATGTTGAGCAGCTTTTCATGTGCCTCTTGGCCATCTGTATGTCTTCTTTGGAGAAATGTCTATTTAGGTCTTCTGCCCATTTTTTGATTGGGTTGTTTGCTTTTTTGAATATTGAGCTGCATGAGCTGTTTATATATTTTGGAGATTAATCCTTTGTCTGTTGAATTGTTTGCAAATATTTTCTCCCATATGATGGTTATCTTTTCGTCTTGTTTATAGTTTCCTTTGCTGTGCAAAAGCTTTTAAGTTTCATTAGGTCCCATTTGTTTATTTTTATTTTTATTTCCATTACTTTAGGAGGTGGGTCAAAAAAGATCTTGCTGTGACTTTTGTCAAAGAGTGTTCTTCCTATGTTTTCCTCTAAGAGTTTTATAGTGTCCAGTCTTACATTTAGGTCTTTAATCCATTTTTGAGTTTATTTATTTATTTATTTATTTTTGCGGTACGTGGGCCTCTCACTGTTGTGGCCTCTCCCGTTGTGGAGCACAGGCTCTGGACACGCAGGCTCAGCAGCCATGGCTCACAGGCCCAGGTGCTCCGCGGCATGTGGGATCTTCCCAGACCGGGGCATGAACCCGTGTCCCCTGCATCGGCAGGTGGACTCTCAACCACTGCGCCAGCAGGGAAGCCCAAGTTTATTTTTTTGTATGGTGTTAGGGAGTGTTCTAATTTTATTCTTTTACATGTAGCTGTCCAGTTTTCCCAGCACCACTTTTCGAAGAGACTGTCTTTTCAACATTGTATATCCTTGCCTCCTTTGTCATAGATTAGTTGACCATAGGTGCATGGGTTTATCTCTGGGCTTTCTATCCTATACCATCAATCTATATTTCTTTTTTTTGTTCGTTTTTGCGGTACGCGGGCCTCTCACCGTTGTGGCCTCTCCTGTTGCGGAGCACAGGCTCTGGATGCACAGGCTCAGCGGCCATGGCTCACAGGCCCAGCCGCTCCGCGGCATGTGGGATCCTCCTGGACTGGGGCACAAACCCATGTCCCCTGCATCGGCAGGCAGACTCTCAACCACTGCACCACCAGGGAAGCCCCAATATATATTTCTGTTTTTGTGTCAGTACCATATTGTCTTGATTACTATAGCTTGTAGTATAGTCTGAAGTCAGGGAGTCTGATTCCTCTAGTTCCATTTATTCCCCTCAGGATTGCTTTGGCCATTTAGGGTCTTTTGTGTCTCCATACAAATTTTATGATTTTTTGTTCTAGTTCTGTAGAAAAAGCCATTGGTAATTTGATAGGGATTGAATTGAATCTGTAGATTGCTTTGGGTAGTATATTTTCACAATATTGATTCTTCCAATCCAAGAACATGGTGTGTCTCTCCAACTGTTTGTGTCATCTTTGATTTCTTTCATCAGTGTCTTATAGTTTTCTGAGTACAGGTCTTTTACCTCCTTAGGTAGGTTTATTCCTAGGTATTTTATTCTTTGTTGAAATGGTGAATGAGATTGTTTCCTTAATTTCTCTTTCTGATCTTCCATTGTTAGCGTATAGGAATGCAAGAGATTAGTGTGCATTAATTTTGTATCCTGCAACTTTACCAAATTCATTGATTAGCTCTAGTAGTTTTCTGGTGGCATCGTTAGGATTCTCTATGTATAGTATCATGCCATCTGCAAACAGTGACAGTTTTACTTCTTCTTTTCCAATTTGTATTCGTTTTATTTCTTTTTCTTCTCTGATTGCTGTGGCTAAGACTTCCAAAACTATGTTGAATAATAGTGGTGAGAGTGGACAACCTTGTTTTGTTCCTGATCTTAGAGGAAGTGGTTTCAGTTTTTCACCATTGAGAATGATGTTTGCCATGGGTTTTTCATATATGGCCTTTGTTATGTTGAGGTAGGTTCCCTCTACACCCACTTTCTGGAGAGTTTTTATCGTAAATTTGTGTTGAATTTTGTCAAAAGCTTTTTGTGCGTCTGTTGAGATGATCATATAGTTTTTCTTCTTCAATTTGTTAATATGGTGTATCACATTGATTGATTTGCCTATATTGAAGAATCCTTGCATTCCTGGGATAAATCCCACTTGATCATGGTGTATGATCCTTTTAACATGTTGTTGGATTCTGTTTGCTAGTATTTTATTGAGGATTTTTGCATCTATATTCATCAGAGATATTGGTTTGCAATTTTCTTTTTTTGTACTATCTTTGTCTGGTTTTGGTACCAGGGTGATGGTGGCCTCACAGAATGAGTTTGGGAGTGTTCCTTCCTCTGCAATTTTTTGGAAGAGTTTGAGAAGGATGGGTGTTAGCTCTTCTCTAAATGTTTGACAGATTTCACCTGTGAAGCCATCTGGTCCTACACTTTTGTTTGTTGGAAGATTTTTAATCACAGTTTTGGTTTCATTACTTATGATTGGTCTGTTCATATTTTCTATTTCTTCCTAGTTCAGTATTGCAAGGTTATACATTTCTAAAAATTTGTCTATTTCTTCCAGGCTGTCCATTTTATTGGCATAGAGTTGCTTGTAGTAGTCTCTTATGATGCTTATTTGTATTTCTGTGGTGTCCGTTGTAACTTCTCCTTTTTCATTTCTAATTTTATTGATTTGAGTCCTCTCTGTCTTTTTCTTGATGAGTCTGGCTAAAGGTTTATCAATTTTGTTTATCTTCTCAAAGAACTAGCTTTTAGTTCGATTGATCTTTGCTATTGTTTTCTGTGTTTTTCTTGTGGTTTTGATTTGCATTTTCCTAATATCTAAGGATAGTGACATCTTTTCATGACCTTATCATACATTTCTATATCTTCTTTGGAGAAATGTCAGTTCAAATCCTTTGCCCATTTTTAGATCTGGGTATCTTTTTATAACTGTGTTATAAGAGGTCTTTATATACTCTAGACACAAGTTACTTATCAGATATATGATTTGCAAATAGTTTCTTCTATTCTGTGGTTGTCTTTTTACTTTCTTGATATTTGCAGCCTGAAAACTTTAATTTTCATTAAGTTTAATTTATTATTTGCTTCTTCCTTTTGTCACTTGTGTTTTTTGTTGTCATATTTAAGAAACCAGTGCCTAAACTGAGATCATGAAGATTTTATTCCTATGTTTTCCTCTAAGAGTTTGACAGTTTTAGCTCTTACATTTAGATCAAAAGTCCATTTTTAGTTAATTTGTGTTTATGGTGTAAGGAATTTTTGTGTATGGTGTAGTTTCATTCTTTGGCATGTGACTATCCAGTTGTCCTGACATCATTGTTGAAAAGAGTATTATTTTCCCATTGAATTTTCTTGGAACTGTTGTCAAGCATCAGTTATGGGTTTAGTCTGGATTCTCAATTCAACTCCATTTATCTATGTGTCTATCCTTATGCCAGTGTCTCTCTGTCTTGATTACTGCAGCATCACCCAACAATATATACTTTAAAATGATCATTCCCTCAATGTATGAAATGGTTTGAGGAGGGACAAAAGAGGAAACAATGAGAATGATTAACAGGTGATTACACTAGTTCTTGTGGAGAAATCATGGTGACATGTATCTGTGTCATTGCAAGGAGATAAAAGTGGACAGATATATTTTGGAGGTAGGTCTTAGAGAAGGACTACATGTTGGAAATTAGAGAGAAAGAGATAACAGAAATGACTCCTGGGTGCCTTGCTTAATCAAGTAGGTGCGTGGTAGAACCTTTATGGAAGTAGGAAAGATCAGAAAAGAGGCACATTTCTGGAGGGTAATCTAGAATCTGGTTTTAAGATTATATTTATGAGATGTCTTTGAGGTAGCCAACTAGAAATGCCAATTATAGCCATTTTTATAAACTTATTTCTGTTTCTTATATTAGCCAAGCTCAGGGTTGTTGTACCTAGAAAACTCTTAACCTAGACCTTAATTTGTTCCTTCTCATCATTCATATCTAGGGCTCAGATGTTTATCTACCTGGAAACACTATCTCTGAGCCCTGCCTCTAATTCCCTTCAAATCCCTAACCCCATCCTAGTTTTACTCCACGATGTTACTTTGCTTTTTTTTTTTTTTTTTCTGGTACGGCTTCTCTCTTTTCCTTGTCCCAAGATTGACTGTTCTAACTATAGTTTTTTTTTTTTTTTTTTCTGGTACGCGGGCCTCTCACCGCTGCGGCCTCCCTCGCCGCGGAGCACAGGCTCCGGACGCGCAGGCCCAGCGGCCACGGCCCACGGGCCCAGCCGCTCTGCGGCACGTGGGATCCTCCCGGACCGAGGCACGAACCCATGCAACCCGCATCGGCAGGCGGACTCTCAACCACTGCGCCACCAGGGAAGCCCTACTTTGCTTCTTTTGTCTCATTTAGGACTATGAGAAATTCTATTTAAAACTGGTTTACTGTTTGCTCTCCTCAACTAGAATGTAAGTTCTATAAGAAGGGATTCCTTATCAGTTTTGTTCATTGCTATGTCCGTGGAGTGTTTACCTGGTGCTGCTACTATGAACTGCATTGTTTCCCTCCAAAATTATATGTATGTTGAAGCCCTAACTCCCAATGTGATAGTATTTGGAGATGGGGCAGTTGGGAAGTAATTAGGTTTAGATGAGATCGTGAGGGTAGGGCCCTCATGATAAGATTAGTGTCTTATGAGAAGAGACACCAGAGAGCTTTCTCTCTCTGTCTCTCCCTGTCTCTCTCTCTCCCATGTGAGGACACAGTGAGAAGGTTGCCATCTACAAGCCAGAAAGTGAGCCCTCATAAGGGAAGCAAAGCAATTAGCACCTCAATCTTGGACTTCCCAGCCTGCAGAACTGTGAAATATAAATTCTTGTTATTTAAGCCACCAAGTCTACAGTTGTTTATTATGGAAGCACAAACTGACTAATATACCTGGATTAAAGAAGATGCACTATATATATATGTAAAATATATTAAATAAATGAATTCCAAAGCTCAGAAGATTGAAGGTTGGTATGGGAAAGAAATATAATTTGGTGAGTTTTCAACATTTAGATAGTATTTAAGCCTAAATAATGGATGATGTCAACTAAGGAGATAGAAAGAAGATGGTCCAAGACAAATTCCTCAAGGAGCCCATGAAGGAATAGGTAGAGGGCAGGAGAAAAATCAGCCAAGACTACAGTTTATTTCAAGAAAGAGAGAGTATCAGTAGTGCCAAATGCTATTGAGAAGGCAAGTAAATTACTGTCAGCTGAATCGTTAATTCATCAGATATTTACCTAACACTTACTATACAGAAAGCTGGAGCTAGTGGATGGGGAACATGCACAAAATATAATGGCAGTATGTGGTGGTTTATGACCTAAGTCATAGAAGTAAGGGTGAACTCAAAGAATACATTGGATCCTGGGAGGAGAATGTAGAGAGAAGGACATTCATTCATTAGATCATACAACAAACAGTTTTTGAGTACTATTCCAGGAAAAAAGAAACTGTATTAACACAGAAAAATAATCTTAGAATAGTCCAGGCTTTTTCATTAGTGAAGGACAGCATGCTGCTTCCAGAATTTTTGACTTGCAAATACTGTAATTCCCTTTATCTTGTCTCTACATGAAACAATGTATCTTCCTGAGCATAAGGAAAGAAAATGATTCATTGACATTGGAGGGGCTTCCCTGCTGGTGCAGTGGTTAAGAATCCGCCTGCCAATACAGGGGACACGGGTTTGAGCCCTGGTCTGGGAAGATCCCACATGCTGCAGAGCAACTAGGCCTTTGTGCCACAATTACTGAGTCTACAGTCTAGAGCCTGCGAGCCACAAGTACTGAGCCCACGCACCACAACTACTGAAGCCTGCACGCCTAGAGCCTGTGCTCCACAGCAAGAGAAGCCACCGCAATGAGAAGCCCTCGCACCTCAATGAAGAGTAGCCTCTGCTCACTGCAACTAGAGAAAGCCCACGTGCAGCAACGAAGACCCAATGCAACCGAAAATAAAAACTAAATAATATGAATAAATTCATTGACATTGGGGAACCCATTAATGTAGGACCTTTGCAGGAAAACTCAAAGAGGACTAAATTTAATGAAGTAATTTTGAAGTACCCAATATGTATCTAGCATTAAACTTAACCTTATAGTAATATGAAAGAAGTCATGGAAACTGTTATTACCAGCATCCAATTAGAGTATAATTGAGTGTTAAACAATGGCATGGGGGCCTTCCCTGGTGGCGCAGTGGTTGAGAGTCCGCCTGCCGATGCAGGGGATGCGGGTTCATGCCCCGGTCCGGGAGGATCCCACATGCCGCAGAGCGGCTAGGCCCGTGAGTCATGGCCGCTGAGCCTGCGCGTCTAGAGCCTGTGCTCCGCAACGGGAGAGGCCACAACAGTGAGAGGCCCGTGTACCGCAAAAAAACAAACAAACAAAAACAAAAATAAAAACAAAAAAACAATGGCATAGGGACCAGACACAGAACACAATAAGCATGGATTAATTTAATCTCAAAATATATTTTCCTAAAAGTAAGTTATCGTCCAGTGATATACATCCTGAATCATTAGAGCCTTCCTCCTCTCACCCTACTTATCCTCTACTAAATGTATAGTGATTTTTATTCTGTTATGTGGGAAGAGAAAGATATGCATCCAGATATGCCATAACTTTATTTTTCACTAGGTAAAAAGAAACATATCTTGGAAAGAATATAACAGATTATCTGAAGCTGGAGGAGTTTTAACATCTACATTGAAAATGACCTCATTTTCCTTCAAGGGCAAAATCTGGCGATAAAAAGCCTCTTCCCTGAGCTTTGCCCAGGCCACAAATGGGGGACTATCAGCTATAATGAGGTCTATGTGGCTAAGTCCCCACACATTGTACTGAATACTTATCCCGACAAAGTGTCTGTAGACGTAAGGAATGTAGCAGCCACGTTAGAATTAGGCTGTAAAAAATATTGCAGTATGAATTATTTGTCAAGAAATAAGATACATTGTAATTTGCCAAGAAACAACTGTCTAATGTGTTTCCTTTTTAAAAAAAAAGAAAAAGTGCTTTCTTGCAAAATATTTGGAAAGTAAATTGTCTATTACTATTGCTTGCTTGCTAATTGTCAGTAATAATCCCTTTCAATTACTATGGTGAAGTAGGTCAGCCAATTTTTAGTGCTTATGAAACTTGCAGTTTAGAGCCAGGCAGCATATCAGCAAGTTAGGTTTTAATAGGACTGAGTAAATGGGCTTCCTTTCAGTCCTCTTAACCCGAAACATGGATGTAGATCAGCTGTAACATCTAAAAGCAATTATGCTTAGTTTTATTTATATTACTTCTGTAACTACTTGTAATGATGAGAATCCATTCTCAACTCCTTTAAATTTATTTTTAATTAATAGATTTTATTATTTTAGAGCAGTTTTAGGTTTAGAGAAAAATTAAGCAGATAGTACATAGTTCCCACGTATCGCCTCCCCACATTTACCAACCATTTTCATTTACCAAAACTCTCCTTTGAGTATTTAATATTCTTTAGTGGCTTAGAATTCTGAGACTGTCTTTGTATAGTTTTAGTAGTGTGACCACCTTCCTACCATGTTTACCCTCATAATTCCCCTGCTGTTTCCAGTATCTCGTCCAACAATATTTCTTATACAGTTCAGCTCTCACAGCCACTGGAGAACGTTAGATGGGCCATTTCGGTGACACTTGCAGCAGTGAGTGTGGAGGATGTGTTGGAGGAGGAAGGCTCTGGGAGAAGAAAAACCACAGTCCAGGTGGAGCTGATGAGGGATCAAACTTCAAGTAGAGGTAACAGATGAAAAGGAAGAGACAGATTGAGAGAGTTTGGGGGTAAATTCCATGTGACCTAACACTGAGTTAGCTGTGTGCATCGAAGGAAGAGTGGAAAGACATCTGGGATTTTTGTTCTGAACTACTGGTGTGGCCATTAACAGAGATGTGGGGAAATTCAAGAAGACGAAGAGACTTAGGGAGCTTGGAAGTACTGACTCGCCATATTTCAGGGAACTCCAAGTGAAGATGCTCACTGTGTGGTTGCAATAGGGGCACGTCCCGGAGGAAAGCTCTCAGGACTCATTTAAAGCTGTGTGTGGATCGTCAGTGTATAGTGAAAAACAGAGGCATGACGGTATGGGACAGGCCAGGGAAGCTGTGGCACTTTAGAAAGAAAAGATCTGTTTATAATCCTTCCAAATCCATGGGTCTTGCTGGCATTTGGAGGCGGGAGAGGAATGGAAGCAGCTCTGGTATTAGAATTTGGCATTCTCATTCTAATCCCAGCTTTCCCGCCTAACGGAGTGAACTTAGGCAAGTCATTTCATATTTCTGTATTTCTATCTGCCTAGCTCTCTGTCATTTACTGAAAAGAGATAATAAAGTTTGCCTGATTTACTTCACAGGTCAGCAAAAGATACAATAAATTAATAAATGTGAAAAATGTTCTCAGAATTTAAATATAAGACCTTATCTTTGGGGTTGGAAGCGCTTTGGCCATTCAAACTGGGTAGGAAGAGGACAAAGAGAAGGAGGAGGAGAAGCAAGGAAGGGAGCAGGGAAGACTTAGAAGGGTAAGAATTTACTGATCGGAGTGTTAAACAGCCAGCGGCTTCGTTAGTTTTCTGGGTTTTTTTGTTAAATAACTAAATTTATTTAGCATTTACCATCGTATCATATGCACTTTACACTGTCTAATGTGACCCCCCTTTTTTTTCCAATTAATTTTATTTATTTATTTATTTATTTTTGGCTGCGTTGGGTCTTTGTTGCTGCGCGCAGGCTTTCTCTAGTTGCGGCAAGCGGGAGCCACTCTTCGCTGTGGTGCGTGGACTTCTCATTGTGGTGGCTTCTCTTGTTGAGGAGCATGGGCTCTAGACGCACGGACTTCAGTAGTTGTGGCACGTAGGCTCAGTAGTTGTGGCTCACGGGCTTCATTGCTCCGCGGCATGTGCGATCTTCACAGACCAGGGCTCGAACCCGTGTCCCCTGCATTGGCAGGCGGACTCTTAACCACGGCACCACAAGGGAAGCCCGGCTTCGTTAGTTTTAATCCTTCATTCTCTCAAGAACTGTTATGGGTTGAATTATGTCTCTCCCAAAAAGATATGTGAAGTCCTAACCCCAAGTATCCCAGAAGGTGACCTTATTTAGAAGTATAGTGATTGTAGATAAAATTAGTTGAGATGAGGTCATTCTGGAGAAAGGTACGCCCTGAATCTAATATGGCTGGTGTCCTTATAAGATGCTGGCCATGTGAAGACAGAGACATAGGGAGAATGCCATGTGAAGATGGAAGCAGAGACCGGGGTTATGCAGCTGCAAGCCAAGGAATGGCTGAGCAAACCGCCAGGAGCCAGGGAGAGGCAAGGAAGGATTCTCCCCTGCAAGGTGTCAGAGGAAGCGTGGCTCTGCCCACATCTTGATTCAGACTCCTGGCTTCCAGAAGTGGGAGGCAATAAATTTGTGTTGTTTTAAGCCTCCCAGGTTGTGGCACTTTGTTACAGCAGCCTTAGGAAACTAATATTGAATTAATCACTTTCTGTTTAGAAAAGTCTTTAATAGAGCTCATGGATTCTGTTCCAAAGCAGATGAATAAAATAAACACAGTAACAGGGTAAGTTATATTCAGGGGGAAAAAAGTAATTTTTTTTTCAGTTGCATAGAGACATTGCACATGCAAGTAAGTATACAGTCACTCTTTC
>NW_006769660.1:1167191-1168721 GCF_000442215.2 Lipotes vexillifer
TTGGAGTTGGATTGGACAGTCTGATCAGCCTCAATCTGATAGATCATCAGAGATTAAACAAGTGGCCCAAATGTCTTTCCAGAATTCAGAGATGCGAGATTATTATGTCCTGGGTGTCATTTCTGCCTGTGTAAGCCTTGAAATTGCATTGATTAATCATTAGGTGGGCCTGCTTCCTACCACTGTTGGAATAGGATGGAAAGAACACCACGAATTCATGTCAGGTACTCAGCATCTTTTTCCTTCATGGATTACCTCCCCCTCCCCCTTGCTGACATCAAACGGCCTCACTTATCTCAGGGCTAGGCGGGTGGCCCTTGCAAGTTCTTGTCTCTAGCTCAGCCAGTCTAAATGGCTTGCAAATGTTATATGGATAATGAGGTAGAATATTTGTCTCCTGAGTTGTGAACACTGGAGGCCAGTGCTTCAGGCTGCTGTCATACTCTCACATGGAGCAAGCCTGCTGGAGAATGAAACCACTACAGAGGAAAGCAGGGCCAAGTGATGGAGAGAGACAAAGACACAAGACATCACTGGAACCAGTAACTTCAGTTATGCCTTGAAGCTGTACCATCCACCTGGATTTTCCAATTTGTAAACCTGCGAATCATCCCCTGCTCCCTTTTTCCCTTTGCCTAATTTGACATGAGTTTTATGATTATATAACCTGGCTTTCAGTTTTCTCATCTATAAATTAAGGAGATTATCCTTGAACTTCTACCATCACAGTGAGAAGAGCATGCCCTGGATGAACTGTCTGGTATAAGAAGGACAAGAAGCATATGAAGCAAGGTCACCCTAACTCTCCCACAGACCAGTGGCCTAAAGCAGAGCTACAAGCCAAGCGCAGCCTAGATCAGCCGAATCCAGTCAACCTACCAATGCATATGCAAAAATACATTGGCTTTTTTAATGCAATTAATGCATTCAATTTTTTTTAATGCAATCCATTTTAATAACAAATTAAGAGGATTTGAGGATTTTTTAAGACAGTTAATTTTACATATGCTCATGTCTAAGAATGGAACATTAATAGGTAGTTGCTTTCCCATCATATCTCCACAAACTCAACTTTCTTGTCAGCATCTCTGGCCTTAAGTCTAAAAGCATTACCATTTTTATTTTCAAATGTCTCTCATCTTCTCCAGGAAAAAACAAAAGCTGCATTTATTAGGCACCAATGGAAATAAAATAGGTGAAAATATCAGGGGAAGCCATTGAATTTTAGAGCTAGAAAGTAACTCGGAGATTACTGGGTTGGCCCAGAAGTTCATTCGGGTTTTTCTATAGCATCTTATGGAAAAAGCCAAAGGAACTTTTGGGCCAACCCAATAGTTCAATTTCCTCCTTTTACAGATGAGAATCCTGAGGTCTAGAGAGCTCCCATGACCTATCAAAGATCTCTCAGCTAGTTAATGTCACATGGGACTAGAACCCTATGCTTTTTTTTTTTTTTTTTTTTTTTTTTTTTTTTTTTTTTGCGTTATGTGGGCCTCTCACTGTTGCGGCCTCTCCCATTGCGGAGCACAG
>NW_006769660.1:1168768-1206056 GCF_000442215.2 Lipotes vexillifer
TGTGGGATCTTCCCGGATGAGGGCTCGAACCCGTGTCCCCGGCATTGGCAGGCGGATTTCTCAACCACGCGCCACCAGGGAAGCCCCCCTATGCTTTTTAATTCTTACCTCGTCACTCCTTCTGTTATGACAAACCTCTTCTGGTGTTTACCACGTTTGGAAGGATTCAGAGCTAATACTCCCTTCTGACCTCACTCTTTCTAGTTTTTTTAAGTGTATTTGGGACTTTCGAAAGCTGTGAGCTTGAATATCATAGTTTCTTCTTGTCCAAAAAATGAAGAACAAATAGACACAGCCAGTAAGCCTGATGCTTTGTTATTAGCCTGTTTTATGTTGTATACATTTCCTATTCCAGAAGAGTACAATGCTTCTGCCATTCAAAAAAAAAAAAAAACAGATTTAAGTCACCGCTCCATCTCTGTCTTTTATGACAGCAATTTTTTAAAGGTTGAGCAGAGTCACCCCACACCTGTTTCTTTTAAACTGAAAGGGGACCCGCTGCACTCTGCAGGGAAATCACAAAGACAACCGGAGATCTTGTCAGTTTACATCCAAGCTTGGCTGGAGGAAAGTGGACAGCTGATGTGAGGAGATAAGGGAATAAGTACATTTACCTGAAGATGAGCATGGCCCAGCCGAAGAGACCAGAGATAATGAGGAAGGCTTCCTTTGGTTTGGTGGGGAAATCCATGATTCTGTAACATCAATCAAGACAGTTTTATCTGATTGCTAAGTTTCAGGAAAACCAGTGAACATTTTAAATAGCTATACAGAAAGAGAAGAAAAGAGATAGGGGAAGGCACAGTCATTCTCTGTTATATAAAGTTAGAAACTAAAGCCCTAAATGGTATAGAATTAATATTAAATTTCAGTGTTATCATTTAGTAAATTTAGGTTAATTTTTTAAGAACAAAGGATCCCCTTGTAGATTTCCAGGCCTCACCTGTAAGGGATTTTGACCCTGGTTCATCGCACATAGAAGAGAAACAGTGCATTGGCTTGCAAGGTCTAGGATAACAAAGTGAACTTCTTTAAAACTGAACGTTTTTTAAAAGTCTCATTGAGAATAATCACAACATACATTCTTATCACACATCATATATTCTTCTAGATGTTCAATAAATGTGGATTAAGGGCTTCCCTGGTGGCACAGTGGTTGAGAGTCCGCCTGCCGGTGCAGGGGACACGGGTTCGTGCCCTGGTTAGGGAAGATCCCACATGCCGCGGAGCGACTAGGCCCGTGAGCCATGGCCGCTGAGCCTGCGCGTCAGGAGCCTGTGCTGCGCAACGGGAGAGGCCACAACAGTGAGAGGCCTGCGTACTGCAAAAAAAAAAACCAAAATGTGGATTAAAATAATTTGCCTTATACTCATTAGCTTGTATCATTTTACCTCCTCATTTACCTGTAGACTATAGCTGTAAGTATACAAGCTTATTCTTGTGCAATAGGCAGCAACCAGGGGCATAATCTGAAAGTTGAAAGAACCTCTTCATCCCTTTCCCAAATACACACACACAAACACACACTAGTATGCATGCTTTGTGCAAAAAGTCCATAGTAACTTGGCTTTAATGACTCACTCCTGGGCAGGAAATAATCTGCCTGATTAACCCATTATTGTTGCCAACTAGGGAACAATTTGATTTTAGAGCTTGTGGGAAAATTGGAAACATAGAGTCAGTTAGGATCATGGTACAGGTATCATGATGCTTGGAATTAATGGGGAGGTTCACAGAGAAAAGAGAGAAATGCTGAATGTCAGATTATACAACCAACAAAAAGGAACCACCTCCTTCCCAATTAATTTCACTTCCATATTTTAAAAATACAATGATGTGGAAATGATATGCCACAGTATTAATCATCTCTATATTTAAGGTCTGAACTCTACGATTAAGAATATAAAACATGCATATCTAAAATATTAAAATATACAAACAATGAATGGCAATGACTAATGACTAGTCCTGGCATTAGAGACCATAAATGTTTGGAGATTAATGATATTACTTCAAGGTGGGTGTGGAGAGTGGAGTTCAAATAAGGCTTCGGTACAAGATGATTCTTGAGCCAGAGCTTCAAATATGGTAGGATGCAAATAGAGAGGGATGGGAAGAAATTCTACATGAGAGAAAAAATAAAAGCAAAGTGTGGAGGTGAGGAAATGTTGGAAGCTTGTGCAGAGAGCAGGGAGGAGACCAGCACTGACACCAGGAGGAAGATTCTTGAAAAGGTACGTATGACAAAGAGGCCAGAATGATAAGCTGTGAGCTTTTTTCCATGTAGAATATGGGGAATCTATTTTAAAAGAAAAATATCTGATTCATTTTAGTCAAGTTGACTTGTTTCTAATTACCTAGGCGAGGCCCCTTTCCCCAGAGGACGTTCTGTAAAATGTACTCTGAGAAGTCTCCCGGCTGTTGATGGCATTTAGAGAACCACTGACCAGATATCCATTTGGACATGGAAAGGAACCCAGAGTCAGACTTGGAGTTTGGATGACACATAGGCCCCTTCCAATGATACCATTTTACTTAATTTCTCATAACCTGATCTTTTAAAATATCTCTCCTTGTAGCAACAGTTTATATTTCTAAATACAGAGAAAAAAACTGGCCTATGCCTTTCTGAGCCACGGATCACCAAGTACTTTTTCTCCCATTTTGCGTCAGCAGGGGGACCTCCCTGCTCTTCTGTTCTTGCCTATTTTGTAATGTGATTGAGGAAGCAGTAGATCAATGCCAGATTCTCTCAAATGCTGGGGATTGCTCTCTTTAGGGGGTCTAATTCTGCAAGCACTTCCTGTGTGGGCATTTCCTGTTTTTTTCACATTTTCATTCCCTATTGAATCTTCCCTAGGAACAATAAAGTGCTACCCCTCCACCCTTAGCTTCCAATCTCCCACCCACCCTCTTTCACAGTCACAAAAGGAAAAAATAGTTCTTTTTTTTCCCTCCTAGCCACCGCCTATGAGCTAAATTTTACAGAATTTATATAATTTTGAGGAATAGGAACCTGTTCTTAATACTGAAGCTTCTCTTGAAAATACAAAGGTGAACAGAAATTCTCAGTCAATGCTTCATGAAGGGATGGTGGCATCTTAAGAAAATAATCTGCTAAATTAATAAACCTCATAAATTACAGAATCCCTGAATACCAACTGCTGAAATACAATCACTCTCTGACCTGAACCTATTAAATGAAGAAGTCTGCTGTGCATAATTTACAGCAAGTGCTATGAATGAAAAATAGCTCCTTAGAAGGGAGATAAAATACAAAAAAATGGTCTTGCTGTAGAAACAGAATTACTGGTTATTTCAGTTCTTATTTATTCTAATATTAGTTTATGGGTCGTCCAGTAATTTTTATCTTTATCATTGTTTTGTTCTTAATTGCTCAATAATCCATGATCAAGACAGCATTACATTTTGCTGGTTGGATGGCAGGAGAGATGTTAAAAAGGCAATATTCATCATGTTATATTGTACATATGCATAATGTTTCTTTAAAGTTATAAAATATAACATTGCATACAGATACCTATCTATTGGTAATACTGTTACCAATCTAGTCATCTTGTCTAAAGAATCAAAATATTTTGAAGGTATTAAATCAATGGTTCTCAACTGGGAGCAGTTTTGTCATCCGGGACATTTGGCAATGCCTGGAGACACTTACATTTTGTGGAGGCATTTTCTATTGTTGCATCTGGAGTGGGGGGGGGTGCTATATATCCTATAATGCACATCCATCTGAATAAAGAATTACTCAGCCCAGTATCAATAGTGCTGCTATTCAGAAGCCTTGATTAGTGATAAAAACCCACATTTCTAGGTATTTGAAGGGAAAGGGATCTTTCAAGAACAACTTCTTGCCAATTTTTTTTTTTTTTCAGAATATTCAATCCCAAACATGCTATTCTAGATCAGCCAAAATGAATTTAGCACTCACTTCCCTAAGCTCCCTCTGGAATTCTGAGTAAAAGACTTAGCAGCAGCCATCCTTATTTGTTCAAAGACTGCATAAGGGACTTTCTTTCAGGAAAATTTTACCCAAACCATGAAAAAAAGCTGTTAGAGTGTTGGTTGCAGTATATCTCATATGAGGAATATTTTAGAACCAGATAGGCTGAAAGAAATACAGAGAAAGAAATATCCTCTGTCCTGCCCCTCAAGCTGATTCTATTAATAAAATCATATTTAAAATCTCAGTCTCTATTATTTTGAGACTTTGAGGGTGAACAATTGCTGGGATTGATTGGTTGAAAGACAAAAATGAAAAGGGGCATGCATTTAGGGCACTTTGATATTTCTATCGCTAGGTCAAATTGTAAAAGTCGCGACAAATATGCAGAACTTTATTTTTTTTCTAGATCTAAAGTCAGTTTAGTTCTGGAGCCCCTCCACTAAACACACACCACACACACACACACACACACACACACTCACTATTTCTACTGATGGTGGAAAATTCTTAATCTTCCCACTTCAAGATCATTCTGTCTCTCTAATTTATAAACATATGTTCCTCTAGTCAAGTTTAAGATTCAAACTCAGTCCATTCAAGTTTCTCCCACTCTTCTGTCCTTCTCCTGGGAAGCTGTAAGTTCTCTGGGATCTGATATGTTTGTAAGAGCAAAGGTTGAAAAACCTGTAAGTATCTATCCCACCTCAGAACCAGACCCACTGGGCTCTGGGACAAACAAGGCCTCAGGCAGAGGACATGTGAGGGTTCCTGTCCTGGTACCTCTTTAGCAAACCTGTCTTGTGCTTCTGCTTCTCCTGTTTTGACTTTGCTTCTGGTTCCAGTGAATGATCATTCTCCTTCTTGTAACCAACACCCAAATTTGTTACCACAATTCCCGCATGAATTCTGAGTTTCCCTCTGGTACACTTGTTCCTTATTCTCTCTCTCGTTCTCGTGGGCACCTAAGTGTGGGTCCTTACTCTACCTTCCTTTTCTCTAAGAGGCATGGAGTCCTGCATCTGAATTCTAGTCTGTAAAAGGAAGCCTGTTGCCTGCTGGTGAAAGACCTGATGTGCCTGAACAGTAGTTAGGGGAGGGGAGGGATGTCAAGGAAGACTCACAAATTCTAACATTTCCCTTTTCCTTGATGCTGGAGTTTGCCACGGTTTCTCAGCTCAAGCTCTTAGCATTTTTGGTTCATGGTTGCCAGTAAAATCCTGTTCCTGGCAATGAACTTTTCAGTTTTAAACTTGAAAACCTAAAGATGAATTCATGGCAATAACAACAGTCCTGATAAATATATTGGAAGTCTGATGTGGAAATAGCTTAAATGACTTATTATGAAAGGAGAAGACTTATTTCTTCATAAAACCACCAAAAGTTTTAGTCACTAACTATAAGCAACTGCAGGGTCTAAATGTTGCTTTACCCATTCTATGCTAAACATTGCACATTCTTTTATACTCTCAACAATCACTTAATATATTGTACAGCCTACTAGAACATTTAATGTATGTATTAGATTATTTTAATGTTTAATTTTTTAAAATTTAAAATTGCTTTAATTTTAAAACTTTTTTATCATTGGCCCAATCGTGATGAGTAATTTCAAATCCATTTTTTTAGTTGATTTATTTGTTAGGTATGTGTGTGTTTTACAATATATGTCCAAAATATTAGGAACTTGAACAAATTAAACCATATTAGCAAACACATTTAAAAAATTTTTTAATCTAGTTTGCAAAGATGCTTGCCTGGTGAGGGCACAGTCATTGTTAAAATATAGAGCTTTAAAAAAAAATCCAATGTCATGGCTGTTGGACGTTAGGAGAGGCTGCAAACAGATCAGGCCTGAATTCATCTTACCAGGAATGAGGTACCATTGGAATAGATGTTAGAACAGGGAGCTCAGACCATTATCCACCTGGCTTAGCTAAAATCTGCTGCCATTTCCCCACGCACACCTGTAAATGCATATATGAAGGCATTTTGAAAGTAGGAGTGAATGGCCACTGGGAAGCAGTCTTCTTCCAATACTAGGATTGATGTTTTCGGCGGTTTTGCCTTTCCTTCCCCCTGTCTCCCATCGTCAGTGGAAGAGTTTCTTTAACTACTTGAAGATCTTGTCTCTGGCCCTCTTTTAGGGCAACTTTTTCTTTTTGTGTTCTCAGTCAGTGTCAGTGAACCTCTCTGATTTCCCTTTTATTTCACACAAGTGTCAGTGTATTCACCTTGAAGGTTCTAAAATTCACTGATCTCTTCTCCCTTCTCTCAACCTCTGTAGAAATCTCCAAAAGTGACTTCCATGGGCTCAAAGGGTCATGCTTTTCTCTGAACTCAACTTTTAATTTAATCAGTTCCTATTTAATTGAAGGATAAAATGCAACCTCAAGATAATTTTTTTTTTTACACGGGCCTCTCACTGTCGTGGCCTCTCCCGCTGCGGAGCACAGGCTCCGGACGCGCAGGCTCAGCGGCCACGGCTCACGGGCCCAGCCGCTCCACTGCGCCACCAGGGAAGCCCTTCAAGATAATTTTTAAAAAGACATCTTATCCAAGCACCGATCTAAACCCTGAGGTCCTGGCTCTCCTCCCATCTGGGCCAGTCCTCCTTCCAAGGAATTCTGCTGCTTCCCTGAAGAAGGAAGCTGTAATCCCGTATTCACGTTCACTAAGGCAAACATATAGCAACAGAAATGCAGTCACATCACTGTGATGAGTGTGACCCGCTTACAGTGGGGACCTTCTAACTTGTTTTCCAGACAAGGGAAATCATATCTCACAACTGGTTGTGGACAAATATAAAAAATGGTATTTCAGTTTTTAGATCTCCTTTTTTTGTTTAGCCCATTCTTAAGTCTCTGACTTACTAAGGGAACAAAGGTGGTACAACAGCTCCTAACAAGAACTAGAGTGGATTTGTTTTAACTCCTTTTCACCAGGATCAAACAGGTAGATTGGAGAATAAAGGAGATGGATGATCTGTATCCAGGCTCCACTTTTGTTTACATAGTAGGACTTGGTATTTCTCACAGGCAGGGAAGGTGGTTTATTCTGTTGCTTAAACACAATGAGAGAATGTATTATCCAAAAATAACACCACCACAGCCCAATCAACTATTCATATCTGAAATGATAACATGATACGTTTATGCTCTTTAATTATTAAGGAATTATTCACTTATGAAATACCCTTAGTGGGAGATCACATCTAGCTCTGACACTTTTTACACCTTGGGCATATGATAAGCAACTATTAACTTGGGGGTGCAGAGCAGAGGACAGGACTAAAGTTATAAATTTTTATCTATGTAGTATAGACAATGGGGGGGCTGCAAAATTATCAAATGCACACTCATGCATTTTTAGATGGGGAAATTGAGACTCACAGAGGGTTGATCAAATACAGATCCAGGCTGAACACCACAGGCTCTGACTCCCAGGGCAATGATGGAGCCACTGTCCCATGGTGAGGGGGACATGTGACCTCAGACATGGCACAGGGATGTCAATGCCTGTGAGGATCTCCACATGCTGTTGAAAATATTTAAGAATTTTCTTGTGCCCACTGAGGAGTAGGTTCTATTGGAGAAAGAGAGAAGATCCAATACAGAATTTTAAGGTTGAATAATACCTGAGGGATCAACTTGTCTCAGTCTTTCAATTTCAGCATGAGGTAACTGACGCCTGAGATAATTCCTGGTAGATCCAAGGCTAAAACCCAAGTCACCTGATTCCCAATCCAGTTCTCTTGCCGCTTTATCATGCTTCTGCAAGGACTAGAAAATAAAAGTGGTTGCCCGACCTTCACAGAGAGAAAGAGCAGAATGCAAAATTAGAAAGGGAGGGTTATGTGATGAGCAGACCCCAGGCAGGATTTCAGTTCTGGAACATGGTGAGACAGAGTGATGTGAGACAACAGGGTGTAAGGAGCTGGCATTGTTAGCGTTGTCGTTGTCAAAATGTGATCCCCAGACTAGCATTACCTGAGAACTTATTAAAAATGCAAATTCTTGACCTGACCTGGATCTATTGAATCAGAAATTCCACCAAGCTATATTTTAACACGTCTATCAGGTAATTGTGATGCACCTTAAAGTGTGAGAACCAATGTTGTAGAAAGGTCTTTATGAAGCTCCTCCGGACCCAATTCTCAGGACGCAGAATCTTCCGAATAGGAAAAAGCTTTCTATATCAGGCACATCTTTGTTCTGTCTGATCTCTTCTAACTATGAAGATTGACCCGATTATTTTCATAAAACAGCCACAGACTCTTAACATGGGCAAAATGTTCATCTAATTCTCTCTCATTTCTTTTCAAGCTCTAAAATTCTTATTTCTCTTATAATTACTTCTCACCATATCATTTTGTGCTATCTATTTATTTAGGGATTTTTGCCCCCTGTGGTTTCCATGCATCTATATGGTTTGGGATGGCAACGTAAGGCATGCTACAATTATTTGGACTCACCATATCATAGAAAGCATATTTAACTGAAAAATACTTTTAAAGGATAAATCAGAGTTGTCTTGTTCTTTTAGGTCAACTCCACATTTGTAAACTTTATCATTTAATTGACTCTTGAAGTTGGTGCAATCATGTTCTACTGTAGATATATTTAGCTCTGATTTTTGCTAGCCTAACGATTTTCCAACATTTTTATTTACTAAGCAAAAAGAAACGAAGAAGACTAGTCAATAAAATAGGTAAATAACGTAGCTGATGAAGGGGAAACAGCTCAAGAAAAATGGATGCAAGAAGCCCTCATGTGAACAATGAAGAAACAGTATCGTGCTATGGGTTAAATGGATTTGGCTTCGAGCCCCTGCTCTGCCCCCTCACAGAGACAGTCACCTGGAGCATGTCACTTCTCCTCTTAGGTCTCTATTTTCTTATCTGGAAACAGGAATATGAATACCCACCTACTGGGTTTTTTGTTTTTGTTTTTTTTTTTGGTAACAACCAAATGAATTAATTTGTGCACAGTACGTATTTATGATGTCCATTTATTTCCCCCTCTCTTCTTAATTTTCTGTTCTACTAACTTTGCCTTTACGATATGCTGTTTTGTTTTAAGTGTTTCTCAACAGTCTTATTAACTCACTGAGGGCCGAGAAGGTGTCTGAGCTTTATTTTATTTTATTTTATTTTCTGAGCTTTATTCATAATTCGTTTAGCCCTTTACATAACACTCTCAACATCTAAATGTATGTAGTAGGTCTCCAACTACTGAGAGACATCCAGCGTGCCATGGCAATGGTATAGAAAAGTGCCACCAACATTTGTCTGCCAACATTTATCATTCCTGCTATAAAGGCTCCTGCCCACTCTGGGGTCCCTACTCTCTGGCTTTCTGAAGCAGACAGACAGCTGTCATAGGGTTTAGCCACATCATAAGATCAAGAAGGGTTTTTTCTCTAAATAGAAATAAAAATTTGGTCTGATGCACTTGTTATACTCTACAGTGGTTCTCAAAGTGAAATCTCTGGAGGTTCAGCATTAGCATGACCCAGGAACAAGTTAGAAAGGTTAATTCTCAGACCCCACCCCAACCTAAATCAGAAATCTGTGTTTTCACAAGCCCTCCAGGTCATTCTGATGCATATTAAATTTTGACACCACTGGGCTAAAACAGTGCCTTTAATTCTCCTTCCTAGTTACCAGGGGTCCTGGCTAGCTTCCATGATATTTTTATGTCAAGGGCAGATATAATGGGATAGCAATGCATACAGTATGTCAATCAGTAATAGTTATGTAATGAAAATAGAACATGAAATTTCTCAAAGTGTGTTTAATGGATCAGTAATTCATAGGCTATTAATAAGTACTGTGTTTGAAAAAGAAAAGAAATTACTTAGGCAAGTAAGGTTAGTGTAACTAAGTAAGATTTCTTCCCTGAGAATTTCTCATTCTTTTAATATGCTCAAAAACATTCTGAATCTCCAAAATTTCCCCCAAATTATTTGAAACCACTTCTCTTTTTAAATAAAAAAAATATCTCTTTGCTGATATAAAGACCTCTTTTGTGGCTGTATATTGTTATAACTGAATTTTGTTATAACTTGTCATTAAGAACTGCTTGATGTTATGCTATTTTTACTTGGACACTTTCAGAAGTATTTAGTCCAGTAGTTCTCAATCAGGTTCTCATACCACTCACTCCACCACAAGAGGTTAACTGGCAATGTCTGGGGACATTTTTGCTTGTCACAGATGGGATGGGGGGTTGTTTGCTACTGGCAACTAGTGAGTAGAGGCCAGAGATGATGCTAAATATCCTGCAATACAAGAACAGCCCCCTACAACAAAGAATTATCCAGCCCCAAATGTCCATAGTGTCAAGGTTGAGAAACTCAGGCACTTAGTGAGCTGCTTCTGTGTACACACACATCGGGCTACACGACAGGCTCGTCTTCATCTTAAGAGTTCCAGTTCTTACTACACTGCCTGACACAAAAGAGACACCCAATAAGAGCTTACTGAATGAATTAATTAATTAAAAAATGAATGGTTGAGCAAAACTTGACTATCATCAGTGAAATGACAGCAAACCTTGCAAGGCAATATAAAATCCATATTATTTAACACAGAAAGTGAAATCCATGTCTGGGGGAGCTTTGAGGAGGAGGGAAGGTTGCAAATCATCTTAAATGATCAGAGCAGATGTGGGAGAGCAGAGAGCAGCCCAGCCAAGGGGGATATGAGAGTCCGCACAGAGAACAGAGGCAAGCCAGGTGCCCTGACACACCTCGTAGGTCAATGCCACACAGCTTTACTTACAGGATTCTACCTACAGGTTCTACTCCATTCCTTTGATCTTATGTGCCATCACAGACAAGTAGCAAGTGGCAGAGATTACCAAACAATGGCCTAAAAGCCATAGGGTTTTGTTTACCACCTCAGGGTTCTGTTTGTCTGTTTGATTCTTTTAGGAGCTTTGTTTTTAACTGTTTTTAATTATCTAAGCAACGTATTATGTATCATATGTATGTATGTGAATTTTTTTTTAATTTCAAATGAAGCTTAAAGCCCCCCTTGACCTCCATCCAATCCACTCTCCAGTGTTTGACACCATGTTTGTTTGTTTCATTGACTTTGAATGCCTTTTGGGGGACACTCTCCAGCTCACCACAGTCTCCACCTACTGTTTCACCCCCCAACCCCACTGCAATCTATATGCCACCCCCCTGGCCCTGAGGTCACTTGCTATATAAGAGGCAAAGCACTGTATTTGGAGTCCTAAGATCACCCTTATTTGAACAAACCTTATTTCTAGGACCTGTGCTCCCTACTGGACAAAATTGCTATGAGGATTAAAGCAAATAACACCAGTGAAACTACCTGGCAAGCCATACTTTCCTGAGCAGGAGATGGCCCGAGCAAGGGAGCGTTTATCTCAAAGAAGCCTACCAAAGAGCAAAACCTCTCCCAGGCCCATGGTCTATCTGTGAAAATCAAACAAAGCTTGAATTCAGTAATATGATAAACTCCACTCTAAGCAATAATACATGTGAAGCACTTAGACATTCCCAAAGCAAACGCAGCTCGTAATTTTAGTATCATTAATGATATTTTAATAGTAACCATAAATCCCTGCTTATTTTTACATAAAAATATGTTGTTACTTTCTATTAAGTAAAAGTGATACCGGAAGACGAGTCATGTTTGTCCTACAGCCTCAGATACTTCCTGACACCCTGGAAAACATTAAACAAATGTGAGATGTTATGATTACCAGTTTTTCAAGACCTAGCTAAACAGCTCTTTCATAAAACCTTCTGTGACCACACCAGCTGAACTCCCCTGAATTCCAGTAGTAGTTATTTCTCTCTAGTTTTCTTGGGCATTATGTGTACACATGGCCTTGTATTGCTTCTACTGTTGTGACACTGTTATTTAAATATTTGTGGAATAGAGATGCTAGTCTTTAATTGTTCCTGTGTTTATCTCATCTCTCCTCAATGGGATAATGGGCTTCTTTATGTCAGAGGCCATGTTCTCTGTCCCACTTTGCAACATGCCACACAACACAGTAGGCACCCAGTAAGTGTCTCTAATTTCATTTGAAGAGTGTGTTAGATCCTAGAAGTGCCACAAGAATGTGTCTCTTAAAACTCCTCATCTGTAACCTTGTCCCTTCTGATTTGTAACCAGAGAGGAGCTTTGAAGTGAGGTGACAGTATGTTTCTCTCTTCTGTGTTCCTTGGTAGGAAAGTCCTTGTTTTCCACCCTGGCAAAGTGAGATGATTTGAAACTCTCGAATGCAAAAGCCAGTATATGCTGTCCTTTGTATTGAAGGTCATCTGCTAGAATCTAAAAGTATGCGTTGGCAGTAGTTATTTAAGTAGAATATTTCTAATCTTCAAAGGGATAGTTCTGTGTTTAAAATTAATTTTCTTATTTGTCTACGGTTGCAACTTAAAAAACGCTTTTCCTTAGATGCACTATAAAATGTTAATAGCTACATATAGAGTGACTTTACAACTGTAGTGTCGTTTTTCTCAGCTTGATCAGCTCTTTTGAATGGCATCATTATGATCGAAGTTGTTTTACAGTAATAAAATATGAATAGTTTCAATAAAAAAGTAGGCAACATTACAATTAAACAGTATCTGGCATTTTAGCACGTGATAACTACTCATAATGCTGTCGTCAGATAAGCAAATCTACAATATAAACACAATCACAAGAATGACCTAAACAAGTCTTTGAAGCACAAAAAGGAATATAATCGGGCAGTGTGGTGCCACAAGTTTGGGGGAAAGCAGAATATTCAACACACCTGGGTTCTTTCAAAGAAATTGTGAAGTTTTTTTTTTACCATTGTATTTATATAGTACCCTTCATCTAGTTTTATCTCTTCAAGAAACAAGCAAATTTTAAAATTAGGACAACATGCTGAATGTCTCAATAAAACTTGGGTCTTAATACTTTGTTTGATAAGGTATACTGCAAAAATTAGCATATTCATATTTGTAGGGTTTTTACTCAATTATATTTCCAGGCTATTGGAAAACTAGGATATATAAAATAACTCTATACATCTTTACACCTTGTACTGATCCGAATGCAATAAAGTATCCTTGGTCCAGGCACTGACTTTCAGGTTTCTGTTCCTTTTCTTTTTTACTTTTTAATATTTTTTTTTGCGGTATGGGGGCTTTTCACTGCTGTGGCCTCCTCCGCTGCGGAGCACAGGTTCCCGGACGCGCGGCCCAGCGGCCATGGGTCACGGGCCCAGCTGTTTCACGGCATGTGGAATCCTCGCAGACCGGGGCACGAACCCGTGTCCTCTGCATCCGCAGGCGGACTCCCAACCACTGCGCCACCAGAGAAGTCGTGTTCCTTTTCTTTTTTCTGAAGATTGGCTTACTTCTGGTTCTTATACATACTCATTGTTACCACCGTTAGAGGGGTGGCAGATAAGAGAAATGTTTTTTTAAACATCTTTATTGGAGTATAATTGCTTTACAATGGTGTGTTAGTTTCTGCTTTATAACAAAGTGAATCAGTTATACATAGACATATGTCCTCCCCATATCTCTTCCCTCTTGCGTCTCCCTCCCTCCCACGGTAAGAGAAATTTGATGAATTTCTAGTCAATCAATGTTGCTACTGGTTTGAGCTTCTGAAACAGGTTTAAAGGAGGTAAAAATGGTGGACTCTTTCTTTGGGGGATAAAATGGGCTGTTTTCAGCAATGTTAGGAAAGGTGATTGTCTTCATAATGATAAAAGTGAGGAAAGCTGTGAGGGCTAACACAGAAGCAGCTGAATATGATGAATATGTTAGCTCCTTTATAGAAGAAGGGAAAGAAGCCATTTTTGACATGATTCTCCATACAGAGAGTAATTAGGAAACTTTGTACAAATAAATAAAAGGGTTGTTGAAAAATTTACTTGAATACCTTGTATGCATGCCAATGACACTAAAATGTAACTGCAGATGTGTGAGCTCTTTACTAATTAATAATTTTCTGTGAATAACAAATGTGCTTTCTCCTGCCGGAGTATTTCAATTTGCCGAGTGAACAAAGTCCAGACTTTGACCTTCATTTAGGGCTTTCCACAATCTGACCTTGACATCCTTGAACAAACTTATGTCTCCCCAGCTCTGTATGTGAACCTCTAGCCCATCTACAGTTCCTTGAAAAATTGTTGCAAATTTGCGTCTCCCTAGAATCCCAAACACACACACACGCACACACACACACACACATACACACACACACAACCGCCACTACCCAATCACAGCCTACTCTCTAAATATCTAAACCACATCTTCCTTATGAAGCTATTCAATTCCTCCACTCCTCTTCTGTAACTGGCCTCTCCAAAGCTCCATGTTTTGTCGAATTTTGTGGTCTTTTGTCCTATTGTTTGTACCATCCGCTCGGCCCTTACCCGTAGCTATTTTAGATCCCTGGTTAGCTACTTCTGGTTGTCTTTCACATAATATATCCTGAAAAATATTTAGTGGACATTTTTAATATTCATGAGATATTCTGATTATAGCACAGAGTTATCCAAGTAAGGAAGCAAGAGTCTGTGTCCTAAGTCTGTAAGCGTGGAAAGAATTTCCTACAGATCTGGCTTTTTCATTTTCCTTTAGAGTTCAAAAAGTGTTTTTTTTTTCTCTCTTTGCTATACTCTCTGCAGGGGATACCTAAGTTGAAAGTAGAACAAGAATAAGAAACAAAATTTTAAAAAAGCCTAACCACTGAGATATCACAATGTCAGCTGAAATTATTACTTAAAAATAATCTTCATCTATATAAGCAAAAAAAGACAAGAGCCAACTGTGACAGCTCTTATCTGCAACAAGGACAACAATGCAAAGAGAGTCCATCCTTTATGATGTTTTTGATTTCCACCCGTCCCAAGCGCATAGGTATAAACTAAACAAGGGACTTCTAATGAGGGAAAATAAAATAACAACACATGTTTTTACCATCACTTTACCAGACTCAATAAACATTGTTTTAAAGTAAAATTAGAAACTGTTAAGTTACCAGTTTTTACTTTAAAAGGTCAGCAAATCCATTAATTTAAGAACAGACATGCAAACCAAGCAAAGACTGGCCAACTCAGGGATATCATCTTTGGACAAATATAAGCATAGCATATATGTTTGGCACCTTTACTTAAAGCAGTGGTGTGGAAAAGAAACTTATCTACGAAACAGAAACCGACTCATAGACATAGAGAACGAACTTGTGGTTGTCAAGGGGGAGGAGGGGTGGGTGAGGCATGGATTGGGAGTTTGAGATTAGCAGATGCAAACTATTATATAGAGAATGGATAAACAACAAGGTCCTACTGTATAGCACAGGGAATTATGCTCAATATCCTGTGATAAACCATAATGGAAAAGAATATGAAAAAGAATGTATAACTCAATCACTTTGCTGTACAGTAGAAATTAACACAACATTGTAAATCAACTATACTTCAATAAAATAAATTAAAAAATAAAAAAGCAGTGGTGTGGGAGAGATGGGGAAGTTGAGGACTTTGGTGTTAGACATGATTATTTTTTGTTTGTTTCTTTTGACAAAAACTGTATATATTTAAGGTATACAGTGTGGTAATTTGATATGCATACACATCATAAAATGATTACCACAATCAAACAAATTAACATATCCATCATCTCCCAGTTATCTTTTTTGTGTGTATGTGTGTGTGTATGTGTGTGTGTGGGGGGGGATAAGAACATTTGAACCCTATTAGCATAAGTCGAGTATGTAATATATCATTATTAACTATAGTCGCCATGCTATATATTAGGTCTACAGAATTTATCTTCTAACTGAACGTTTGTGCCCATTGATCAATATCTTCCCTTTTCTCCTACCCCTCTGCCCCTGGCAACCACCATTCTACTCTCTGTTACTATGAGTTCAACATTTTTTTAGATTCGACATGTACATGAAATCATGTGATGTTTGTCTTTCTGTGTCTGGCTTGTTTCACTTAGCATAATGACTTCCAGTTTCATGCACGTTCTCTTGAATAACAGAATTTTCTTCTTTTTAGGCTGAATAATCCATTGTTTACATATACCGGATTTTCTTATTCATTCATCTGTTGATGGACACTTAGGCTCTTTCCATATCTTAGCTACTCTGAATAACGCTTCAATGAACATGAAAGTGCAGAGATCTCTTCAAGATAGTGATTTTATTTCTTTTAGATATATACACCCAGAACTGGGATTGCTGGATCATATGGTAGTTCCATTTTTAATTTTTTGAGAAACATCCATATTGTTTTCCATAATGGCTGTACCAATTTTCACTCCCATTAACAGTGCCCAAGGTTCCCTTTTTGCTCTACATCCTTGCCAACACTTGCTGTCTTTTGCCTTTCTGATAATAGCCATTAAAAGTTGTGACGTGATACCTCATTGCGGGTTTTTTTTTTTTTTTGGCATTTCCCCGATGATTAGTGATGTTGAGCATTTTTACATATTCATGTTGGCCATTTGTACGTCTTCTTTGGAAAAATGTCTAATTGGGTCCTTTGCCAATTTTTTAATCGAGTCATTTATTTATTTTTGCTATTGAGTTATATGAGTTCCTTATATATGTTGGATATTAACTAATTACCAGATATGTGGTTTGCAAATATTTTCTCCATTTTGTAGGTTGTCTTTTCATTCTGTTGGTTGTCTCCTTTGCTGTGCAGAAACTTTTCAGTTTGGTATAGTGCTTCTTGTTTATTTTTGCTTTTGTTGCCTGTGCCTTTGGTGTCAATTCCAAAAAATAATTGCCAAGAACAAGGTAAAGGAGGTTCTCCCCTGTTTTTTTTTCCTAGAAGTTTTATAATTTCAGCTCGTAAGCTTAAGTCTTTACCATTTTGAGTTGACATTTGTGTACGGTATAAGATAAGGGTCCAATTTCATTCTTTCATGTGGATATCCAGTTTTCCTACCACCATTTATTGAAGAGACAATCCTTTCTCCATTTTATATTCTTAGAGCCTTTGCAGATAATGAGTTGACTGTATATGTGTGGGTTTATTTCTGGGCTCTCTATTCTGTTCCATTGGTCTGGGTGTCTGTTTTTATGCCAGCTCCACATGATTTTGATTATTATAGCTATGTAATATATTTTGAGATTAGGCAGTATGGTGCCTCCAGCTTTATTCTCCTTGTTCAAGATGACTTTAGCTATTCGGGGTCTTTTGTGGTTCTATACAAATTTTAGGAGTATTTTTATTTCTGTGATAAATGCCATTGGAATTTTGTTAGGGATTGCATTGAATGTGTAGATTGCTTTGGGAAGAATGGGTACTTTGACGATATTAATTCTTCCAATCCATAAACATAGGATATCTGTCCATTTATTTCAGATACCTTGATTATAAAATACCTGCAAGTCACAAGAGAGAGAAAAAGAAATCCTCCAAAAAGGAGGACATTTATACAGACACACACTCACACATAGGTCACGTGCCTTGTCAGTCAGCTTCTCGTGGAGTGCTCAAAGTAGCATATGAATCAGTTACCAAATTTAGACCCAGGCCACCATCGCCAAAGTTTACATGATTTGCCCAAGCAACCTCACTTCTAGAAATCAATCTTGAAAAAGTATTTTTGCAAGTACACAAAGAAAAATATAACACAGATGTCATGCAAAGTACCCCATCCTTTGAGATCTTAATTGTATTAGAAGTGTGTCGTGCACTCCACCCAATACTTCTTGTGAACTCTGAAGAGAAGAAAGCATAGATGTTTCCTAGTCTCTTCTGGTTCCAAAATCCTGCTTCCATGGAATTAGTTCTGTCACATGTAAACTGTCCCTGTTCAATGTGTCATCCTGCATAGGAACACAGCCCTCCTTTTCTGAGATTACTACGAAAACATCATTCACATCATTCACATCAAAACATCATTCATCATATAGGCCTTTGGGCATATAGCCAGCTTCATGAAAAGTTTAGAGTAAAAGAAAGATTTTACATCACTGTGGCACTTGGGACTTCCCTGGTGGTCCAGTGGCTAAGACTCTGCACTTCCACTGCAGGGGGCATGGGTTCGATCCCTGGTCATCTCTGGTTGGAGAACCAAGATCCCGCATGCCGCGGGGCACAGCCAACAACAACGAGAAAAGGCACTATGGCACTCAACCCTCTCCTTTAAAGGTATTCTGCTTCTCTATCTTCAAGCTTGCAGGCAAGCCACAATGGGAGCATTTTCTTCTCCTAATCCTCACATATATCTCCATCTCCTTTTTGGAAAATCATGCCCCTTTTTCATAAAATGGGTGCATACTTATGAATACTGCATTCTCCAGCAGTGTACTTGCTCCAGACTGAGTTAACCAATGTAGAAAATAAATTATGTTATTATATGAAATATGTGCAACTGACCCTCTGCATCTGTGGGTTCCACACCCATGGATTCAACCAAGTGCAGGTCAAAAATGTATTTTAAAAATATTCTAGAAAATTCGAAAATACAAAACTTGAATTTGCCACACACCACCAACTATTTATATAGCATTTACATTCTATTAGGCATTATAAGTAATCTAGAGGTGATTTAAAGTATAAGGGAGGATGTGCATAGATTATATGGAAACACTATGACATTTTATATAAGGGGACTTGAGCATTCATGGAGTTTGATATCCACAGGGGTCCTGGAACCATGGAACCAACCCCTTGGGTCCCCATGGAACCAATATAAAACTATATATTAATATCTTCTTTAGCTATATAAAGACCAGGACTAAACTGAAATTGCCTCTTCCAAGTACTTCAATTTTTAGACCATCTAAATAGACTGACTAAATTATGCTAGTTCCATGTGATGGAATATTATATTGCTTTTAAGATGAATGGGGTAATTCTCTATGAAATAACAATAAAATAGGTTATATTAAGTTAAAAAAAGAAAATTGTATAACATATATAAAGTATATAACATATATAAAGCTATTTTTTGGTAAAAATACATATATTTGTATACTTGTACAAGAGTCAACATAGTTATGTCAACATAGATATACGTCTCTCTGGGGGAAGGAAACATTGACTATTTATTTGTATTATTTTAACTATCACAATAAGTATTTTTAAACTATTTTTATGGTACAAATACCAGAGAGTCTCAGAAAATTTTTATTAAACTTCAAGGAAAACATAATTCCTTTACTATTGGCTTGTTTGCAAACAAAAAAATAATGAGAAAATCTTCAGTTTGTGTGAGGTATTTTTTTCCTATCTATATTTGTTATTTCATTTCCTCATTTAGAAATTATTCATAATCATATTCTTTGGTCACTTATTGGAACATTAACAATTGATGAGACAGAAACCGATACTGGTTCATATAACCCAACCTGAGCCGATGATCAGCTCATGGCATTGTGTATGGACTCAGAACTGGCTTGGAATAGCTGACTAATCTTAGCCTCTTGTCTGACAGTTGCTTGAGTCTCTCATTGGACAAAATCAAGAAATCAAACAGCTTTGTTCACTGCTGGCAGCCACTCTTCAACCCCAGGGGAGTTAGCCTTCAGATGAAGCTAACTCTGAGGATGTGGGGCAGAGAGACAGAGAGAAACTGGATGTCTGGTGACATCATTGAGCTGACGGATTGACCAACCCTGAAATCTTCCCTAATCTGTATTTTAAGTTATAGGATGGAAAACTTCCCTGCATTAGTTAAGCCACTTTGAGTTGCTTTCTTCTGTTAGTTGTGATTGAAGGTGTCCTGTTAAGATATTTTTCTTAAGTAAATAATCGGGAAAGTAGATAAAGCCTTATGCACAATAATTGTCATCAGAACTGTTTTATAACAGTGAAAAAATATACATGATTAAGATACCGAGTACTAGGGAAGCACGTACATAGATTATGACTCACTGATATGATAGAACATCAGGTAGCTATTCAAACTGATGTTATCAAGTAATTTTTAATCGATAGCCCAGCTCCTAATCATCTCTCTGGCCTTGGTTAACACTCAAGTACTCTCTGTCTACATTCCACTGTTTCATCTATTTGCTTTGCCTCACGTGATTTTCTCCAACTCGAATGCCTCCAAAATCTTCCATCTTTTCATTCTATTGATACTTCCCCTTTAAAATTCAGCCCAGGAGCACTTCCTCCAAGATACCTTCCCATAACCCTTCCTTCCTTGCTCCTCAGGCTGGTACCAGCCCCTTCCCTCCTCCCTCGGGATGTCTGTGGTTATCACTTCTCTGATGATGTTTTAAGTCTCTGATTTTATGTCTGTCTTTACCATTAGATAGAGACTAACTGGCTCTTATTTAGCTGTGCGTTCCTCATGCGCAACCAAAGGCCTAGCCTTCTGTAGATACCCTACAAATATTTATAGACGGTGTGGGTGGGTGGTTAGATGAATAAGTGAATGAATCAAGACTGTAGGATAGTTCGCTTCTAATTTTTGTCACGGTCTTCTGTATTTTGCACAGAATCGGGAAAGTCGTGTTTAAAAAGCAATTGGTTATTTATGCAGAAATTAAGACTAGACTTTTAAAAATTACCCATCGTTTAAACTTGCTTTGTAGAAATTTATTAAACAATATGTATTAATACATATTTATAATTGAGATAGCTGAAGACAAACCCCATACTGTTATTCTCTCATGAAAAATTAAATTGACTTACTCTTTTGATTAATTTTGAAAGCTTTGGTTTAAGGTTATACGAGTCTGACAGAAAAATTGAAGCCATGATTGATTTACATGACACATTTTAAAGGGAAAATACTGTAAAACATTGCAAAAGCTCTCTGACATCTTTAAAGATGAACTCAGATGAGAAATGTCAGGTTTGCAGGGCAAGGAAAGGTCTCTGTACGTAACCTTCACCCCAGACCCACCTTTCCCGAGGACCTTGGCTTGGCAGTGTGCTTTTATTTCCCAACTGCTGCCTACAGGAATAGCAGAGAGACTAGACTCCACTTCCCTATCTTACAAAATACCGCACTTTATAAAAAGATTTAAAACAGCAGAGAGAATATAAAATAAATTCCTAATCTGCACACTACATATTAAAGGTACAGAGCTGGAAAAAGAAGTCTCTTTTCTCTACTCCTCCTTGAGGACAGACTGTGTTAGTCATTTTTGTCATCACACTGCCAGAAGAGTAGATAGCAGGGAGCAGGCATTCCTAGGAACTGCTGAATGAATGAAATGTTAATGGTGGTTATATTTATGTAGTGGGATCATCTATGAGTGTCACTTGTTTCTTTGCATTCTTTAGTCTTTTCTAAATTTTCCAATTTTATGCTTGTGGTGTTATTTTCATAAATTCACAGTCAATAGAGAGAAAGGGAGAGGAACAAAGATATTCTGATATTAGGAACGTCTTTGTTCTCGTCTGTAATTCAACATGCCCCTAATAATTGGTGCTTTTTTATATGTAGCCAATCAAGATAGAAACAGGTCTTCTCCAAGTGCTAGCCTGTCAGATGTGCAGCTTACCTGATTTTTTTTTCCCTCCAGTAATCAGAATTTTTACTCTAATATCTACCGATGTAAAATCTGAATTCACAGGAGAGTTACAGTGAAGAGAACTAATATTTGCTGAGTACCTAGTGAATCTGATGCTTCAGTTACCCCAAAAATCTTCCCACTACATCCCATGGTGGTGCCAATGAGGGACTTGAATATGGGAGTGATCATTAACTTCCCTATAATTTCCATCACTTCAAATAAATTTAAGTAAAAACACTGTGTTTCTTCTCCAAATGTAGCTTCAAGACAAATCCCTTCACCCCTTGCCAACAAGATTTCCATCTCTAGGCTCCTCCTACAAAGATATCTATAGCCACCACCATAGATATTATTATCCTTATTTTGCAGATGAGAAAAGATTAAGTAAACCACTCAAGGGCATGGTTAGTGAGAGGTAGAGCTCAGAAGAGAACACTTGTCTTTCTAACCCCAAAGTCTGTTCTTTTCCTACTGTACCACGGTGCTAAACTTTACAAAACCCCAAAATAATAGATTTAGAGTGATACGTTTAGCATTCATAGAATGAAGGCTATCTACAGTTTATTATTTAGACAAGTAATGCAAAATGGCAAGCGATTCTGGTATTAACTACAAAATTCTCCTGAGTAGGGAATAGAAAAGAATCTCTCAGCCAACTGAGGCTAAAGGAAATATTTCTGTTCTTCCCTAGTCTGAGATCTCTTTCAGATTGATCATTCTATCCTGTTTGTTTGTTTGTTTGTTTGTTTTTCACATGAGCTGATCTTCTGTAGCCCATGCTGTTCACATCTTAATGATCTCCATATTGTAATGACATTGTCTTACTTTTAAAACTTAGCTGTTGGGCTTCCCTGGTGGCGCGGTGGTTAAGAATCCACCTGCCAACGCAGAGGACACGAGTTTGAGCCGTGGTCCGGGAAGATCCCACATGCTGCGGAGCAATTAAGCCCCTGCGCCACAACTACTGAGCCTGCTCTCTAGAGCCTGCAAGCCCAACTACAGAAGCTTGCGCGCCTAGAGCCGGTGCTCCGCAACAAGAGAAGCCACCACAATGAGAAGCCCGCTCACCACAACTAGAGAAAGCCCGCTCGCAGCAGCGAAGACCCAACACAGCCAAAAATAAAATAAATAAATTTATTAAAAAACCAAAAACCAAAACATTTAGCTGTTAATTGCAGGAAGGATTTACTCATTTATTCTCTTTCAGATAACTCTTAAAGGCTCTCATTTTAGATTCATTATTAATCAACTGTTTTTCTCTCTCTTCAGCTAGCTCTGTGATTACTAGCTACTGCAATTATCCATGTAATTCTGGAACATAGGAAGATATGTGATATTTCAAATTGCTCACTTCAAATGACTGGTTATCTTATTTTGAAAATTAATTATCTGTATTTGACCCATTTCTAACCTTCTGTTCCCTGTGACAAAAAGGGAAATTTTATAGAATCTGCTTTTGTTTTGTTTTGTTTTGTTTTCTAAGAATGGGAATAGGATAATCTGATATAGGCTTCCCACCTTGGAGCTGAATTCATTTACTGTTACTTCCAGCATGAGAACTTTCACATTCCTACCCTGACCACAGCAGCTGTGTGTGACTGTTTCAGGCTCACTAAACCAGATTCTTGAATGGAAAACTTCGTTTTATTCCTGTGCTATTGTTCTTCACACATCTCATTAGTACTCTTAATTTTCTCCTCAGATTATCTTCTTATAATCTCTTTCTCATAGAAGCAATGGACATATTTTATAAGCCTCAATCAATTTTTGTCGGGAAAAACATTGCAGGGGTTCATCTTGAAGACTCCCCCTTTGTCTGCACGCATATGAATGACTACAGTGTAATGATATACACACACAGGCTTCAGATCCAAATCTCCTGGGTTTGAATCTTAGCTCTGTAATCTACTTAGCAAACTTTTTTAAGTTTAACGGAAGGATATTTATATATTTTTGCTACTCCAGGAATAAAAGAGAAAAAATTGGTCCCTAAATCTAATTTAAGCTGTTAAGAAAGAAGTTGTTTTTTAGTTTTTGTTTTTTTAGTTCCAGATTTTACCCCTTCTCCCGATTGATGAAAGAAGAGGTTTTCCTATTACATAGAGAGTTAAATTTTAAGTAAAGACAATATGAAGCCATATTTTACTTTGATGAAAGCTTATTCTGAAGATCAAGTTTTTGCTTTTCTTTGGTGCTTTTTGCTGGAATCTTATAAGAGGAGGATTCTGCCCAAGGGGGAAAACAGATGCCTGTCAATGATTCTGAAACAGTGACCATTTAATATTGAATATTTACACAGGTAGGTTTTGTTTTACTGTTTAGTTTTAATTATATTCTTACTAAAGCAGGCTAATATACTTACTATCTAACCAAGTATGCTATAAATCTAGCTCATTAACATGTTTAAATCATATTATCTCTCCAGAAGCAGGCTTTTTTTTTTTTTTTTGCTTTGTGTGAGGGTTGTATTATTTTATTTATGTACATATGTATTTAGTAAGTTTAATGAAGTATAATTTACATACCATAAAATATAACTATTTTAAGTGTACAAGTCAATGATTTTTAGTAAATTGACAGAACTGTGCAACCATCACCACAATCCAGTTTTAAAACATTTTAATTGCCCCAAAAGAGCTTTCATTTGCAGTCATTTACTATTCCTACTCTCAGTCCCAGTAGCAAATTTTAAGTAGAAAAAAAATCTACTCTTAAAAAGGATCCAATTCTTCTCCATTATCTACTCTTTAGATAAGTCAACAGGCCAAAGGACTAAAATTAACAAATCAAAACCAAAATTTACCTCAAGCCAAACGAGCTTATGAAGTTCAATGCTTCTCTCAGACTTATTTATCTGTTTATTTATTTTGCATAAAACTGGCACTGTTTAGGTCTAAAGTATTTTGGAAGAAAGATCTAAGAAGTGGAGCCAGCAAGTTACTTAGGCTGCTTCTGTTTATCCCTAATTCAAACTCAATAAAAATGCATTTAAAATATTTCTTTAAGCATAATTGAAATGTATAGATTTTTTAAGAACATAAAGTCACTTCAAAATGTTTTTTCAAGCTCATTAACTTTTATTAAAATTTTTTATTTTGAGTAGACAGCTTTTCCTATACCTTTGTAATTTTCACAAAATATACAATAATTCCAGGTAAAATTTTAAACTTTAAAACAAAAGGGTCTCATCATAAAGTCATTGAGGACAGGGGCCAATTCCCCTGTGTGATTATACACAGGCTGGACACCACAGGTAGTTAAAAGGTGGCCTTTTGAAAGGTAGGTTACAGATCTCTTCAGTAAAGACATCTGCGTCATCAACGTTGTTGGCCTTGCGGAAGGGATTGCTCCCTTCTGACCAGACAGACTTCTACGTTAATAATTAAGTATCTGGAAAAAAGTAATGAAGTCATAAGGAGTGGGTTATAGGCCTAATATCAGGAACTACCTCATATCTTTCCAACCTCCTTACACAAGTGCTCTAAATGATTTCACTGGATAGTAAAATCTTTCTTTCATGGAGATAAGGATTATTATATCATTATATATACATTCATTAACAAATACATAATACATAATAAAGAGCCTATGTTATAGACAGACCATACAGTGACAGAATTAAAAGCATTTTATAACTGGGGAAAAGATATTTGAATTGTGTTGTAGACTAAATAGGATGAGCGAAGGTACTTGATCTATCAGTAATTAATCAAGAAGTTTTAAGGAAGATGACACATTCCAGAAGTGTATTGTAGGTACATGACAGACTCAGATACTATGAAATTGGGTCATGAAATGACAACAGACAGAACTCTGGTGATATCTAAAAACTGGAGTTTTGTTACCAAGTCAATGGTAGGAGGCCTATAATAATATGACCATTTTTTAATTCAGTTCCTTTCTATTCAAATCCATGAGGATTTATTGAAAGCTTATTATGTGAAAGCCACCATGCCAGAGCCAGAGGCAATGTACTTGTCCTTATAAATAAACGTAAAAGGGGAATTTCTGATCGGTTGGCACTCAGCAAAATATGTGTTGTCTTAAAGCATGCCAGTCATAGTACTGACTGCATTTCGTTTGAGCCCAAACTTAAAATTGTGTAAGGATTAGTCATCATACCTATTTCTCACTAGGCTGAACAATCAAGTCTTCAGATAGAGAGGATTCTCAAGGCAACACTAAAAATAACCCAAGTAACTTTAAACTTTCCATCATAACCTTGAAGCTCTGAAAGATAAAATTTCTACAATTTTTCATACTGTGCCAAATTTGATACAGCGAGTCACCAAATCCAAAGACAATTTTGAAATGATATACACTCAAAGGAATTCCTAAGATCACTGATGACCCCTCTACCATATGTATGAAGGCTGCAGGACAATGTTGACATTTTGCAGAAACTCTGAGTTCTGAACAAGAGGAAGGGAAGAAGTGGTGGTAAGGGGAGCACTTTAGGAGAGCTGCCTTTGCAGGTGGTTTCCAGAGGCAACTGGAGGAGGTGTTTTCAACAAGCCTCCTGATAATTTCTCCCGTACTGCCAACGTTTCACTCTGACTTATCCAGGAAAATCTTTTCATCAGTAAATTAATTGGCTTATTTAGCATCCTCTTCTTGAAATACAAATAGCTTTCAAGAGAATAAAAAGGCTATATAAATCACTATATAATAGTGATTCACAAGTTAGTGGAAATTAGCCTGAAAATGTTTAATATAATTGCTTTCCTCCTAATAATTTAAAGCAACTACACTGTCAGGATGGTAGTTTTTATTTATTAGAGTAGTTGTAAAGCAATTAATATGTATACATTTTTTTCAGATCTTTAAAATTTAAAAAGACTTGTCACATGTATTATCTAGCGTGACACTCATAAATGTCATGTGACATAAAGACACTGTTGGTTGCCTACTATTGGTTGCTTGCATAAAACCCTGATTTTGGGTACTTCCCATACCTCATTGTGACTCAGGGTTAAAGCAAGAAAAGTCTAAACTAATCATGGTTTTTTCCATTTGCCTTACTAATGATGGGTTTGGGGTGAGCATGTAATTCATTTCAGGACAATGAGATATGCAGGAGGCCTGTTGAAGGGCTTCCAGAAAAGGTTATTTTGATCTAAAAAAAAGGAAGAAGGAAAAGGATGCACAGGAAGAAATCTGTCCCTTTTCTTCCATCAGATGTTCTTATACAGGTTCCCCCGGTACCTGAAAAGAGAGTGTTCCTATGAAACCTTTCATAAGCCAAAATGGCATCAAGTGAAGATGCAATTACCTTAGGACACATCTTGCAAACAGATGCACAAAATAAATCGAGATAAAGCACAGAAGCTCACAGACAGTGTTTAAAGCTATGGCAGCTTGATACTGAGATACTGAGTGTGTTTCCCGGGGAAGGAGCTTGGCAGGGCCACTCTCGCTGCTCAGGGTGTTGCTGCCTCTATAATTGCACCTGCAAAACGAACGCTGAACACTATTTTTCCTTTTCAACTTTTTTTCCTAAAAATGAAAATATTCTTCGGATTTCTTCCAGTTAGCAAAAATAGGTACTAATGTATTTCATAAAAGTGAAGTGCTGTATAGTGAACTTTTGAAAATCAGGGGACACCTGTATTGGCATGTGAGGCTACATACGCTTCAAAGGGAATAAAACCAGAACTGCAGAAGTCATCTTGCTTCCAGGAGGTTGTTAAATTACCATCCTGGAAATGGATGACAGAAAGATGGAAAGTTCCAGGGTCCTTAGTCATGTTACTTAGCCACTAACTTAAATACTTGAGTTACTGGACACCCTTAGGATTTTGTGTTATATGAATGAATTCATCTGCCTTATTGTTTAAAATAATGGAGTCAGAGTTCTTGGTCACTATTAACTGAAATCACAATATATGTGAATGGGTTAGATTTAGAGATGTGTGATAACTGAGGTTCAAAAGTTTAAAAAACTTGACCTAGACCACAGGGTAATTGCAGGTATGTGACATAGTTGTAATTTCACATTCCAGGGATTATGTGCCTTCCACTTAATATTATACCAATTTTGTTGAGTAGAAACAGTAAATAGAATTGTGATGTTAGAAACTTTGGGAAACGACATTCATTTATTTTATCATCCTCAGAATAGGAATTTGTGGTAGAGGGCTTAGGATATCAGGAAGAACAATGGGAGACCAGAGTACAGAAAAGGAGTAGCAAGGTATCATGTTCACATTTTGCCTATTTTGAAATTTTGTCTAAACTTAGCCTGAAATTCATGAGAAAAATTGAAACTCTCTCCTCCTTCTTCTTATTTCACACGTACTTCTATTCCCAGAGCCCCAAACATTGGTAAGTAGTATTGGTAATTCTGCTATGTTCTGTTTAATAGAGCTATTTTCAGCCAGATAACTTAGGTAGGATCTCTTGGAGACATAGAAAAACAAAAAAAAATTAAACTCCATTTAACCAAAGGAAAAAGATAATTTTATTAAAGAATGAATGGGGAATCCCCTGGAACAGAAAGGTAGGGGGCACTGCTTGACTGAATAAGGGTTTAGAGCCAGGAGTTAGAAATCTATCAGGAACTTATATGTGCTGTCACATAGGAGTCTCTGGGGCACCATGGGTGCTCTTCTCTAATCTCTCTCTCTCTCTCTGTGCAGACCAACTATTTCTCTACTCCTCATGCCCAGGGTCAAAAGATGCATCCTCCCATCCCCCATCAACTACAGCACCAACTTTCTAAGCAAATGACTTTCTAGGCAAATCCTCTGTTACAATGGATCCATTCTTACCATGTCACAATTCTTAATCCTTGATTCTTCAGAGAGAGAATAGGTCTGGCCAAACCTAGCTTCTGGATCGGTTTCACTCTAACCAGACACCCATACTTTTGTTCAATCAACTTTTGCGTAGTTGATGGCCACTTTGAAACATCACGGTCACCTCTGTGGTAAGGGACAGTTCTCAGAGAAGTGGCTGTGGCTGGGAAGTACCCTCAAATTAAGTCTGACCAGAATTTAAAATTTCATTTTATTTTGTTTTATAATGATTTCAAAGTTTCTAAAAGCCAATTTGTAAATAAAAATTTAAACATAAGTTTGTGGTCATAAGTAGGAAACTTGCTTTTAGTGACAAAGGGGAAAAAAATAACCAGACATCCCTGATGATAGTAATTACTTAGTGTGGACAATGACAAATAAGTGAAAAAAACCCCAGAGGTAACCATTGCTAGTATATCTCATCATTTTTCAAAGTGCAATTATCCGTGTAATTTATAATTACCCACTGCACTTAGTGTATACATTACACATACAAAAATATTTATATATATATGTACATATTAAAGGGGAATTCAAAAAATAAACATATTTTATATGAAAACTAAAAACTAAGTTCTTGGGGCTTCCCTGGTGGCGCAGTGGTTGGGAGTCCGCCTGCCGATGCAGGGGACGCGGGTTCGTGCCCCGGTCCGGGAGGATCCCGCGTGCCGCGGAGCGGCATGGCCGTGAGCCTGCGCGTCCGGAGCTTGTGCTCCGCAACGGGAGAGGCCGCAGCGGTGAGAGGCCCGCGTACCGCCAAAAAAAAAAAACTAAATTCTTACATAGATTATTTGACTTCATTCCAGTAACTCAGCACTGTGCCTTCAGACCTGTAAAGGTAATTCTAAAATTTCAGATAAACAAGTGATATATAATACTGTAATGACATCAGAAAATATAACATATTTTAAATTGGTGAAATGAGTAATGTTAAAAATAGCTCACACAGTCCGCCTGCCGATGCAGGAGACGCGGGTTCGTGCCCCGTTTCGGGAGGATCCTGCATGCCGCGGAGCGGCTGGGCCCGTGAGCCATGGCCGCTGAGCCTGCGCGTCCGGAGCCTGTGCTCCGCAAATGGGAGAGGCCACAACAGTGAGAGGCCCGCATAACGCAAGGAAAAAAAAAAAAAAAAAAGCTCACACAACAAATGACACCAAGCATACAAGAATACATCATTTAAGTCAAGCAACAAATGCCCATATGTGAAATAAATTGAAATTAATTGTTAATGAAGGTTAGGGAAGTGCAAGTATAAAAACAGTTAAGAATTGTATAGGTTATAAATTTTAACCATTAGGTTTTTGTAAGCTAAAATTCATGTTCTATATGTGTCAACACCAGTATGAATTTTTTTTGTCAAAAATGTTTCTCAACAGTCACAAATTTTAGGGGCACAATGAATTAAATCATAAATTTTGACATGATATGTGAATCTACAAAAATATATATTTGTAGTTACATATGTGAAAATATATTAGGAAAAACCTAGCTAACATGAAATTCATTTTGCAAATTGAAGTAGGCAATAATATCGTTCTTTATGAGATTTCCAGGGAATTTGAAAAGAAATGTTATGTTGAGTAGATCTTTTTAAAAAGTAATGATAAGATTTCAGAGTGCCATGACAGGAAATGTCAGAATTAAATCATATGGATTCACATGCTGTACATAGAGAGGTTATCTACGAAGGGAGCTGTTTCAGCATAAAAATGAAAGTAAAAATCACACTATCTATTTAGGAAAGTCAGAACCACACAAACATTTACCCAGTACTGCAAAAACAAATTTCCCACTATTTCAGAAGATAGGGCAATTTCATTCCTTTGTTAGTTTCCACTTTCACTAATCTCTGGCCTACCTGGGTTTGAGTGAATATGCCAAAATGTGATGCAAAAAGCTGTTCTTGTTTCAGCTTCATTGGGAACCAGAAATAGAGTGCACCTCAAGGGATTTATAACTGAGCATGGCAGGCATGAAATGTTTGGAGTATTCTGATCAGATTTTGGCTAAGAATGTGAATTATGTTTATTCAAATGCACTTCAGTCTCCAGAATCTTCGGGGCAAGTCTGCCACGACTCTGACTGAAAACTGACATTTTCTACCTTAAATGAGGCTGAGTCCACTGTGGCCGCGGCAGAGCACTTCCTCTGGACGCCTGAGCCTTCCCAAGGCCTCCAGCCAGGAGCCAGGTCACAGTGGTTCCTAGGACACCACTTCCCAGACTGAATCTATGAAGACTGAGCAGCCGCTATCATTTTGTACATTGGTCATCAGGACACTAAAGGCAAATCGGCAAGGACCCCAGATGAACGCTGCCAGGAGTCCTCAGCCCCTCTGGCACCCTAAGGGCCAGTTAATTCCATTCTGTCTTTCATGCTTATAATCTTAGGACAATGAAAAATATACAAATTACCCTACTCACCTAATTCTTCAATATGTGATTTGCTGCTTTCTCTATGTCTTGTTTTCCTACTGTGACACCCATAATCTTTCTCTTTGTCAATTCCTTGTATTTGTTCTTTGAAACTTTAAATTCAGTTGCAAATCAGCTCTCCTACATTAACAAGTTTCTCACATTCACTCCATGTTGGTGTCTCCTTCCCTTGTGTATATTTATTTGCAATAATCTTATTGAGGTAAAATTTACATTTTATAGTAATCCCATATTTTAAATGTATAGTTTCATGAACTGTAAATACTTTGATCACCTCTCCAATCAAGATATAGAACTTTTCCATTATTCCAGAAAGTTCCCACAAGGATCTTTCCAGTCAATTGCTCACACATTCCTCTAAGCAACCATTAAAAAAATTTTATCACCGTGGATTAGTCTTGCCTAATTTATTACTTCATGTGAATGTAACCACATCGTGTGAATTCTTCTGTCTGACTTCTTTAGTTCAGTATAATGGTTTTTGAAATTTGTCCATGTTGTTGTTCGTATCAGGAACTCATTCTTTTTATTGTTGAATAGTACTCCGTTATATTGATTATATCGATACACTACCTAACATTTGGGTTGCTTTGAGTTTTTTGCTCTTAGGATTAAATCTGTTATGAACATTTATGTACAAATCGTTTTGTGAAGGTATGTTTTCATTTCTCTTGAGTCTTAGGATTGGGTTGCTGATTTGTAGGGTATCTGGTTCTTATAATAAATTAACCATGACCCGCAGGTTTTGTAACTCAGTCTAGTGAATTTACTTAAGGTTAAGTTCACCTGCAAGAACTGGATCCCTCCTCAGCATAATGATAAATAGGGCTTCTCAGACTGGAAAGCAGTCATGAGGTGTGATGAATTCATCATGGAAAGCTCCCTGGAGGACCCATTTCTAGACACCACGTCTCTCTTCCACCCCACTATGGATCATGTACCTTTTCATTTGAAGTTCTATACATCTTAACAGGTCTGACTTCCTGGTGTCAAACTACTGCCTACATTCCACCATTCACTGTGTCACTTTTGGGAGCACACTTTTCCTTTTTCAACTTGGGTCCAGTGGTTGGGGGCCTGTAAATTAACTGATGGTAAACAGATTAACAGGAGAAAAGAAAGGGTTTTTTTACACATGTACTCCATACATGCAGGAGGTTTAGCTATGAGTAACTCACTCAATAGCCAGAGATTAAAAATTTATATACAAAATGTAACAAAAGTGAGGGGGATGTTTAATGTTTCAATAGAAAGGCATGAAAGGTACTATTGGGCTTTTTGATGCTAATAGAAATGGGCAGCCTGTTTCTGTGGCAGCTGAATTCACAGAAAACTCCCTGGAGGGGGTTAATGGCAGCTGTATTTTCTGGAGGTTCTGCTTTAGTCAGATAAGGGAAGTTCAGATAAGATTTCTTTCTGCATCTTTTTAGTGCAAATGTTTTCACTTTAAAATAATCTTTACAGCAACTTCGGAGGTCTGAGTGGGTCTGCGTATTTCCGTATCAAAACTTTCCTAGAAATTTGACAAGAAAAGAAGTTAGGTTGATTGCTGTGGAGAGAGATTCAGGTTAGAAGTTGTGAGAAGTCTGCAAAAGGAGAGAAAAACAAAGACTATTGGTTGGAGAGGATGATAAACCCAATTTTTAAGTCCAGAGGGCAGCTAGTCAAGAAGGTTTCTCAGTTTTGGACTTGAAGCATCTTTAGTGAGCATTATACTGGTAATGTTACTGTCATGGTCATTTCCTGGAGCAGAGATTGGGAGGCACAAGTGTTCCTGTGAAACTTCTAAGGTGGCCAACACTTGTGGTGATAAAGCCTTTGAAGTTATGTCAAGTCAGCCACCTTCAGCTTACAGGTCTTCAGGAAGAAAAAAAGCAGCTTTAGTTTTCAGAGGTGCCAAGCCAGGAGGGTAGGAGAAAAATTGCAAATGTGCATGAATGCAGGATCCAGTTTACAAAGAGGTAAAAAATAGCTCAAAGACAATGAACAAGAGTGGAATCTGATAACTCTCCAGGATGCGTTATAGTTTTCCAATGAAACACAAAATTTCTCTGTACAATCACCCCCATTCTGATCAAATATAATCAAAGTAAAATAACTCTTTTTTAAAATAAATCTAGTCTCATTAAATTTGGCCTGGTCATTTATATAAGTTCAGCAAAAATGATAATTGTCCACATAGGCCTTTTTAACTTTGCTTTGCTGGAACTTTCCTAAGGAATCTCAGATTGGACTTTTAAAAGTCTCTCAAGGCTAGGACACCAAGCTAAGGACTTGCTACCAGACTTCACCTGCATTACCTGTAGATTTGGGTGAATTCCTCTCTCCTTGGGGTCCCCAAAGCAGCTTAAGTTTCATAGACCTGGAAACTTAAGTGGCCTTCCTTACTCATCTGTAATACTCGGAACCCTGTAAGTCAGTACCGGCCTGTTTTTTAAAGAGGGCTTTGTAAACATTGGCTCCATAAAGTCAACTGTAGTTCCTTAAAACTGTCTGCTCATATCTGATGCTATGCACGCTATTCTCAAGTATGACATTCCAGCCAAAGCCTTGGTAATATAACCAATTTTCCCAATTACAATACAAGGAAGCCACACTAATCCCCACCCTCATTATTATCACCCGCTGAGGCAATCAAACAGAACGACTCGATGCAGGGCTCTATTTCCTGTTCTATACACTCATAGAATCCTATTCAATTCCTATTGAATCTAGGCAAATAACTATATTGCCATGAAAATAAGAATACTCAATAAGAGTTGCCAAATTCTGGAGAGATCAGGTAGGGAGGAAAATACAAATGTTTCATTTTTGTTTAGAAAGGTATAATTTACTAAATTGTTGTCAGTTATAGCTAGCTTAAGAGAAAACAAAAAGGGATTCCTTAAATCCAGAAAATAGAATATTAAAGAACTAGCAATGCTCCAAATGTAAGGCTATAAAAATGATAATCATTCTTCATCAGTCCGTTCAGTCCCATGTTGTTAATTGTTGCTCTGATTGATCTTGGGTTAGCTGTTTTCTGAACCCATCAGCTTCCCCACTAAAGTTCTGGAAATCCTTACTCAGTCCAGTGGTATGATCTCAAAGTTATTTAAGCAATACCAGCAGAAGCCTGTACCCCAGAGTACCTGTCATAATCCTTTCCATGGATCTCTAAGACAGTCCCTTTTGTTGAGAACAAAGCATTCTGGCTTATTGCTGATTGCAAGAGCTTTCAGGAAAGCATCAGAATAAAATAAGAACTATCTGTGAACAGCAAAAGACTTAAAGTGGCCATCATTAAAGATTTATGAAGAGTTCACTATAAAAATACGGTCATCCTCCCTTTATCCACAGGGGATACGTTCCAAGATCCCCAGTGGATGCTTGAAACTGCAGGTAGTACTGAAGCCTAAATATACTGTGGTTTTTTCCTATACATAACATACCTATGATCAAGTTTAACTTACAAATTATGCACAGTAAGAGATTATCAACAATAACTGATAATAAAATAGAACAATTGTAACTATATTGTAAGAAAAGTTATGTGAATGGGGACTCCCTCTCTCTCTCTCTCTCTCTCTCAAAATATCTTTTTGTATTGTACTCACCCTTCTTATTGGGATGATAAGGTGACATGAAGGGAGGTGAATGGAATAGGCATTGTGATATAGTGTTAGGCTACTATTTGACCTTATGGCAGAAAGTCAGAAGGAGGGTTATCTGTTTCAGGTGATCTTGGATCAAAGAACCATGATGATGTTGATGGTTAGATGTCAGGAGCAGACGATGTCAGCAGTTGGGGAACCTGAGCAGGAGAGAGCAGGATGGCACAAGAATGCATCATGCTCCTCAGAAGCGTAATTTAATACTTACGAATTATTTATTTCTGGAATTTTCCATTTAATATTTTCAGACCATGTTTTTGTTTTGTTTTGTTTTGTTTTTGCGGTACACGGGCCTCTCACTGCTGTGGCCTCTCCTGTTGCAGAGCACCGGCTCCGGACGCGCAGGCTCAGCGGCCATGGCTCACGGGCCCAGCCGCTCCGCGGCATGTGGGATCTTCCCGGACCGGGGCACGAACCCGTGTCCCCTGCATCGGCAGGCGGACTCTCAACCACTGCGCCACCAGGGAAGCCCTCAGACCACGTTTGACTGAAACCCATGGGAAGTGAAATGGCAGATGAGGGGGGACAACTGTAATGCACTGATAAGAAAATTTTGTTGTTTCTGAGACATTCAACATTAAGGATAATAATTGGAATTATGACTGATAACCTATCAGGAGGTATCATGAACAGCTGGAACACTGACAAATTTCTATGAATTTTATATAATTTTGAAATACTTATATTAACAATATGTACCCATGCAAATATAACCCAGGGAAAGTTAAGTATCTCCTCTTATTTTTTTTTAATGTAGATTTTCAGTGAATTTATTTTTTTAAGATTTGTTTATTTAATTCCTTATTATTTATTTTATTTTATTATTATTATTTTTGGCTGCATGGAGTCTTAGTTGCGGCACACGGGATCTTTGTTGAGGCATGCGGGATCTTTTTCGTTACGTCACGCCGTCTGCTCAGGTTTCTCTCTAGCTGCGGTGCACCGGCTTCTCTCTAGTTGTGGCGTGTGGGTTTTCTCTATCTCTAGGTGGGGCGCGCGGGCTCCAGGGCGCGTGGGCTCTGTAGTTTGCGGCACTCAGGCTCTCTCGTTGAGGCGCACGAGCTCAATAGTTGTGACGCACGGGCTTAGTTGCCCCACGGCATGTGGTAATTTAGTTCCCCGACCAGGGATCGAACTTGCGTCCCTTGCATTGGGAGGCAGATTTTTTACCACTGGACCACCAGAGAAATCCCCTGCTTTTATTTGACAATGTTGTTATGCAATTAAACATATGAAATAACCTAATTATTTTTTAAATATCTCTCTTTTCACAAGCTGAAAGAACAAATCTTTTGAGATTTTCTAGGAACCCTCTGGGAAATCTTAAAGTCAGTTTGAGATCAAGATTTTATTTAGGATTTGACTTAGAGAAGATAAAATATCAAGTTGTGAAAAATGACAAAAAGTTTGAGCAACTGATTAAATAGGATCACATATGACTATGAAACAATAAAAGACTTTTAAAGTAAATATAGGACGTAAAACGATTATATATATAAAAAAACAAACTTAGCTCATTTAAAGGTTGGTGAGAAGATTCAGTTCTCCTAAATAACTGAGGACAAAATAAAGACAACACACCACAACATAAAGACAGAATCTTTGTTTCCTACGTGGATTATTCAAAAAATAAAGAAAAACCTTTCACAGTCTTATGCTAAGAGCTCACCAGTTATCTAAGAAACTCTGTCCTTTTGAGAGAGAAAAACAAACTCTAGCTTTACATCAGTACACTATTACTATTAAAGCTCATTTTAAAACCTTATAATAAATTCATTCAATCTCAGCCAACTTGACCACATGAGATAAGATTCTCTCTCTCTCCCTTTTATTTCCCCTTTCTTTTTCACAGACCCTTTACAACTTTCCAGATCCATCCAGGTTTTTGTCCTTCATTACTCTCTTTCTCATTCTAGAACAACCTTTAAACAACCTCTAGGGCTTCCCTGGTGGCGCAGTGGTTGGGAGTCCGCCTGCCGATGAAGGGGACGCGGGTTCGTGCCCCGGTCTGGGAGGATCCCACATGCCATGGAGCGGCTGGGCCCGTGAGCCATGGCCGCTGAGCCTGCGCGTCCGGAGCCTGTGCTCCGCAACAGGAGAGGCCACAACAGTGAGAGGCCCGCGTACCGCAAAGAAAAAAAAAAAAAAAAACAACCTCTAAATAACTACCTCAGGACAATATTACTTTTAGTCTCTTTTTTCCCTTTTAAAAAAACCCCACACCCTACATTCCTTGAATACATTTCATATAGAATTTTTATCCTTCACTCTTACTATTTCTAGTAGTTACATCCCCAAAATTAGTTTTCCAAAATGCAAATGCAATCTTAATACTACCTAATATTTAACAATGACAGCATATCGCCTAGTGGATAAGTTTCAAATTCCTAACCGTGGAAAGTCCTTCTTGATTAAGATTTTGCCTATTACCATATCCTCCTCAAACCCTCTGCTTTTTTTAGGCTATAGTACATAAGAGCTATTCCATGAATGGACTGTGCTTTGTCACACTTCCAAGTATTAGCACATAGTGGTCCTGTCCCCTGCCATTTACTCTCCGCCTCTGACCACATGCGAATGTCCATGCTCCCTTCAAGAGTCACTTCAGGGCTTCCCTGGTGGCGCAGTGGTTGAGAGTCCGCCTGCCGATGCGGGGGACGCGGGTTCGTGCCCCGGTCCGGGAGGATCCCACGTGCCGCGGAGCGGCTGGTATATGTGTTCTGACCAAGAGGAAAGCTTAGTTGAACTAAGAACCTCCTTTTCCCTTCTCTCTATACCTCTATTAATGTAACCAAAGCATATATATGCTCTTTCGGCAACCATGCCACAGTCCAGGTAGCCTCTCAGGTTTCTTTCACATGGCTGTGGTCTAACACAGACCACTAGACCGCCCTTGTATATGGGACTGACACAGCTAATAGAGCTTCTTTTTTTTTTTTTTTTTTTTGTGGTACACGGGCCTC
>NW_006769660.1:1208047-1244622 GCF_000442215.2 Lipotes vexillifer
GCGTAAAAAAAAAAAAAAAAAAGAGACTTCAATTGTTTCCTCCTCTCTGAAAACTTTTCCAGATTTCCTATTCATACTTAGATACTTCTTTCTCATGGCTCCCATTGCAGATGCTGCTCACTTTCCTTCCAGTAACTGTCACATGATATCATTTCATCAATTTTCATATTTTGCCTCTGTGACATAAATTTCTTGAGGGCAGGAATATGATCTTTTCTTCTATGTATCCCCATCACCTATCACAGTGCCTGAGCAGTTGTTGATTGAATGAGTGAATCAATGAATGAATGAAGTTTTGGGAGCACTCTTTCAACTCAAGCCTTTGTGGAAAGAAGTTCCAGTAACAGATGTCATGCTAAGGGAGAATGTACAGAAGTGGAGGACTTTTGCTTCCATGCAAATCCAGGAGGCTTATATATGATAGCGCTTGAAAGCATAGCACTTTTGTATAAGCCTGTTTGTTTTTATCTTGAGCCTTACAATAATTGGTGACATGAGTATAACAGGTATTATTTCCATTTCATATTGGATGGACAGGGAAATAGGCACTGAAAGGTTGAGGGTCATAGAGCTGGCTGGTAACAGAGACGGAGCTAGAATGTGGTGCCTAGAAATAACTCATATTCCACATTTTTCAGGTTTTCATTACACTCTTCTTTTTAAGCCTTGTATATTTTCCTTAACACGTACACACTAAGTTGTAAGACTATAAGACACAGAGCTAGAAAGACCCTTAGAAATCACATTATCTGTCCACTTATAAGGAGAATGATTCTTCCTCCCATAAGACAAAAAACATCTACATCATCTCATTTACTCTGAGAAAGTGGTGTCCTTGTCACCAGTGTCACTTCTCCACAGCTGCAAATAGGTACTGTTTTGTCTCACAGAAGCCTTAGGAGCAAGTACAATGCACTTCTCAAGGCTATAAATTCCTTACACTGTGGCATCCTCCTCCATTGGATTGGGATGTTAAGAAGGGAATCTTTCTCTCTCTCTCTCAGCCACCCCTCCCCATTCCCCAGGCATGATAGAGGAGAAGTCCTGCTTGGGAGATTGTTATAGCCCTGCCCTTCCATACTCTGAGTGATTCTTTTTTTTTTTTTTTTTTTTACAATTTATTTTGTCTTATTTTTTTAACATCTTTATTTGAGAATAATTACTTTACAATGGTGTGTTAGTTTCTCCTGTATAACAAAGTGAATCAGCTATACGTATACATATATCCCCATATCTCCTCCCACTTGTGCCTCCCTCCCACCCTCCTTATCCCACCCCTCTAGGTGGACACAAAGCACTGAGCTGACCTCCCCGTGCTATGTGGCTCCTTCCCACTAGCTATCTATTTTACATTTGGTAGTGTATATATGGCATTGCTACTCTCTCACTTCGTCCCACCTTACCCTTCCCCCCTCCCCATGTCCTCAAGTCCATTCTCTATGTCTGCATCTTTATTCCTGTCCTGCCCCTAGGTTCTTCAGAACCTTTTTTTTTTTTTTAGATTCCATATATATGTGTTAGCATATGGTATTTGTTATTCTCTTTCTGACTTACTTCACTCTGTATAACGGTCTCTAGGTCCATTCACCTCGCTACAAATAACTCTATTTCATTTCTTTTTATGGATGAGTAATATTCCATTGTATATATTTGCCACATCTTCTTTATCCATTCATCTGTTGATGGACACTTAGGTTGCTTCCACGTCCTGGTTATTGTAAATAGTGCTGCAATGAACATTGTCGTACATGACTCTTTTTGAATTATGGTTTTCTCAGGCTATATGCCCAGTAGTGGGATTGCTGAGTCATATGGTAGTTGTATTTTTAGTTTTTTGAGGAACCTCCATGCTGTTCTCCATAGTGGCTGTATCAATTTACATTCCCACCAACAGTGCAAGAGTGTTCCCTTTTCTCCACACCCTCTCCAGCATTTATTGTTTCTAGATTTTTTGATGATGGCCATTCTGACCGGTGTGAGATGATATCTCATTGTAGTTTTGATTTGCATTTCTCTAATGATTAATGATGTTGAGCATTCTTTCATGTGTTTGTTGGTAATCTGTATACCTTCTTTAGAGAAATGTCTATTTAGGTCTTCTGCCCACCTTTGGATTGGGTTTTTTGTGTTTTTGATATTGAGCTGCATGACCTGCTTGTATATTTTGGAGATTAATCCTTTCTCAGTTGCTTTGTTTACGAATATTTTCTCCCATTCTGAGGGTTGTCTTTTCATCTTGTCTATGGTTTCCTTTGCTGTGCAAAAGCTTTGAAGTTTCATTAGGTCCCATTTGTTTATTTTTGTTTTTATTTCCATTTCTCTAGGAGGTGGGTCAAAAAGGATCTTGCTGATTTATGTCATGGAGTGTTCTGCCTATGTTTTCCTCTGAAAGTTTTATAGTGTCTGGCCTTACATTTAGGTCTTTAATCCGTTTTGAGTTTATTTTTGTGTATGGTGTTAGGGAGTGTTCTAATTTCATTCTTTTACATGTAGCTGTCCAGTTTTTCCGGCACCACTTATTGAAGAGGCTGTCTTTTCTCCATTGTATATTCTTGCTTTCTTTATCAAAGATAAGGTGACCATATGTGCGTGAGTTTATCTCTGAGCTTTCTATCTTGTTCCATTGATCTATATTTCTGTTTTTGTGCCAGTACCATACTGTCTTGATTACTCTGGCTTTGTAGTATAGTCTGAAGTCAGGGAGCCTGAGTCCTCCAGCTCCGTTTTTCTTTCACTCTTAGTGATTGTTAAGGGCAGCCCTCTGGCTTGAGGAATGCAAATCAAATGACAGGTTAACCTTTCATAAGTGAGCCGGGAGGCAAGTGTGAACTGACATGCCAACCACACTGTGATATTCATCTCCAGTTATTACCTGGATCAAAGGAGGGACAGTGGGAATCATCTTCCCACTTTTAGTCATATCACCTCTTCCACTCAGGTACAGTCAAGCACCTCTCCCAGAATAAAGGATGTTGCCATTGTGGCTATTTTTTTTATTGTTATTGTTTTGTTTTAGAGTTTGCTCTTGTTTCACGTTTCCTTACCCACTGTCACTACAGCTCTAGCCCAGTCATACAGGGTATGATGGTCAGAGTAAAAACTTTCAACCCAGCATAAATCCATGGAAGTGATCATGAGTGGATATAAGTAATGTCAGAAAGAAAAGACCTAAAATTCAAGCCCTGAGGGTAAATGTATCTTACTAAAAAAGACAAGTCAAAATAAAAAGGCAACATCATGCTCAAAACTCAGTTGCAAAGTGCATTACCCCTCATGACTAGGTTATGATGATTTGTAGAGAATTGTTCGTTGTTAAACAATCAGCAAAAGCATGAATTTGCTTTGTGTTTCATTTCTGCTTTTCAAGTTTCTGTAGCTGTTTTGTGCACTTAACATACAATGTCTATTCATATCAAAGACACAGATATTCCCTAGTTTTTATGGGCACCTGGTTTTTCTCAATACAGGGGCAAGGAGAATTTACAGCAGAATTTGAAAATGAAACAAGCATGCTATAATACTTTGAAAGTTTGGTATACATGCTTATTGTCTTTTCTGGAGGTGGGAAAAAAGATTAAAATGAGTTCTTTTGTGCTAAATTCTACTTTTCTATCATAGAAACGTCACAGTAAAAATAATTTTAAAATTTGTTGCATGAAATGTAAATGCATCCTTTTTATTTGAAAATCTAGGTGTGCTTCTGATTTTCATGACAAAACAAAAGCTTTTCTGTGCTTTTTATATAAGTAAGTAAATTATTATTCTAGGTAATCTAAAACAGAAATAGGGCTTCCCTGGTGGCGCAGTGCTTGAGAGTCCGCCTGCCGTTGCAGGAGACGCGGGTTCGTGCCCCGTTTCGGGAAGATCCCACATGCCGCGGAGCGGCTGGGCCCGTGAGCCATGGCCGCTGAGCCTGCACGTCCGGAGCCTGTGCTCCGCAAATGGGAGAGGCCACAACAGTGAGAGGCCCGCATAACGCAAGAAAAAAAAAAAAATAAATAAAAAAAAAATAAAACAGAAATATCTCAACTGATAAGAGTTTTGAAAGAAAGAATGGAGCTGGAAACTACTGTTCCTTTGGACGTAGACCTATGCCCCCCTCCTCCATAAAGGAAGCCAAATGGTAGACAATTTTATCATCTGAAAGCAGTCTAATTATTTGTTATAAATTACAATCATATTGAATCTTAATTCAAGTCTCTTTATATCATTTTTTAATGTGAAGTTTAATGCAAGGAGCAGCAGCTCTTGCTACGTCACTTATCAAAGATAATAAAAGCAATAAAAGCTGGATTTGTCTTTTAGGCTTGAAAAAAAACCAAATTTACACAGAGAAAGTGATATGCAGCAATGACACAAGCTATACTCCTGTTATCAGAAAATAACACAATTGAATTGCACTGGGCCACAGCTCAAGTTGTCATATCATGTTGCTATTGTTTCTTATAAAATAAATAGGTTTGTTTATCATGGGCCAATGTGACATGGCAGTGCAAAAATCATATCCCATGCTCTGGCAGCTGGGAAGAGAGCAGGTGTCACCACTCAGCTAAACCTGCAAAATCCGTTGGAATTCCTATTTATTAAAGCCCACATTCTTTGCACCTTGCTCACTGGCCACTCTACATCTCCTGCAGCCAAATTCACAAATATCTTCGCTGATAAGCCCATAAAAGTGCCCATCCAGAAAAACAAAGGTCTGTCTTAAGAAGTGTTAGAATACAAATTGATCTCACGAGGGGCAATCCAACTGTACTGTGTCATGTACACTTACTTATAACCAATTAAACTGCTCTTTCACCACAGCTAAATACACCTTTTTAAATTGCTCTGTTCCTTTATGTAAAAACGTACAGTGCAGAAATATTGCAATGCACCATTCATAATAATTTCATTTGCCTGTCTCTTTACCTCCTCTTGATTGTTCTCATTTTATCCCCAGCATCTTGTGGCTTTTCTTTTGTAAGCTGCATTATAGAACCTTACAGTGAGAGCACGATAATGAAGAAAAACAAAACTAATAGGAAAAAATTATAATTAAGCAGTCCATGGTACATTTCTGCCTGAAGCAATGGAGACAATTTACAACATTGGTCCTACCTGTAGGAAAAGCTGTTGTTGTGCTAAGGCACATTTTTATGCTGATAAACTATTGAACCTAGAGTGCATTCATAATGGCTTTCCCATATTATAACTATATTCTATGTCCTGAGGTGAGAATCAAAGTAAAAAATAAAAATCAGAGTAAATTGCTAATACTTTTTTCCCACTGAAAAGTGGAAAATTCATATCCTCCTTTTCGACACTAAAAAATTATCATTTTTCTTCTTTATTTTGTGTTATATATATATTATGTGTACATGTATATATGTGTATATACTGACATATACATGTATACATGTACACACATGATTTATATAACATATTTTATACATATTAAATATACACACATTATACACATACACTATATATGTGTGTATATACATATGTATATACACACATACATGCACACATAGACACATGGTACCTTGTGGGAGTCTATAAAACAAGATACCATAAGTATAGGGTTCACATTCATGGAATAATGGAATACGTTCCATACACGAATCTCAAGGAATCCTTTGAAAGGTTAATTTTCAAAATATGCCCACTGACCACTTTTTAGTTTCCCTATTTTAGAGATGTGTGGCCTGTGGTAGTGGAAGGAAAAGTGGTTTGCACATATTAGCGTAATAGATAGAAGAGCTCAGCTGTCACAATGCCCCTTTCCTCTTCTTGAAAACAGCACCCCAGTTCTTTACCATCCTCCACTGAACTTAGAATTCCTGGGACTTAGAAGTCACTGAGTGGGCCAACGGATCAAGCTAGGTCAATCAAATCAGCCTCTTCTTGGAATTAGAATCCTGAGTAGAGTGTCACCAGAATAGACAATAGCTGGATCTGACTCCTCTTGATCACAAAGCCCTGGAAAGATTGTTCACTAATTCTGTATACCAGATCCCAGTGTCTGCCCTGAGATTTGACTTTCCAAAGCTTGATAGTCATGCTTTTCCTCCAGTTCCAATGGCTGTCCTAATCACTTCCAATAAATTCCCTTTTTGTTTGGATTAGCCAGGATAGCTTTGACCAATGCATCCAAAGAAACTCAGCTGAAATAGTTAGCGATATTTTCTATCCTCCGTACAAGCAGCTGGGCTGCTCCATATCCAACATGGAGAAAGGCTTTCAGAAGTATACTTGTGATATAATAAATAAAGTCTCAGTCAAAAGAACTTTAATTATGATTTTGCCTTATTAATTATGGACTTTTTTCCAAATCATTTAATATCTCTGAACACCAGTTTTGTCATTTGTTAAATGGGTACATATTTCCTGCTTAGTTATACTGAGCATTAATTGAAATATAAATTATTTGAAAATACCTGGTAAGTTGTTAAGTAGAATGCAACTCTTAGCTGTTGTTATTAAGTCCTTCATTCCATCTTTGCCGCTTATGGGCTGTGGGGCCGTTTTCATTTCTATGCTTTAGCACCCTCATCTATAAAATGAAATACAACAACCTCCTAGGGATGTTGTGATTATTAAATAAGTTATTAAGTATAAAGTGACTGGTGCAAAGTAAGTGTTATAAAACTGTTACCTATTTTTGGCTGTAATATTCTTACAATGTGAGTTCGCAAAAATCTAAATATGCATGTTTCAGCATAGTATCTGTCTTTTTACCCCACTCTTTTTTTCCTCTCTGTTAAAGATTTTGTTAATAAGCCACAATAGAGGCATCCAGATTGGAAAGGAGGAAGCAAAACTATTTGCAGATAACATGATCTTGTGTGTAGAAAATCTTCAGGAACTTACTGAAAAATTATTAGAACTAATAAATGAGTTTAGCAAGTTTGCGGGATAAAAGGTAGCCAATTGAATTGCTGTGTGCTTGCAATAAGCTATCTGAACATGAAATTAAAAAACAATTCCAATTAAGAAAGTATCAAAGAGAATAAAATACTTGCAAATAAATTTAACAAAAGTGTGCAAGGCTTATACTCTGAAAATTACAAAGCATTGTTGAAATTAAATAAGATCTAAATAAATGGGAAACTATCCCATATTCATGGATCAGAAGACTTAACTGTGCTAAGATGACAGTATTCCCAATATTGATCTACAGATTCAATACAATCCCTATGAGAAGCCCAGTGGGGGTTTTTTGGTAGAAATTAGCAAGCCGCTTCCAACTTTCTTAGGGAATATCATGGGACCCACCATAACCAAAAAAATCTTGAAAAAGAAGAACAAAGTTGGAAAACATACATTTCCAGATTTCAAAAGTTACTACAAAGCAAGCAGCGATCAAGAGAGTGTGGTACTGGCACAAAGATAAACATATAGATCAATGGGTTAGAATGAAGAGTTTAGAAATATATCCATGTATCTACAATCAACTGATTTTTGACAAGGGTTCCAAGACCATTTAATGGGGAAAGAATAGCCTTTTCAACAAATGGTGCTGGGACAACTGGACAGCCAAATGCAAAAGAATAAAGTGGGATCCTTACTTTACATCACAGACAAATATTAATGCAAAATGAATCAAAGGCCTAAATATAAGAGTTTAAACTATAAAATTCTTAGAAGAAAACATAAGGGTAAATCTTCATGACTTCAGATTCGGCACTGGATTCTTAGATGTGTCACAAAAGCACAAGCAGCATAAGAAAAAATAGATTGAACTGCATCAAAATTTAAAGTTTTGTGCTTTGAAAGACAATATGGAGAAAGTGAAGACAACCCACAGAATGGGAGAAAATATTTACAAATCATATATCTGATAAGCGACTTTTATGTAGAATATATCATCTTATAAGTAATAAGATAATAACCAAATTTTAAAATGGGCAAAGGATCTGAATAGACATTTCTGCAAAGAATATATACGAGTGGCAAATAATCACACGAAAAGATGCTTGGCATCATTTGTCATCAGGGAAATACCACAATGAGATACAACATCACACTCACTAGGATAGCTGGAATCAAAACATCAGATAATAATGAAGATGTGGAGAAATTGGAGCCCTCATACACCACTGGTGGGAATGTAAAATGGCACAGCCACTTTTGGAAAACAGTCTGGAAGTTTCTCAAACAGTTAAACACTGAGTTACCATACAACCCAGTAATTCCACTCCTAGTTACATACCTGAGGTAAATGAAAAACGTACACAAATGTTTGTAGCAGCATTATTCATAATAGCCAAAAGGTAGAAACAACCAAAATGCCCATCAACTGATGGAATGGATAAACGAAATGTGGTATAGCCATACACTGCAATATTATTTGGCCACAAAAAGAATGAAGTGTTGATACATTCCACAACATGAATGAACCTTGAAAACTTTATGCTAAGTGAAAAAAGCCAATCATAAAATATAACATCGTACATGAAATTTCCAGAATAGGCAAATATATACAGAAAGTAGATTAATGGTTGCTTAGGGCTAAGGAGGATAGAAGGATAGGGAGTCATAGCTAAAGTGAATGGGGTTTGAGGTGATGGGAATGTTCTAAAACTAACTATGGTGATAGTTGTACATATCAGTAAATATACTAAAAACAGTTGAATTATGCATTTTAAGTGGGTAAGTTACATGGTATTTGCATTAAATTTCAATAAGGCTGTTTTTTTTTTTTTCTTAAAGTCACTATGGAGAAAAGAAACTGCATATCTCCAAGTGGAGATATTTAATAAAAATAAATAAAATATTTTAGGTGCAAAGTTATATAATGTGTTAGGATCTACACAGTTTTGTTTATATATCTATAAAGCATATTATGCCCAACACAGGTATACACACTCTGTAGCTTACATATGGGACTCTACAACAAAGCCCCACATCTCTATTCTCTGTACTGAATATAGGACTCAATATTGGACAGACACAGAGCCACACTTTACTAATCTGGTGTGTGTGTATCTCATAGTATGCTAAAGTACCTTGGCAGGAGGTAACGAAACGTGCCCTTTGCTTTGGGTCATTGACTCTTTTTATGTTTTATCCATACCTCAAAAAGAAAACAAAAACAGGAAGAAGTATCTCCTGCCTTCTCTGTTAAGCTTATCTCCTTCTCTCCTGTTACCACCTCCATCAGGATTGAATGCTACCATATTTTCTCAGAGAAGTTTGCATATGAACTGTGTCACAGCACTGATTTCATCCTGAGTCACTTCTTTTTTTTCAGGTGCTTGTTATGTCTACTAGGCTGCAGCACCTGGAGGTCAGAGACTGTGTGATTGATTTTCCTCCCACAGTGATAGACTTTCACTAAATTTCTGCATAAAAAAATGAAAATTTTACGTTTGTGTATTCTAGAAGGCAAATTTTTCTATCAAATATAATACAAAATCATAGAAATTCAGAGTTGGGAGACCTTAGAAAATATTTGGTCTAGTGTGTCAATTAATGTTAAAAAATCTTTCCATAGCTTTCTTGAAAAACGCTTTAATTCAAGCCACTATTTGAACACTTCTGATGCCATAGACTCCATACCTCACAAAGGGGCTCATTACCTTTTCAACTAGCTTTTATTGTTGAAAGGTTCATCATTAATGTTAAGCCTAATCTTGTAACTTCCACCCTTTGGTTGGTCTAAGATCTGTCACGTATGGCTATACAACATTATCCAATTCATCTTCCAAGACAGCATATTAATTATTTAAAGACACTATCATACTCTCCCTTGTCTTCTCTTTGTCAAGCTTCCCAGTTTATTCAAATGTGTCTCATAGACGTGGTTTCTGGACCTTTCACCGTACGGAGTCAGCTCCTTGGGACATCACCAGATTTTTAATAACCCTTTTAAGTTGTACTTCCCAGAAAAGGAGCCTAAAACGGGTGACCAGTGTCAAATACACTGAGGCCTTTTTCCTTTCTTAATCTATACCTCGGGCCCCTGTTAATCATTCTAAAATTGCTTGAGTTATTTTGAAAGTCACATCACATGGTCTCCTACTAAGCTTGCCATAAACCCAACTCTTCTTATGTATGTTTTCTTTATGAATCCCGTTAAGTCAGATCTCCTTATTTCTTCCACTTGCAATGCATCTTGTTAACCTTCGTACAAGTTTCCGTACTGATTTGTGAATAAACCAAGTGCTCTGCCCAAACCAGGTGCTTAACAAATGTCTGTACCTCTCTTTCACATCTCTTATCACAGAAGGAATGTTATGTTTACTAAGCAACTATTCGAGAGCAGGACCCATGTATATTTTGAGTCATCACTGTATTCTCATCAATTAGCAAAGTGACTGACAGACAGTAGTCACTCATGAAAACTATTTCTTTCCACAATTCTTTGACTGCATTGTCATGTTGCTGAAAACAAGTCAATTCAGAGAAATAGTTTGGTTGCGTCATCAGTCAATTCAGTCAAAAGAGTTAACTGAGTGACCTCATGGTGACAATGTTTGAAATGATCTTCCCAATAAAGGGTCAGTACCATTAAAAACCCAAAGTCAGTTCCAGATTTCCAAAATATGCCCCATCTTACCTAAGAATCTAACCTCTGTGTCAAACAACTAACAATCCCATAGCCTGGAAAGCTTTAATTTGCTGAGTAAAGTGGGTGTCCACATGCTTAGTCTCTGCAACGCTGCCTTGTAATTAGTAGGTTCGCAACGCTGATGGCCATGGCTACCGCATGTAAGATTCAAGGGAAGTTTATTTTCCTAGTTTTACTAATTCATGACAATTTTGATCTGAGCATGCACAGTTTGTAAGGTATATAATCCATTTTTGTTTTCTTGATAAAGTAAAGAAAAATTCAAAGACATCTCAAGAAAAAGAACTGTTTAAGACTGTAGGTAAATGTAACATAAATAAATCATAGGTACTATTGGAAGAGACAAGCAACCTAACATTTCTAATTAAAATTGGGCTGTCACATTTTTCAGTATATGGAGGCTAAAGATTATCTTTTCTGTCATACACTACCTTGAACACATTATTTTATAAGTTACACTTGACATTCCAAAAGATTTTTGAATTTGGGAAGCTTTTTATCATTTTTTTGATATCCTCATATTTAGGGAAGAATAGGCAGACAAACCTCCTGTTCTTTAATAACATAACATCAGGTACTCCTTGGAAACAGGACACAATAGAGAGAGGGACTGTTTATGAGTCAGAGAAACATGTGCTCCTGTCAACTTGAATAAGAGCCATCAGATATTTCTGGTGATGAAAACCTTTCAGTGAGGTGAAACAGGCCACATTCCATTCCTTTTATTTTCAGAGATGAGATGGATTTGAAAACCATAACCTGGCTTCTTGATGCAAGGACTCGCCACATGAGATAATCTCCAGCACATTACTATTGGCAAGCAGATCTTTCACCCTTTTGTCTCCATGCATTACAGAAAATGTTAAATCAGTTTGGTGTCCATATAAACTTTTGATCCTAGGAATAGCCTAGGGTACCTTCATTATCTTCCCGAGGACCATGTATAGGCCTTCAGTAGGTAGTACTAATTTAATTTCTTTGCTAGAGGAAAAAGTAGCTGATTTTCTAGATCAATATTTGATTGAATATGTTTGAAATGTTGGCAGATAAAGGCCCCTTTTCTGGTCCAAAGACTTTTTGAACCACAGAGGTATAGCGTTCTAGCTCCCCTGGGATTTGAGTGGAAGGAGGTCTCAAAGATCTGTAAGAAGCCTTCCTGTCTTTCCTTGTGTTCTTCCAGCAAGACTCTCTAAAGGTTGAGATGAGAAAAAGATAAGATCAAGAACTGGAATGTCTTTATATCCATTTTTTTAATCTTTCCTGGGGCTTCTCTTAACTAAAAATAATCGTTTATAACACTAGTTTACAAAAACCTCCTGTAATAGGATGGTTGAAAGAAAACCTATCTGATCAGCTTTAAGGAGGTAACCCAGTGACTTTGGCTAATAATTTGAGACCTCAGATTCTCCCACTCATACCGCTAATTAAACAAGAATGCCCATGTACCATCAAAAATAAAATGAATAGAAACTTAAAGGCTGAGATGTTAGACACAGATTAGAACTTGAGTTGTTTAGTTTAGATTGATAAATAAAAGACCTTTTCACGAACTGTGCTGGTTTGTAAAGACATTTACAAAGGAAAAATAAAGATTGGGAAAAATTTCCATCCATATGATATCTGACCATAGGAACAAAAAAATCTAGTTCAGAAGTATATGTGTCACTGTAATCATTATTTTTTCTTTCTAAAGTGTTATCTAAATTAGCAGCTCTACCCCAAATAAAACAGCTCACACATGACTGAAGAGTATTATTCAGAGTAAACAATTCTAGCAACACTGTTTTCTAAGTCTACGTTATGAGATTCCAAGATTCTTGAGAAGAATGTTTTCCTTTAATTTTTTCCTTTGCCACAGAAATGCACCTGCATTCCCTCAAAGCACAAAAAGGAAAGGATACTCACAACTCCTTCAACTCTCTTTCCTAACGTCGAACTTTTGTTTGACTGAAGGAGAAGTTTGCTTTCCCCTAGCTACTGATTTGAATATACAAGTTCATTTTAAAAAGAAGACTAGCCACTACATGAAAAGCCAACTGCAACTCCTTGGAAATGCAGACTCCAAAGGATTTATTCTCCACTGGTTAAGTCAAATCAATTCTCTTATTTTGAGATGGGAGGATTACAATCAGTTTAGGTTTGTTGTGGTTGTTGTTTTTTTGCTTTTTCATAACGATTCCCCACAGCTTCCTTTTATATTGGTAAAACCACCTGGTCAAAGTAATAATATTTGCCTTACAAATCGAACAACTATTCTGGCCATTATATCATATTTCTTACTTGGAATGGGAAATAATTAGCCTCTGAAAAGTGACTTCATTTTCTATATATTTTATTTTATTTTATAACACCTTGCTCACTGCTAGGTATAGAATAGTATACATAATAAATACTTAAGTTGATCAGTTATGTAGATAAACTTAATTTTCAAGTTCTGCTTTTAAGGAATAGTCATAATTTGAATTAAGTAAACCAAGTTTCTATCTACAATTACATTACGACATATGCATATGTGCATTACGACATATGCATATATGCATATGTCATCAGAGATTGTAATAGTGCTTATATGTCAATTGAACATAACACATAAGCAACTGCTACAGGCAGAAGGATCTTCAATGCAAACTCAAATTGCCCCTGAATCTTTGATTTAGAATCTTTGCTTCAGGATCTTCTTGCAACCCAAGCATCCCCTGTCAACCAGGCAGCTCTGATTGTTAGTTTTTGAGAGAGTTTCCTTTTTTTTTTTTTCATGGCCTAAAAAGAAAAAAGACAAAAGCAGTGAGAGTTATCGGATATGAAAATTTAGATTGACACCAGCAAGAAATATAAAGTATTTCATATGCCTTTCCTCAATATTATTGTTAAGAAAAATGTGGCTCTACATTTCCCCCAAACCTCATGTTTTGTAAGGTTCAATCTACATATCTCTTGTAATAAAAGTCCTTCCATACACAAAGATTTAAGGTTTAATATCTCCTGATATTTTCCCTAAATAAAATCATGGGCACTAGACTAATGTATTTCATTGGTACATGTCAAATCTAATTTGAAAATTCTGTCTAATTTTATAATGCACAAATATTAGTTTCCTACCCACATTCCCCATCCTTTTGGAAATCAGAAGTTGGAGGGGATGGTAGAAGGGATATGTATTTACTCCTTCCCTATAGAATTCATATTTTTAGGGAAAGGTGAGCCCACTCCCAGTCTCTCAGCTTTAGGAGAATCTTATCGACTTGCTTAAAAACTTTTCTGCCATGAATTGGAAAGGAAGCACGGAACTCCACTAAGGCTGGGCACCATCATCTCACCTCAAGGAGAGGTAGGCTTGGGATGATGCCCTTACCCTAATTCACAGAAAATTAGAGAGGTAAACACTGAGTCCTTGACAGCCTCTGGATCCAGTAGCCCTGAAGTCTGCCTGAGCAATCAATCTCCTTTATCATTTAGGCTCTTGAGTTGGGTTTTCTGTTATTTGTATCATTACAGATACTGATTGTCTAACTTTCCATTTTTTTAGTATATTTCTTTTCCTATTTTGTCATAGCCACAAGGAACATAGATCAGTTGTGGCAAATGATCTGGTTTCCTTGTGACAACATAGCCATGATCCAAATTCTACTCTTCAGATATTTAAATTTCTAATTCATTTTCTTAATGGAATTTTCATTATTTCTAACATCACATTCAATCTAGAAATCAAATTCTAAAAATATCTGTTTTACGCCTGACTACTGTACCTCCTAGCTGACTCTGAACCTGGGGACGTAAAGGTTTCATGAAAGATACAGCCCTGAAACCCACTAATGGGAGCAGAGGGTTTCATCCATACCATGTACATGCTGGTTGAAACCCAAGAGATCTTTTTTACTTAAGCAAAAATTGTAAGCAAAATACATTGTTTGAACATTATCCTGAAACAGTGCCTTTAATATAATTCCATTAAGGTGAATTTTTAAGTCTACATATATGACATTAAACAAAGTGGCCTAATGACAAATATCCATGATTAAATACTTCCATTTAACTTTATTATACAAATAATGTTTGTATTGATATGAATCAGGAAACATTTTTTCAAAGAATCTGGGTGGCCATTCATATTTTTTTACTTTCATTTATTTTTTTTAAAATTTTTATTGGAGTATAGTTCCTTTACAATATTGTGTTAGTTTATACTGTACAGCAAAGTGAATCAGGTATAAGTATACATATATCCCCTCTTTTTTGGATTTCCTTCTCATTTAGGTCACCATAGAGCATTGAGTAGAGTTCCCTGGGCTATACAGTAGGTTCTCATTAGTTATGTTTTATACATAGTATCATATATTTTTAAGTTTCTCAGTTTACTAATCATTTTGTTTATTTTTGCTGATAAATTTGCAAGAGACTTTAGGACAGTTGAATTTTACAAATGAAATTAATGTATGTCTGGAGGCACTGTGATGCACTTGGTATACATACCATTTGTTTTGATTATGTGATTAACATGTTCTTCTTACTCATACTATAAGAAATAGGATCTGGTTAATTACATGATTTTTAATTACAAGAAAATAATGTAATTAAAATATGCCATCTATTTTTCTTTTACCTGCTACTGTTACCTATGTAACACTCTCTTTGGTGATGAGGATTGGATGCTCTTAAAAGAGAAAAAAGATGAACCACAGTGGGTGGTATGAATTCTAACATTTATGGCAAAGAAATGAGTATAATACATACTGGAAATTTTGAGCAAACTCTGTGATATATACATATAAAGTATTCTGTATTTATACATGTAAAATATTCTGAAGAATTTCAGACAGTTTGAAATTAGTCATTCTTTTTCTTGATATTCATATTCTGGGATGATTACATTAGTCTTAAACTAGCTAGATGAATAATCCTGAGGGAAAAAAGAGCTGTGATTCAACTTCTGGGTGTATGTCAAAGCCTATGACTAAGCTTGTCCACTAACTGAAGCAAGAAATTACCAGGAGTAGAGGGAATAAAGATAAAGTTCAATGAAAGCAGAAGAGAAAAACATGGGACCCATGGAGCCAGAGTTGGCTCTGAGATTGTGGCAGTTGGATAAGCCCTGTGCACTAGGTCTCCTTCATTACGTCAAAAAACACTGTAACCAGAGTCCCATCATGTAGACAAAGCATGGTTGCCAGGAATGCAGGAGGCCGCCATTTTTCTGGAGTTAGACAAAAGATATTGGTCATCTGAGAGATGTCCACTCTTATCTTGGGGATGAGGCTTCTGGATATAATCAAGGCAGAGGGGCACAATTGGCATCACTGGATGGGGATTCATGGCGGGCTTTCAAGCCAATAGTACCATGGGAACTGAAGGCGGGTGATACAAGGAAAAGCAGAGATGGTAACTATTGCCTCAGGAAATCTACACGAAATGTGTAACACTTTACATTTTACACCAGGAAATTAACACTGTTACTCACAGCATAAGCCTTAATGATTCTTCCAAAAGCTACAAATTGGGGTCTATTTTAGATGATGTCTTGATATAATTATATGAATAGACTCTATAATGTAGGCTCATGGAAGCAGGGGCTATGAATTACGTAGTTCTTAGTAGTTATCTGCACCCACATAGTGTGCATTGAACATGGTATGTTGAATAGGGCACAAGTTAGAAGTCCTGTTTTCCAGTCTTAGCTGCTGTCAATAATTGCATTGCGGTGGGAAAACCAGAACCAGCGTCAGCCTTCACTTCCTCTTTTATGAAATGAAAATAAGGAAGTCAGCCAGGATGATCTTTAACATGTCTCAAAAACATTTCATGGTTTACACATTTCTGGTAGATATCCTGAGACAATAGGCATCATCTCGATTTTTTTCTTGTCCCACCTAACTTCAGTAGCCATTTACTATTCATTATTATATATGAGCTGATTTTCCTAAATCACTAGCCTTTTTTAAAAAAAAAATTCTTGAAGTATAGTTGATTTACAATGTTGTGTTATTTTCTGCTGTACAGCGAAGTGACTCGGTTACACATATATATATTCTTTTTCATATTCTTTTCCATGGTGGTTTATCACAGGATATTGAATATAGTTCCCTGTGCTATAGGGTAGGACCTTGTTGTTTATCAATTCTCCATATAATAGTTTGCATCTGCTAACCCCAAACTCCCAAATTTGTCTCTTAAAGATTAGCAGCTCTTCTACTATTTCTACAACTTCCTTAAGGAAGTTCATCATATCAAACTATGAAGCTAAAAGAGTAGAAACTAAGCACCCAGCAGTGATGTTGGATATGCAATAGTCTCCAAAAGGATAAAAGTAAGCCTGGCAAAAATCTCTGTTTTGTTACCTGCCTCTGATACATCTGTGAAGGAGTGTTAATGAAAAATGAGAGTGATGTTCCCATCACACATTTTTGGATTATCGTGCAGCCACATCAATTGGAAGCCTAATGAAACAGAGACCACCTACAGACGAGGGATATGGTCTTCCCCTGTCTGCCTGCATCCAACTTACCAACCGGCTGTGTAGAACCAGCTGCCTGTTTGTATGAGCCCCTAGTACTGACCACACACTTAACATTGATAATGGGCAGTGCCAGTTTCCACCATCTTTCACTGGTAGAAATACGTCATAGCCCTTTACAGTTATGTGGTGATGGTAACAGGTAATAGGCATATTTCCACTTAGGGTGATCTCAAAGTTCCAGATCTGTATCCTCTCACAATGTTGACCTCTTGGAACTAGACCAGGTCGCAGGTAAATTAACTGGCCCTTCCTCTATTTAACCCTTTCCACTGACTAAGGGAACATGCTATGTATTCATTGAATAGAATTTCTCACAAGCAGGGGAAAAACAATAAGAAACCTACTAAGTGGGCTCCCACAAAACATATCAGGGACTCCATAAAGAGCAAAACTGATGATGTTCCAAATGGAAGTGTTCTATCCTTTGTTTTTGCACCTGTTCAAACTGACATCTGATATTAGGCTTGTAACTAGTCAAACATTACGACTTTCCATCAAGCTGACTGGGAGAAACAAAAGAAAGAGAATATAGTGTAAAACAGTAGTTCATCCTGTCCTCATCAGGCTCCCTACCTGTGCTTATCATCGGCTGCAGCTTATTCTTGTTTTCTTTTCTTTTTTTTTTTTTAATTTGACTTCTAGAAGCCATCTGGCATTCAGTCTAATTCCCACATTACGGTTCTTCATAAGTCAGTCTGCTGTCAGGTTATAGGGTTAACTTTAAGGTTTTCTTAATTCATTGTGAGGTTCTTCACGGATATGATCTATTATATCTTCCTGAGCTTGTCCAGTTGTAGATTTCTGCATGTGATTTATGTTTAGCAGGTGTTAGTTTGCTAGAGCTTTCTAAATATCGGCTCCACAATGCAAGGGAGGCTTTGGAAGACACAAGGACTCAAAACTGTATTGCTCCACAACTGGAGAATGGCCTCCCTGCTGAAATTCAATGTTGCAGAGCTATTTATTAAGCCAAAAAGATGGATATTTCAATATATGGAAATTAAAGAGGCTCAAATTCCAACGTCAACTCACCATTTGCACCTATGTATTATGTGGCTCTCAGGATATAGTATATCATTTAACAGGTAGGACAACTAGGTGAGTTTAAAAATAGAGATTTACTCTTTGCTTTAAATTACTGTGAATTTGAGTGTTATTTTGTAATGTCCTACTTTTAAGCTGAATTCTTTTTTTTTTTTTTTTTTAATAAGCTGAATTTTTTTGTATGATTTTTTTTTCCTGGTGTAAAGTTTAAGTGCCTAATGAAAACCTAGGCATTGTTAGGGAGAGGGGGGACAAAAGGCTGCCTTTGCAGAGTATACCTAATAAAGCATTTTAAAATGCATTATTATACATTTGGAAGATGTATATAGCATTGTAGGAAACAGGAAATAAGGAATAAAGCTCATTTAATAATGAGTGCCCACATAAGTGTCTGAAAGATATTATGAAATTTTTACTTCTTATGTTACATGCATTTTAATAAAATTTCTAGATCAGGATATGATGGTTTCTATTCTTCTCATGACAATGGGCTGTTTGTCTTAGCTTTGTGTGCATGATACAATACGATGTTTATTAAACCCATAAAATCTTTTGCCTCATATTGGTCTTTTATGTGATATAGATATAGATATAGATCTTTTATTTTAAAACTCTGTTTTATAGTTATTCCTCACCTCACCTACAGGAAGGAAATTGTTACACACATATTATAGATGATTAATCCAAGATATAGGGAGATTAAGATACTGTGCCTGTGGTCTCACTGAGAGTTAATCAAAATTAAAATGCACAGCTCTGAGTTCCCAGGCCAGTGCTCAGCCCCTGGAGCTATGTCACTTTGCACTATAGATTGTCCCTATAATTTAAAAAATTTATAATGTGCTCATCAGTTTGCATATCTGAGTATGAATTACAAACATTAAAATTGGCTACAACTCTTCATCAGTCAGTTACTAACAAGAAGCACCTAAAAGGTCAAGGTCATGAAAGGCCAAAGTAAATGATACGTGTGCACCTTTTGCTAAACACCGTGCATACAATGCAATACGTATTCCTTATTTTTTCTGACAATAGGAGGTAGTTCAAACCTTGGTTTATTCATAGCATCGATAGCTGACTGTGAATTATTAGAAGAAATTAAAATGGTACTCTAAAAATTATTTTAGTATGATTCAGACTTGATATCATCTTTAGACACCAAGTATTAAGGGGAAAATACTTATGAACACACAAGTCATTAATAAGATATAATGTAATCCTTCAATTAAAAATCAGTACAATTTTTTAAAAAGCCAGTAATATATAAAAAGAGTCATATAGCAGTATAACATGTATTAAGCACTGATGAAATACATTGTGGTTTGGGGAGTTCTTGATTTCTATGGACATTTCCTGTATAATAAGAAATTTTCCACAATTTTCTACCTTCAGCTGTTGTTGTTCTCATTCTTTCTCCTGTTACGTTTCCATTGTTTGACATCTGACAGTCAGTATCAATGGAGGAATTAACCATATAGCATTGACAGGAATACCAACTCAAAAAAATTGTCAAAAGAACACAGAAAATTTGGGATCTTTTTTGAAAAGGCTGATGGTCTCACTGTAATTAAAGTATGAGTAATTCTGCTTGTGTGTTTGTTACACAGTTCTACTGGTATAGAGTTAAAGAAATGTGGGACCCTACAGTGGATTGCAATGAAAAAGAACTTTTATTCTCCAGTCAGTGATAATAAAGCATAACTCCTTGGGGAGGAATTTTTCCCCATAGGATTTGCACCACCTTCCTTTTAAATGCTACTAAGTGTGAAATTAGTGTTGTCCCTCAAAGTGCATAAGATTAATTGTTAGTAACTGAACACAGTTTGGGGGTTAATTATATAAAAATTGATATTAAAGAATACTACCAGATTGATTGAGTTTTACAGTTTGCATTTCGTTTTCAAATTACATGAGTTGAAAGGCAATGGTAAGAAACAATAAAAATTCATTCAAAGCTGCTAAAGCAAATTAAGGTTTACTAGTCCTTTGAAAGACAAATGAGTCAAATGCTGTAATGTAGGGAAGGCAGGGGAAAGCAGTAAAAATGATTCTGAAATTAACTGTAAAATTAAAATATCAACTGTTCTAAGACAGTACGTGTTGACCACATTTGTGGAGGTGACCTGGCTTTCCCTGTGTGTCTGACTAGTAATGCAGGTAGAGCAAACCAGGAACCCAGGGCTATTCTTTGAAAATATAAATTATGGTGATTTGACTGGAGAATGGGAAAAAGTGCATTCAATTCATTGTCTCCCGTTATTCCCTATTTATCTTTAAATTTTCAGCTAAAGACTTCTGCTCCCTGAAATATGGACTAAATGCCCTTTTTCCTATTTCTCCCACTAAGTACAGCTAAAAACCCTGGATGTTACATATAAACCAAAGACGACTCTGAAAGGTAGAGACAAGAAAGCAGACCAGCTAGGGATCTGGGGACCAAAGGAACAATGTGGTGATGAGTTCTCTGGGTTTTCTTTATGCCTCATGTATTCCAGACTGGGAGCAGAGAAATGACAGAAAACACCGGTGGGTGCAGACCTAAAGCCCCAGCAAAAGCCTGATCTGTCTTGCCAAAGGAGCAGAAAGAGATAGGACAGAAGAGAGTAGGACAGAAAGAAAGAGAGTAGGACAGAATTTTTTAGACAGTGACTGCTCTATTATAGCAAACACCACAGGAAAAAAACCCCCATCCCCTCGAGCAAAGGCCAAATGGAGAGCCTAAACTTTTGCCCTTCCCTGGTTGTCCAACACACCCCCAAGCTACCCTCCTGAGATTAGCAGGACAAGATGAGTAGAAAGTAGAATAAGATGAAAAACACACTAAACAAAATGGAGTTAGCTTTACTAGAAACAGAAAAAAATAAGGCTTAAGACTACAAAAAATCAAATCAATGACACAGAGGCTAAACTTGAGAAATGTTCCCAGACATCTAAGTGACTATATAAAGAGAGAAAATATGAATTAGAATCTAAAGAGTTATAAAGAGCTGAGTAAATGGATCAGAAACAATAAGCAAGTTATAACAGAAAAAAAGATCTAATAAGAGAACCAAGACTAGGCAGAAATTAGGAACAGAGATTAGTACCCAGACATAGCCTGGTAAAACCTTAAATTTCTTGACAGACACAGGAACTTGGCAAGCAATTGGTGCGAACATGCACACACGTACACACACATACACATTTGTTTTTGTAAATAATGAAAATTAGACTGGCATCTGCAAAAATAAGTATCAGAAGACAATTGGGGAAGTTTCTATAGAACTTTTAGAGAAAAGTCAATGTTCCAGTAATTTTAAAATCAATTAAATTGTTGTTTATGTGCAATGATAACCAGAAGACATTCTCAGATACCAAAAGCCACAGAAAATATATCATCCAGGTATAATTTCTGAAAGGCTACTAAGAGATGCTCTTCTCACTTAAAACAATGAATCAATGGTAAACTGAGTCAGATAGGGATAAGAAATGAGAAACAAAATCAGTGAAAACAATAGCAATGAGTGGAGAAAAGAAAAGTAATCAGGAAAGGGTTTATATTAGCAGCATGGTTAAAAATGGAATTTAAAAATCAGATAAAGGAAATATTTTTTAATGATGGTACTTGTGACTCCAGATTAAATTAGCCAGGACTAGTAAAAAGGAAAAAAGTTTTAGAGTAGAATGAGAAAACACTAAGTCCCTTGTCTCACTAAAACAAAAAGTCATCACTCATTAATTTAATTTTGCTAATAAGATAAATATAGGTTTAGCTTTAAGACAAGTAGTATATTTTAAAACAAGATGTTTGCTTAGCAAATCACTGAAGTATACAGCAGAATACAGAATGCCCCCCCCCCCACCCTCTGCTTCATCCCCAGCTTCCTCTTTGACTATCTGGCCCTGAGCCCTTTTTGTTCTAACAGCCTTGGCATCTACCAGGGCTGTTAGCAGTGTCATTCTTTCCACATCAAAAGATCTTCTTCCTGGTCTTCAGCTGCTGATTGTACTCTTTCTGAGCATCCTGTAGACTGGCCCCACAGGTGAGTTTGGACCTACCTGAGGCTAGTTATCACACGGGGACTGAGATTAAATGCCACATAACAGAGCCAGGATGACAAAATACCTAAGGAAATAAACTGTCTCCGAACCAAAAAGAGAGGAACAGAAATACAATTATTTGAAGATATTTTAACATAGTGCTATCAGTCTGGGACAGGGCAACTTGGCTAAAATAAATAAGATCTTAGAGAATCAAAACAAAAATTAATAGCTTAGAATTCCTATGGGTTGAGAATCATATCACCCAAAGACAATATAACTTTTCTCAGGATCCTCTGGAATAATACATTGGCAAGAGTATTTTTTTAATCCTGGGGAAAAGTGCAATGAATGGGTATCAGCCTTATTACAAACGAAAATATTTCTATGCTAGTTAAAACAATAGAGTTCTGCTGTAAAAAGACATAGGTTAATGGAACAGAAAGAGAGCCTCCAAATAGAGTGTACTATGTGTAATAAATTAATATATCATAAAGGTTTTATAAGTCAATGGGGAAGAAAAGTCTTACCAATGACAGTTTATAGATAATTGGTTGGCAACTTAGGAAGGATCAATTTTGACTTTTACTTCACACCATATACCAGTGCTTTTTAATTTACTTCTCAAAAACTAAGTACCCTGTCAAACATAGGACAAGCGATGAAAGCAGGAAAGAGAGATGGGACTTAGTGAATCAACCCCCGCCCCCCCAACCATCCAGCACCAATTCACCTAACCATTCCATTTTCTCATTTTTATCAGTTAAATTTCCATGTAAGATTTTGTTTGAAGAAAGAGTTTTTCACCAAAAAAAGAAGACAAAAAGTTTGAAAACTTGCCATACACCAAACTACATTTAGAGGAATAAAATGTCATTGAGAATGACACTGAAAATGAATAACACTGAAAAACACTGAAAATCCAAGGGAACACATAATTCACTATAGTAAATATCTAAAATGAGTAGAATTTTCCAAATGGAGAAGCAATAGAATAAAAACATAGGAGAAACTGAGAGATGACTAGATAAAAATGAACTTTCTTTATATCAAAATAAACCAAAGTAAAAAGATGGTTGGGAAATATTTGTATCATATGTGAATCTTAATGTGTTAACTCTTTAATTTTAGAAAGCTTTTATATAAATGAATTAAAAATAGAAAGATCTTAAGTTCAGAAAAAAGCAAATTATTTGGACAGCAATGTCCAAAAGGGAAAACCCTGATAAATATCACAACCATAAAGAGACTGTGGGTGAGAAATAGCAACACGAATTTTTTGCAAAATGGAAGGTGGGAAGAGGGAGGTTGACTGGTGACAGAGTGAGGAGAAAGCAGGGGGCCTGACTGATCTGCCCTCCTGAGCCCCGCAGCTGGACTCTGCAATATCAGGGAGTGAGATTTGGAGCGGGAAAGAAAGGGCTCATCAGCAACACGTACACAAAGTTCAGTCACTGCTGTCTCTCTCCACCCTGTCTCATTCTCTCCCGCATACGCATGCACATGCACACACATGCAGAATCCCCGGAAGTCAAGCATTTATTGCCCAAGTTTAAAAAAAAAAAAAAGAAAAAAAGGAAACAAGATCAGAGTTGCCTTTTCCAAAGAAAATGAACCACTTCTCTGGGGGAGAATTTAAGAGTGTGATAAAGCTACCCCATAGCAAAGCTTTCTTTCCTTGCTTTAGGGTCTCCCAGCTTGGTGGCTGGCTCCCACCCTACTCACCCTAAAGCAAAGCATGTCAGTGGATAAACTCTGCTCCTGGACAAAAAGCACATAGTCATTTATTTTTATTGTCACATTCTTACCTATAAACATGTAAAAAAGGATTACTCGGCAATGAGGGAAGCCTTTAATATGGAGAATGACCACGAAGTAAGAACAGAAATGACCATCAAAGAAAGACAGAATTCAGACTAAAGAAAATAAAGAAAAATAATCTCTGACAATACCTCACGAATATTTCGTGCAATACTGTATCCATAAAGTATGAACAGGATGCTATTAAAAGAGGGTCAATCAGAGAACAAGAAAAACTCATGGAAATAAAAATAGGATTGCTGAACAAAGAACTACCACTAGTAAACAAATATGGGGGAAATGAACAGCATCACAATATGCAAATTATGCAAATGGACACAAAAATGCCCTGCTTTGTTTCATTATTAAATTAACAAATGCAAAAGAAACTTTTAATATAAAAATACTCAATGCTGGGGAGGATGTAGTAAAACTCTGCTTGTGGTATTATATAATTGTAAAACGGAAAATAATTTGGCAATATGTATATAGAAAGAGACATGAAAACTATCTTTTGACCTGGTGATTTTGTTTTGTTTCCATCTGAAACATGTAAGGAAATTGAGACAAAGTATAGAAACAACGAGGTGCCCAAATAGATTGTCACAATGGTATTTAGAAGAGGAAAATACTTCCAAGCCACAGCCCTCGCTATTCTGCAGGTAATTCTGAAATATCCACCAAGGAGCATTGAGGATGTTTAAACTCTCACCCAACACTACCCTCGCAGAGTCTCTACCCTTAGAAATGAATTGTTTTGGCTTTTTTTCTTCTCACAATTACTGGTTAATAAAAGTTGTTGCTAGAAGAAATAATGCCTGGGATAGGTTTTGAGAGATGAATAAGAGCTAACAGAGTTTAAAAAAAAGAATAGCAGTTCAGGCCACAGAAAAAGCATGAACAAGTAGGCAGAACATAAAATAATATAAAGTGCTTGAAAAACTATAAGCGGCTTGGAGTTCCTAATGCTTAAAACATTAAGCTGGGAGTGTTTAGAGATAAGACCAGGGAAATAGAGGAGTGTCAGGTCAAAGAGAGCCTTATAATATATGAGACTAAGAAGTTTTGACATTAGGTAATGAAGAGCCATGAAAGGATTTAAGCAGAGTGACAACTGCAGATTGTGTTTTGATACATCACCATTGCTACCTGAAAGGAAAAACTCTATTTCCTCTCTCTACACTCAATACTTCCCAGTACCAAATGTGTGAGGGTTTTTCCCACACCAAGCACTTTGACTCTCCAGTGGAAACTGATCAGGTATCCTACAACTTAACTTAATTCTGACACTATCTACCTGGAGATAGCCTCGGATTCCACAGACTAAGGGCTCAGTCCCACCAGACTGCCCTCCTGCCACTTCAGACACCAATTGTTAAGTCCAAGTTGTCACTTGTGCTTCTGACAGACTGGCTATGAATTGGGGGTTCCCACGTCCCCTCCTCAGGTCCAGTAATTTGTAAGTATGACTCACAGAAGTCAGGAAAACAGTTTACTTACTAGATCACCAGTTTATTATAAAAGGATATAATTTAGGAACAGTAAGAAGGAGAAGCGTAGTGCAAGGTATGAAGAAAGGGGCAGGGAGCTTCCTTGTCCTGCAGGTGTGCCACCCTCCTAGCATCACCGTGTGTTCACCAATCCAGAAACTCTCCAAACCCTTTTTAGTAAGGGTCTTTTATGGAAGCTTTATTATATAGGCACAACTGATTAAATAACTGGCCATTGGTGATTAACTCAACTTCCAGCCCCTCTCCCCTCCCTGGAGGTGGGGAGGTGAGGCTAAAAGTTCCAACCCTCTAATTGCCTTGTTGGTTCCCTTGGTAACAAGATGCCCAGTCTTAGGGACTTTCCAGTAGTCACCTCATTAACACAAACTCAGGTACGGTAGAAAGGGGTTTGTTATGAATGACAGTAGACTCTCTTTGCACTTATCACTTAGGAAATTCCAATGGTTTTAGGAGCTCTACCGGACCAAATATATAATTCTTATTATAAGTCACTGTATTACACTAGAAATATGGTAGAAATAAATGGGGAGTAGAGGGCATGGTGGGAGATGATGGGTTCAGTTTAGGATGTGTTACATATATGGTTATTATCAGACATCTAAAGGGATATGTCTGTCTAGTTGGCCGTTGGATATATAAATACAAAGGGGAAGGGAGAGGGCAGGGCCGAAGACACATTTTTTTGAAGTCATTAGCATTATAAATGGGAGCTAAAACAATGAAAATGATGAGATTGTGTAAGAGAGTGTGTGAAAGAAAAAAGAAGTAACAGTGAGTAAAAACTGGAACTCTGTGGGGCACAATATAAAAGAAGCAGACAAGGAGAAAGAATCCACCAGGAAATGAAAACTGAGTGGACAGAGGTGGGAGAGGTGAGTGAAACGACACTGGAGTAGAGAGCCGCAAGAAAATGTCAGTAGTGTTCAATGGAACAGGGGGACTTATTAGGATAGGAAGCAAAACATGATCATTGGACTTGGTTACCTAAAAGTTGTCGGTAATATTTTTCCCCAAAACTAATCTCTGCAGAACCTAATTGCAAGAAGTTTGAGTGTTGAAGAGTTATAGGAAGCAAGAGTCACCTCCTCTTCAGAGGCAGCTGACTGAGCAAAAAAGGAGAGAAGGGAAGAGTATAGGGAATGTATGTGGGGGGCGGTGGCTAGTGTTACAGCTTTGTTCATTTAAGAATGCAAGACCCATGAACATATCTCTAGGATAAGAAGAACAAGACAGAGAAAATAAAGCATGAAAATAACAGAAGAGAGTGTAGTCTTGGAGGAGACAGCAAGCCCTGAAATCGAAAGCACAGAAAGAGGGGGCCTTAAACAGGAAGATGTAGACCTTAACCTTTGAGACTCGAGAATGAATGAAGGTATATACCTACATATGAATGTAGGTATAGATAAACTAGACTTGAGAAAAGCAAGTACATATGAATGTAGGTATAGATAAACTAGTGTGTGGGGGAGGGGGTGGGGGTGGGGGTGGAGAGAACAGGGAATAAGCTGAGGTCTCAAACTTCATAGACTTAATTTTTTTGTGAAGTTGGAGGCAAGCTCAGCTGGTTAAGGAAACTGAAGAATATGGTAAGATTGAAGCATCACTGGGTTCAGATGGGAAAGCGAGCTGACAGGGTATAAGGACTGTGGAATGGCATTGAGGCCCCAAGATTGGAAACCATCAATGTGTAGTACTGCCAATCTGTATGGTCTTGAGGTTTTTCTCTAGCTATTCTCAGCAACCCAAGTGTAGCAGAGCAAGTGGTCTGTTAGCTTGGCCGAGGTAAGATGTTGCTGAGTGAATGTACTAGAACAGTGGTTGAAGAGCTTGGATAGAATAAAGTTCAGATGATGAACCATGTAGTCTAGGCCCCGTGTATAAATTAGGCCAGATGGGGGGGCTAATAGTTTAGGGAGAAATTGATCAGTCAAGGGATTTTTATCAAATCAAAGAGCAGGTATAGTAAGAGTGGGCCTTTATCTAAAGTGGGTTTGTATTACTATCATTATAAGAAAAAAAATAGTTTGCAGAGGTTTTTTTTTTTTTTTAAGTCCATCATCAATTATAAGTATAGAAGTACCTTATATTAATATAGCATGCAGGGATTAAAACATACCATTTTCAGGCTATAGTAAATAGATTAACTAGTATTAATTAGAGAATAACAATTTATAATTTAGAGGAACAACTCTCTGATGTTCAAGTATGTACCACTTTATTATTTACCCCAGACCAAAAAAAAAAAAATTCTTTTCAACAAATTTATTTTCACATTCAAACATCTCCATTTAGGTGTTAGAGTTACTGTGAGTATCAAAGTAAATATGAGTAATTTTCAGCCTCCACCAACAAGGACTTTTGGTTCACCTTGGGTTGTGTGTTTTAACTAAATGAATAGCTGAGAAAATTATAAGAATTAATTTAAAGGGATATGTTAGAACATTTAAAATTAACACGTTAATGGCATCATTCCTGGTAGGGAGCAGTCTAAATTGACTTTGGTGAATTTTTCATTTACATGGAATATTTTCAGACTTTTTATACTGAACAGAGAATATCTAAAGGCAGTTTATTCATTCATTTGTTCATTCCTTCATTTGTTCATTCACTCAACAAGCATGTTTTGAATATCTTATATACACTCAATATTATGCTAAGGCCTGAGAATCAAATGTCCCTGTGTGCCCAGGGTTCATCTGGTGTTAGCACTGAAAGTCATGCATCCCAGGAAGTCCTTTAGTCCCAGGCCAATCAGGATCACCCCACTCCAGGGCAAGATGTATTTCAAAATATTCCTCAGATTCTAGAAAAAGCAGCATTATACATATGCCGTAAATCATGCCAAGCCCCTAATGTGGTTTGGGGAAGCACGCCCATAATCAACAAACACGGTACTATTTCTGCAGAGAACTTCCTAGGTCAGGACTTGTCCTCAAATGGATTTGCACCAAACACAAAAGTCTTCTGTTTTTCAGAGATTTTTAGATTTTATAATTGCAGATAAGTGATTATAGTTCTGTAAAGAGCAGGCTGTCCACAGGTTGATAGGGGATCACCTAGGAGCCAAAAAAGAAAGAGGAATAAGGGCAAGTTTCTCAGTTATGGTGATTCTTAAGCTGAGTTTTATAAATTTACTTATTTATTTATTTTTGGCTGTGTTGGGTCTTCGTTTCTGTGCGAGGGCTTTCTCCAGTTGCGGAGAGCGGGGGCCACTCTTCATCGCGGTGCACGGGCCTCTTGCTGTCGTGGCCTCTCTTGTTGCGGAGCACAGGCTCCAGAGGCGCAGGCTCAGTAGCTGTGGCTCACGGGCTTAGTTGCTCCACGGCATGTGGGGTCTTCCCAGACCAGGGCTCGAACCCATGTCCCCTACATTGGCAGGCAGTGCGCCACCAGGGAAGCCCCTTAAGCTGAGTTTTAAAGGATAGTGAGCAATTAGCCAGTGAATGAGGAGGTAATAGTGTTTAAAATAACAAGAAATGTACTTGTCACTTTCTGAAATTATTAATACATTTCATAGATTCATCCTAAATTGGGTCTTCCCTGGGTTTTCTCAGCAAACACTTAACAAGAGCTTCTGCAATGGAACAATTTACACTTGATATTTTGATATCAATTTCCAAGTAAAGTCGTTACTCTCTGGCCCTCCTAGAAAAACTATTTGAATATTAAAAGGAATCCTCTGTTTGGTGGCAGAATGCTGTGTGAGAAATGGTAGAAATCAATACATCTGTCATAGACAGATATGACTTAATTAGAGCATTATTAACTCAAATATCAAAATCTATCATTACTACAACTTAACCGAATCTAAAGCTATTTGGATTACAAAAATCTTTTTGTCCTGAAAGTATGTTTTAGGGGAAAAAATGCTTATCTATCATTTTGTGCACTAACATTAGCATTTGCTTGTTCAAATCTAATAAAGCCTTCTCTATGAATGCATCATTAATAAAATCTTCAAAATGGCTTCTCTCAACATTTTCTTTTTGATTTTTCATGATTTAATTAAGAACATCTTTAAAAAGACTGGCTTTCCTATGGTAGTATCACATCTGCATTTTCAGCAATATGCTGTTTAATCACAATGGGTTATAAAGTGGAACTCCCAGTACTTACTGTATTATCTAGTAGAACCCACACATTTCGTACTTTTAGTGCCCCTGAGTCATCATCTTATATTTGTTCATCAACATTTTAACTGCCCCTCTTAAAAAAATGTAATTTGATAGTTAATTTTCTAAACTTGTTATTCTTTTATTTCTTTTCAAAGTAATGACATTTCATATGCCTTTGATATGCTTCATCCTGCACCTGAACCCTGTTCCCTAACAAATCAAGTTATTTCTTTCTTTTTACCTTATATTACTTTGGTAATTTTTGTTAGAGACTTGATAAACCTAAATCCTTCTAAGTTTTCATGATCATCAGTAAAAATGAATTAGTTATTTTATTACATCATCGGATAGTTTTAGAATATACATAAACACTATGGTGGTAGTATTGAAACTGGTAGCGTGAAATTAAAGGTCTAAGAAAACATTTACATATATATAAATGTATATAGAGAGAAACATATATATATGTAAAGAGTGTGTTGGTTACTTTGACAGCAAAAAACAATTTCAAAGGAAAGATGTCTTTTTCTAATAAAGAATAATTCTCATATTTTTAGTACTCAAAGAATGATTAAAAAATATGAATTAAGTGCTGGTTTGAGACTTTTTCCCTCAGTATTGCTTGTCTGGAACAGAGTCAAACAAGTATAAAATGGGTCACAAACCTACTGATGAAGAGCTAGCTGTTTCCCACCAACCCCACCCACCTTGCCCTTTCCTCTCCTCTCTCCCTCTCTCTGCTTCTCTTAAATTTCAGAGAAAAAGAGGGAGCAAGTTATTCAGACGAACTCCCTTGAAAGCAGGACCCTATTCTTAGCACTTCCCCTGCCTCCTCCTAACACAGCCCCCTCATCATCGCCAGTGCTACTCAGAGCAATAGCTTAGATCATGGGTTCTGGAGTCCAGCTGCCTTGATTTCAGTCCCAGTCCTGTCTTTCTAGATATGTGACTTTGGACAAGTTGCTGGGCCTTCCTTTATTTTGAAATATAGTATTACTGCTAGCAGTATTTCACTTACAGGGTGGTATGAATTAAATACTACCATTAAAGCATTTAGAACTATTTCTAATACACAGCAAGAATTTAATCATTGTTTGTTGTTAACCGTTGTTATTGTTTCTCTGTTTCGTTTTGCTGGAAAGGTAAATTCTTTTTCTTTTTTAAAAATGTACTTAATTGACTCAAGCTGCTCTCCTTTAAGAAGTGTATTCATTAATTCTTTTCTTCAGCAAGTATTTTTGAGGACTTGCCATGTTCCAGGAACTGTACTAATTCTGGAGTCTGAAGAGTAGGCAAGAAACACAAGGTCCTATTTTACAGACTTAAGAGGCAAGAGGGGGCTTCCCAATTAAACAAACAATTACGACACAGTGCTATTAAGTGTTACAATAGGAGTCGGGCGGTGGGGTATGGAGTCAGAGGATGTACATCCAACCCAGGCTGGGAAAGCATCTGGTGGGGCGCTGCCACTGGTGACAGAAACATCACCTTATTGGAGAATACCATGCCTTGCCACTCTCTAACTCCTCAAACATCCCCTCCTCATCTTAGCAGGTGTCTGCAGATTCACAGATTGGGTTTATTTGACCCCAAAGAAGGACAGGGCCTCAGGGATCTATATAGTTCGAAAGCACTCCAGTTGACTTTCATGCAAGAGTCTGAAGACGTTTTGCAGCAAGTCTCAGGAAAAATGGGCAAGACAAGAAATGATGGAATAAAATCTCAGTGCTGCTGCAGCATATCCAAACTTTAAACGAATTGGTACATCATTCCAATAGTGCATTAAAGAAGAAGGTCTTTCAGGTGGGATGCATTTCAAAGAGGTTTATTTATCATAGACAGGACAATTAATCAATGTCATCACCTTCTGTTCAGTGGTACTCATAAACCATGCCAGAAAGACCCAAGTATCCTACTGTAAAAGACTTTCGGGTAAGAGAACTCTGTAGCATTCCATGATAACATTTTCTAATGATTATAATGAGTGTGTATTTGGGGTGTCTAATTACTAGGATAATTACTTTTGTTTTCCCCATCACTGTACATGTGTTATCCTAGTTTGAGTGTATAACGTGCTGAGCACTCTAGGCTCTGAGGTGTGGGAGCAAATGAAATTATCCACAATGGTTTTAAAAGTCAATTGTTACTCTTTATCTGTGGCAGAATAATAATTGTCACCACTTAAGTAGTGCCTTTCATCCTCATACCTCAAGGCACTCCAGCGTTGTTACTTCACATTATTTGAATGAATTCCTTTTGGAAGGCAGGGCAAACCGAGAGACACATAATACATGGTTAGCTATGCTAATTTTGTTTTCTTTAACAAATGCAAAATAAATAGCCTGCTAAAGAGGCAGATAATATCTTGAAGATAAACCCTTTCTAAAGTAGGTTATTCTAAACAGATGTGCTTTTTCTATATCAATGTCATTTTTGAAAAATTTATTCACACAGACATAAATCCTTGACGTGATTAACTAATACTGATTTTTTTTTTTTTTTTGGCTTGTATTTTATCAGAAAACCAGAAACAAGCAACTTGCTTGCACACAAAAAAATGGTTTTAATGAACAGTGAAACTACAGATTTTAAAGCTTTGCTGCCTCCTAAATTTTATGAGTAAATTTTGTGGAAAACTGTGTAAATAGAGCATAATTATTTTAAAAACAGAAGCCTTTGTTATTAGTTATCTAACTGTCATAGGTATACAAAGCAGCCTGCTGTGTAGACAAAGGACTAGAAAAAAGTTACCTGCAGAGAGTTTTTGCTATTGAAAGAGTAAATACTAAAGCAATGGGGTGAACTTTTGGTTCACAGATGCAAATACTGAATGCTAAACCTGGCTGAGGGAAAATCACTTTAGCCTGATAACCGGATTACTTAGAACAAAAATAGAGAAAATTAAGAACTGAAGAGCAGAAAATTAAGGTGGAATGCAATTTACAGAGTAAGTAGACGATGTAGGCTTTCATTTTCTCCCCCCCCACCGACCAGTGTCCAGCTAATTAAAATTACAATCAAAATGAAAGAGTCTAAACTTGTAAATATCTTTAGCTAATGATTTTGTCTTTTCAATCATCTTCACATTCAAAGTCTTCTTGTATTCATTTAGTTCTTTACAGCAAAATAAAATTGTTTTTCCCCTGTAAAAATCCTCCTTTTAATTTTCCTTATCTGCTTCTCTTTATATTATATATTCTTCAGTACTTTTTTCTCTGCCTCTCTTTATGCCATATTCGTTCAGCTTTTTCTTTAACTTTGAACATACCTTACAGAAGGCAAAGTTGTATAGGTATAGAGGTTATATTATTTGATTTTAGAATTTAACTGCTGATCCAAATACAACTCTTTGAGTCTGCCTCATACACAAAGGAACAATTACTTGTTACATAATATATACCTTATAAAATTACTCTTTCAGTGGATTCAGTGTTTTTTACCAGAAATATTTCTTCATTGCCTTTACCACCAGGAATATTCTTTATATTGCCAAGCAAAATCACAGCTAAAGATACTGCCAGTCTATGGGAATTTTGCTTTGTATCTGTGTTTACAAATATATTATGCTTCAAACTCTCCTGGAATAAATGTTTGGGGACCCAGGAAATGAAAAAGCACCCAAGGAGCATGAAGCCCATAATGGCGGAGCCCTTTATTTAAGTAATCAGATTTAATGCACATTAATCAGGTACCACCATCCATACACATTGTTGGAGGACTTGTCCCTAAAGCTAGAGGTCAGACGTGGGCTTTACGTTAGCATCCCATCCCTCTCTTGATCAGGTTCTGCTCTAGCTGCTTAGGTGGCTGTTTCATTTTCTGGATTGCTAGCCTGTGTGTATAAGTTAAGCTACTAAAAGTGTGGGCAGCAGCATTCACATATCCTGGGAGCTTGTTGAAAATAACAGAATCTTAGGCAGCAAAGCAGATGTACTGAATCAGAATCTTCACCTTAGCAAGAACCCTGGGTTATTTACGTGCACATTAAAGTTGAGAAGTACTCTTTGAGGCAGTCGCTTCTAAGAACTCTAAGTCTATGACTGCTCCTTCTTTGCCTCTCTGCACTCCTTCAAGCCCTACCCATGAGTGGTGAACATATAATGTCTAAGGTAGGAAAGGAAGGGATTGGCGTTCATGCCTTGTCAGCATAGGATCTAGCCTAGGATGTCACTGCCCATGACCAGGCTTCATTCCTGATAAGCCGGCTAGAATGCCAGCTAGGCGGTGGTGATGGTAGGTCAACTATCAGTGCCTGCCTCCTAGATAAGAGACCGGAGTGAGCTGGTCACACACAAGACCAAACACAAGGGCAATGAGGATATATACTTGGGGGTTTGCTTTCTACAGCCCAGGATGAATGCTCTCAGCACTGCCAGGGATCACTGTGTTCTGCTGATAAAGAGAGGAATCTAGTACTATCTCCTCAGAACTCTCCTGCATTTGTCCGTTCCATAAACATGTAGGCTGATGCTAACTGGTTTTCATCCCACCTCTCTGATAACTTATTTTCAGTATCTCTTGATGGCCCTTTTTCCTCTATCTAACCTTGAAATGTTTGAGCTCCTCAAGGCAACCTCTTCTTATCTCACTTGATGTAATGTCTAGACTTCCATTCTCTGTCCATTCCAATGGCTTCAATTACCATCGATGTGCAGACTACTCCCATCTATATCTCTAGCTCAGATCTTTCCTCCATGCTTTAAACCCATATATCTCACGCCCATTTTGCCTATCACTTGGATGTCTCACAGGTATCTCAATCTCTGTACATTCAACACTGAGCCTACAATTCTTCATCACTAGTCAGTTCTTTATCTGTCCATGAGCCTAGTATGTCTTTAGAATCCTGCCATTCTTCCCATCTCCATCACCACCACTCTGGTCCAAGCATCATCATAGCTTACCCACGTTACTTCAATAGCCTCTCAACTGATCTTTCCCTATCTACACTAATATATGAAAAGCATGATTTAAAAGATAGCACTAGGAAATCTCACTTCAGATTATCACTACAGACAGTCAATGGCCTAGTTCGAAGTTAGCAAAAGCAGTTATATAACAGCCTCTTAAGTGATCCCTTCCTTCACCCTTCTGTTATCAACAGCACTACAGCCACTAAAATTTTAAATGCCAAGTCATGTTACGTTACTCAGGGTAATTTCTTCCCTTAAAACCAGATTCTAATTATGTCTAATCATGTCAGACTCCTGCTTAAAAATCCCACAAACTCTTCCTATCACCTTTATGATAAAATATAAAATTCCTTACATTGACGTCAAGGCATTCTAAGAACTGTCTCCTGCCTCATACATAAGAGTCATTTTAGTCCTCTCCACACTCCTATTCTTTATACTACAACTTCTTGAAAGTACCATGTACCTTCCTACCTCAGACTGGCACCTCTGTACATATTGGCCTCTTCTCTTTTGCTAATAAACTCCAATCCATCCTTCAGATCTCAGATTAATCACTTCCTATGAGACTTTATAGCTTGTACCTCAAACTAGGTCAACTTTCTTATCAACTTCTACTTCTCCTGTGTAATAGATATCATAATTGTATTATGCTATATCTGCCCCTCCAACTAGATGTATGCTCCATCCTGGCAAGGACTGTGTTGGTTCTTGTTCACTACTTTAGCTCTAGCAGTGCCTTATATAAGTGGGTTCTCAATAAATATTTCTGAGCAAAGAAATAAAGTATGGAAGGAATGAATGAGTATGCCAGGTGCTAGGGATGCAGAAGAATCTAACAGGATGAGATTGCTTTGACCTATGTCAACCCACTAATCACCAAGGTTGATTTGACTGATGTGGCCTAATGTCATTCTTCTCTACTGCTCTATGTGAACTCTACTTAAAGCTATGGGCGTCACTGGATTCTGGCATCTGGTATAAATAGAAGTGCATGTGGCCAGGACCTGTTTGTAAGTCCATGTAATGGCAGTCTCTGAGGTGGTGGATAAGTAATATGGTTAGTTAGTACTTTATCAAGTTAGTACATTAGGCCCAGTTGCCAGTATTTGCTTAGAATACTTCATGACTAACTATATCTGACTGATAAATGCCTTTTGCTCCAACTCATCACCCATGACTCAAGAAAGGTGAGGCTAGGAAATGTCCTAAGCCTGCAAGAGGTGAAGTGATAAAGTCCTCAGCAGTGGTCACCTTCATCCAGCATTCTTCCCCATGAGTGATGACCTGGGTTCAGTTAGTAACCATTAGGCCTACCTGATCCACCAAACTAACTTAGGTCTTTTAAATATTTGTCTGGATCTGGAGGTTCATCTTATAGTTAGAACAATTTCCACTTCAGCTGCAGTTTGGGGCAGTGTGGGGATAGAACTGACTTTCTCCTATCCCCACAGGGCCATAGGTCCTGCTCAGTATGGGTGCTTGTATGATTCATTCTGTTCATATATTCCTCAAATATGTTCAAGGTCTCAATATATTATAATTTATAGGAAAATGTGATATTCATTTGTATCATTTGTATTTCACTTGTAAATGTATATCAGTTATAAAGTATGACATTTGTATCAGATCATTTTCAGATTTCAATCTATATAGCTTATTTATTCATTAGCATATTTCATTAGTAACTCTGACTCTAACATGACTGAAAACTGATAAAAGTAAAGCAAAATTTGTATATGTAATAGTTCATTCAACATATAGTTATTTGAGTTTTTATTATGTTCAAGGGACTAGTCTAAATGCTGTAGATATGACAGAAAATAATACAGAAAAAATATCCTGTTTCTTGGAGTCTATATACACTCTTGAGGGGGGGAGACAGACAATAAGCAAAATAAACAAGTTAAATTTACAGTTTTTAGAAGATAATAAGTCTAAGGGAAAAAATAAATCGGGCTAAAAGATATAGGATGTTGTGGCAGGGGACAATTTTAAATAGAGTTGACAAAGAAGTCTTACTGGAAAGATGACATTTGGGCAAAGACTTGAAGATGGGGAGAAGGGGAGAAGTTCATGTGGGAAATAAACATTCCAGGCAGC
>NW_006769660.1:1244633-1245309 GCF_000442215.2 Lipotes vexillifer
AGGAATACCAGTACAAAACTCTGAGACAGGAGGATACCTGGTTGTTCAAGGAACAGCAAGTTTAATGTGGCTGGAACAGTGAGCAAGGAGAATAGTAGGGGATGGGATCAGAGATGAAAAGGAGGTGACAGGAGAGATCCTATAGGGCCTTGTAAACCATGATGAGGACTTTGGCTTTTACTTGATTGAAATGGGAAGATGTTGGAGGGATTTGAGCCTTACAGTGACATGATAGGATTTCCATCTTAAAAGTATCTTAAAGGTTTCTGTGTTGGCAGCAGAGAGCCAAGGGTAGAAGCAGGGATCCGTTTAGGGACTAGTTAGAGAACTATTTGTACTAACTTCCTAACTAGGCTATTAAATGTCTTCAGTGATAATTCTAAATGAGCTGTGTTAAAGTTATGAATTTTAAGTTTCAGTTTTCATACAGTAATGGACCTGGCGGAGATGCATTAAAAATAAATTATACAGGCTCAACGTAACTACTCTTTCCTTTCTAAAAGTGGTAGAGTTTCCTTGTGGAACCTGAGAAATGTTAAGGGCAGTTTCTCTGGCAGAGAAAAATAGGACACTGCTGGATAACAAAGGACCTAGTCGTATTTTGCAGAGTGCAGAAAAGCTATCTGCACTTTTAAAAAATATATATGTGTGTGTATATATATATATATATATATAT
>NW_006769660.1:1245348-1250297 GCF_000442215.2 Lipotes vexillifer
TTTTGCCAGGCCGGGTCTTAGCTGCAGCACACGGGATCTTTCTTTGTGCAGGCTTCTCTGTAGTTGTGGCGCACGGGCTCCAGAGCACGTGGACTCAGTAGTTGTGGCATGTGGGCTCTGTAATTGTGGCACACTGGCTCTCTAGTTGTGACACGCGGGCTTAGTTGCCTGGCAGCATGTGGGATCTTAGTCCCCAAACCGGGGATGGAACCGGCAACTCCTGCATTGCAAGATGGATTCTTAACCACTGGACCACCAGGGAAGTCCCTGCCCTTTATCTCACCATGTGCTTCAGATAATCTGGAAACCTGTGATATTCATTCATTAATTCATTGCACAGTTATTTCCTTAATTCCTAAAATTGCACCACATAGTTAATGCATAATCAGTTGATTTAGGGCATAGAAAGAAATATACATGTTCCTAGCTTTAAGAAACTTACTTATAATGTATTTTCATGAGATATGATTATAATGGAATAAGTATAATTTTTATATAGAGAATCAAACTTACTACCTAACTTATGATAACATACTATATATTTATGATCTGATATAGTCTTGTTCCCTAAATTTTATATTTAAATGTTAGTACAATCAGATTGTGTTTCGAGAAATAATCTCACCAGATTTTATGCCTAATTAATCATTATATGTGGCAATAGAAATTGACCTCCAGTGTAGATATAGATTGATCTTGCAAAATAAAAGACACAGCAGTTAAAGAGTTTCTGTTGCTAGCAGGTGAGATTAGAAATGCTCTTTGGGATATTTTCTTAAAGGTAAAACAAAAAATAAACAGGGTCTATATTAACAACCTAAAGTAGCAACCTGAACCAATCTATCCTGAATTTCTAGACTTAAAACTTAAGTCCCCAAATAACTTAAAATAGCTTAAATTTGATATAAAAGTCAATTTTAATAGAAGCCAAATAATGAAAATTTCTAAGCTTTTCTCGGTGGTCTATGGTTAAAGTGATTTGTTAATCTCTTTTTTAGAATTTTTTATGATAAAAAATTTCATAATAAACACCAAACCATGTCACAAAAATCAATGCATGTGCCACATATATATGTATATATACAAATACATATTTTATATGTGCATATACACATGGAAGATCATAGCTTAACCTGGGTATCATGATTCCTCTCCTGGTGTTTTGTCTCATTCATTTATAGACTCAAAAAACAAAGGGATCAGAAGAATTGTCTGTCTTGTCCAATCTTCCCCTTAATGGAGAGTTCCCTCTATATAACCCATCACAAATGAATAGTGCATCCACAATCTATAAGTGGCCATTTAAATTATATTAAATAATTTTTTTTAATTATTATGCTAAATCAGACTTACATGATCTTACTTGGAACAGGTTAAAATGGACCAGTTTCCTGAATGCCAGATCATTTTCAGATTCATGTGTTGCCAGTGAACAAGTCTTTTAAAATGTGAGGCTCAGAATCTTTGACACATCCCATAAGATATATAAGCCTAAAGCAAATAGCGTGTTGTTTTGAGGGTTGTTTTAAAAAACAGAGTCTATCAAACCCTGCCAGAATCTTTTGTGAATGGAGTAAACAAAGTGTTTTTTCTAGGGGAAATATTTTCTGGGACATTATAAAGCAGTGTTTGTCAAAACGAAATCTATCTATTTGAACTCAAGGGTTCAGTTTGTAAGAGGACCCCATGAAAAAAAACTAGTAGTAAATTAACTAACATTGTTGGTATTAAAAGAATAAAATAAATTATGGTGCAAGAACTATCTCATCAGCACCATAGATTAATTTACATTCTCCACTTTAGTGATAATTTCAACCTTTTTCCATATAATTTTCAATTATGGATGAAATTTTCTCTAAAAAATGATTACTGTTCTTCCTTCTGTAGTATAATCTTAATTGTATATTTTTCATGCTCCTCTGCTGAATTCCAAGTTAAAGTAAAGCATTGTGAAGGTGTATTTTATTGGTTCCAATGCTTCTGGATTTTAAAGTTCACTGTTTTTGCCTCCTGTCAAAAAATGCCTTTGCAGTATGATTTAGTTTATGTTTTCATAAAACAGAAATACAAAATCAAAATTCAAACTTATACTTTTCATCACCAGTAAAAATATAAAATTTAGATTTAGATTAGTAAAATCTTGGATTTAAGAATTCAGAACCTATCTATATGAGTGAAATCAAAATAAACATATTTAACTCTTTTAAAATCTCTTTAAATCAATGAGTTCACTGGTAAACCCACCATGTCAGAGTACAGAAGAAAAGACAGAGTACTTGCTAGCAATTTTTTAGTTTGGGTAGGGAAACAGAATAAATACACATGAAATAAGTGAAAATACTTTCAGAGAAACATCAACAAGTGAATATTACTATAACGCAGGGTCTTCAAATAGCACAAAGTTGAGATGTAGATTAAGAGATTAAAATTAAGGTGTAATTAGGGTGATTCAATAGACACTTTTCAGAGATAAGTTTTGAACAAGGATTTGAAAAAGTTGTAATATATGAGTGGGCAGGTGGAGACAAGGATTTCCAGTGAGAAGAATAGGGCACAGACATGGAAAGGAGCAATTATAAGATGGGCCAAGAAAATCCTAATGGTCGGAGCCAAGGTGGATTCCAAGAATGGATCACTTTAGACCCAGGCACTCCCTTAATCTTTTAATCCCCTTTCTTTCAGTCCATCACTCACCACTTCTCTGTCTACTCAGGATAGACTCCCTGCTATATCATGGCAACCATCTGTGGCCAGAACACTCAATGCCTTAGATCCTGTTTTTTTCTATTACCCCCCCCCTCCCCACCAGGGAATGGTTAGTCTCAGAAATCAGGGGAACAAGCTTTGTTGTCAGGCCTGTGCAGTGGCTACTAGTGAATTGAACAAGGATGGTCAAAACTAATTATCTTTCTAATGTGACTCACAGTCCTGTTCTCACACTGCTTCCTCTTTCGTCTTTTCATCATAATCTTAAAAACTTTCTTGTCAAACTGTTAACTCGGTAAAAAAAAAAATTGGAAAAGTTACCAGTGTTGGAAAGCAGAGAATTTTCTCAGGAAGAGCAGCAGCTCCTTTACTCCCTATCCAACACCCACTACAAGCTGTACTTCTAGTTATAGCCACTGGTAAATACCCAAATTTGGATCAATTTAGCTTTTCTGTTCTTAAACCTAGGATGTTGAAGAAAAACTCATACCTGCTCATGTTGCAGCTACAGACCCATCATCTCTGGCTTCATCTGGGCTTTCAGAGCCATTTGGCAAAAATTCTACTTCTTCTGCCATGTCCTTTTCCATTTTCCATCTCTCCCTTCTCACTGCCCTCCTCAGATCTCCTGCCCCAACAACACATGGTTGATGAAATCACACATCAACTACTGAGCAAGAAGATTACCCTGTTGACTTGATTGTTAAGGAGCTTTTTCTTCATTGTGGGCCTTCTGTTGAGTATTTGCTTGAGGCACAAATATTTCCAGGCTCTGGGACTCTTTGAAGAGATCCATCCCATGCATATACCCATTCCTTCAACTTGCTTTTGATCAATCCTTTGATCTGTTCCTTCCAAATCCTAGAAAATTCATACCATTAACCCCTGCCCAGGATCAATATATATCTCTACCTCAGGCCAGATCTTCTTCTACGAAAAGAGTCTAACCTGGAAACAGAAATTCTGCCTATTAAGCGATTTCTATTCTTCATCGTCCTAAGAGCCAACAGTCTTCTTCCATCTGGTACAGGAATATTATATGGAACCATTCTTAAACCAAGATGCTCCAATACCTACACTACTTAAATTAGGATGTAAAACGGACTTTTACATCATCAGTCAATTGCTTATAGGAAACTCCCTCTAGACTATAGATGTGAGTTGAAACAAGTGTGGCAGTTTGCAGAAGGCATAGGAATGTAGGACCTGTTCAGTTATTAAATTACTGGGCACCACAAACTTTATGGCTGGGTTGACTGAATAGCACACAGTTCATTACTGGAAGCTTAAGCCAGATGAAATCCCATAGGCAGTCGCCTCCAGAGCTAAAGTTAAATCAAGAACTTTTCTGCAAAATGTAGTCACGGAACAGGGCATGGCCTTTGTCCAAACTTGAGAATCTTTCTCTCTGTATCTTTTTCCTAGAGTTAGCAAGTCCATTCAGTACCTCAGTCTGCTAGAGGAAGTCCAAGGAGCATGAGAACGTCCAGGTCATGAGGACCAATTGACAGTTACTTGCACTGAAACCCTGGACCAGGCACTAAGCTTTCTTTCACTATGGACCCCCAATTATGGATGGATAAAATTTAAATCATCTTGTTAGTGGTCAGAGTAAGATGTAAAAAATGCTGCATCTAAAATTTAGATACTCATTTTGAAAGGAGTAGCCTGGAATGCCACAGATCCTCAAACACCCAGGTCCTTTACTGTCACATCAGAGCTCTTTATTCTTACACAATTTCACATTCACATATATGACTTATAAAAGCATCTGGGAGCATTTCTACTTTCTGATCTTCATGCCCTATCAGCATGATGTTTTATGCGCATTGGATCAAAATGGGACCTTGATCAAGGACCCAGCAAACTAGACTGTAGCACAGAGCCAGAAAGCTTGTGTATCCCTGAAGCAGGACAATAAGGATTTATTGGTGTTTATGTCAACGAAGACAAACTTCTGATGGTGCCTATCAACCAAAATACATAAAAAATATTTTGACAAGATCAGTAACTGCACCATAAATGCTAACAGATACATTCATTTATTCTAGTAAGGAGAAAAAACCTGCCATGGCAGCCACAACTGGAGCCTCTACTGATTTTATTTCCAATAATCCACTGTCATTCTCCAAGACCTATGAGACTGCAAAAGCCACACCAGCCTATTAATCACCAAATCTACACCTTTCAGGAAGCTACCTTCAGGGTTGGAGTGCTCCTACATTCCTTATTTTGACAGGGAA
>NW_006769660.1:1250675-1272475 GCF_000442215.2 Lipotes vexillifer
TGGACAGGAAAAGAGAGTACCAAATGGCCCTTCCTAAAATAATAGTCCTGACTTTATAGGGGTAAGTAAGAAACTGTGTGGGATCTGCCAGTTTCCTAAAATATCCCTTCCCACAATTCACTCAGGATCTGAGAAAATGACCTCAGGATAGTTTGGGGAGTCCCACTCAGCCAACCATGAAATAAACTCAGGTCAGAATTCAATTTATCACCTGGGCTCCATAAGGATCCCCAACTCTAACCAGCTAACTACAGTGGAATTACAAGTCCCCAAGAATCAGTGATAACTTTGAGCCAATAGCCAATATTTCCCAAGTTTAGGTATTTCCCTTTCCTTAATGTACAAGTATTCAGGTTAACAACCACCAGCCCCACTAGGAAAGACAAGGCAGAAGGTTGACAGCATGCCTGTGTAGTGTCACAGCAGGATCTTTCCTCACAGGTACTAGCCTCTCTTTCACTGGGTAATGCTGGGTCTGTGAACCCAAAATTCTCTAGCACTTTAGCTCCAGTGAGGCCTCTGTTCACCAGACCTAGAATAGCTTTGGTTAAATAAATCAAGACACACCTTAATTGCTGTCTGTCTGTTTCATTCCTGGGGACCCCATGATTAATTAGCCACAGCCAGAGATTTCTGTTACTGAGGCCATTCCCTGATCCCTGAGTACAGAATCTGGCTATTAAAACAATACCCACTTTGCTTCAGACTGTTAACAGCACCTGGGCCAGGCCTCAGCTGGCTTCTCACATCCCCCCTGAGATCAGGAATACCATTTTTATTGTAGCTCCTTCCACAGTATTCCCAGCCCAGAAAACAAAAAGAGCCAGCAAAGCACTTTTAAATATTTGGGTATTTCCTTTATCACTGTATTTTTATTGGCAAAGGAGAGGAGTCTTCAGGACCCTGTCAGGATATAGGGGTGAGACACAAGATCCATTTAATCTACTTTCTTATTTCCCAAAGTCTTTAAATTCTTTCCTCTATGTTGTGCCCAGGACTTTCCAGTCTTTTATTTTACCAAAAGAGACCAACAGTGGGTTCCTATTTGCTTTAGCAAACCCATAAAAACTGTTAAAACTACTGTTAACTGCTTGAGTTACCACACTGAATGCATCATGGCTTATGAATAAACTCATCATAATGAACACAGTTCATTCCTGTTCAGAAAAAAAAAAAAAATCTTAGATTTCCATGTGTGGCTACACATTAAAATAAAATAATATGAAAAAAATTTAAAAATATGATACTTATCATCTGCCCCCCTCCCCACTCTGCAACATTTAAATTAGAGCCTCTGGGGTTAGACCAAGCATCTGTGTCATCTCAAAATTTCCCAAGTGATTTTGATCCACAGTGAGATTCAAGGACCACTGCTGTAGAAGTTCTCATTCACTCCCAAGGTTCCTAATACCACTTATATGCTAACGATGTACATTTATAAATCCTTCTAAGACCTGTCATCTAAGCTTCAGCCCACCCAAAACAATATTTCTCTCTTTGACTCTTTCTCCAATTGTTGAAGAATCTGGAGGCTTACACAATATAAAGGGGATTATCAAATATTAGAGTTTACCATATGCCAGGAGCTGTGCAAAAGTCAAAGTAAACAAATCAACCCTGGTCTCCACCTTCTTTGTGTAGACATTTGATTGCCTCTTATGGGGTTTCTTCATCTCAGCACTATTGATATTTTGAGCTGAATCATTCTTTGTTGTGGGTGACTGTCTTGTGCATGGCAAGGTATTTAGGAGCATTCTTAGCCTCTACCCACTCGATTCCAGAGGTATCCTACACTCTCTCCCATGAGACAAGCAAAAATGTCTCCAGGTATTGCCAAATGTCACCTGTGGGTCAAAATTGCTCTTGGTTGGGAACTATTGGTCTATGGTCATTTTTACATAAAAGTCTCACAAGAACTTACATTTTTAGCATGTTATATACTAAATATACTAATTTTCTCTTTATCGTTCCTAGACTTGGTTATTTGTACCATTGTCAAGACTTCACCAGTCCAGAAATCTCTTTTCTAGGGCCATTACAATTGGTTCATTCAAATCACTATTCAAACAAAATTTCAAATTGCTCTTAAGTGTTAGTTTCTAAGTCTCTTTTTAAAACTGAACCATCCTTTCCCCTCTGGCCTTTTTTTCCCCCCATGCCTTTGCCTGGGCGAACAAATTGGTTCAGTTGTCCTATGGTATACTTGACATTCTGGATTTGCCTGATTGTTTCCTTCTGATCTCATTCAGCTTGTTCCTCTATCTCTGTTTTACCAGTAAACTAGAAGTTACATCCAAAAGCTTGATTAGATTTGTATCCAACACTTTTGGTGCTGTACTCATATTGTAGCACCTCAGTCAACACATAATGTATGGACTATGGCTTTTAGCTAAAGAGGTATCAGGCGGTGATGGCCTGATTCCACCATCATCGAGTTGATCATTTTTGCATCATGTGAATATCTACTTAATTATAACTTTTCATGTCATGGTTTAAGCATCTATTGATCTTACAGCCTCAGTCAATTATTTATTTAAGAGTTATAAATGGTCATTTTCTGGAGGTCCATTTTTGATACAATTTGTGATGACAAACATCTAAAGTGGATATGTCATGTGGTAGTTAGGTGTGCAAGTCTGAAGGCTGGGGTGAGAAAGATAAATGTAGAAGTCATCAGTATATGGAAAGACATTTCATATCCATAGGCTAGATGGGATCACTAAGGGGAGAGAGTAGTTGGAGAAGTGGGTCCAGTAGTGAGCAATGAGTCACCCCAACTGTTACAATTGGATGAAGAGAAGGAGCTAAAAGAGAGCTGAAAGGGAGGATCTACTTCTTTAATATCAATTCTTGTAACTTTTCCCTCAGCATCTTCCCTGGACTATGGTAATTAACTCCTACGTGATCTCACTGCCCCTAGCTTTGCCTCTTCTAATTCATGTTCCACAGAGCTCTCTGACAAACTTTTCTAAAAGTTAAGTCTATCAGATTAGTTTCCAGATTAAAATCCTTTAATAGCTCTACGTTGTCTTTAGGATAAAGTCCAAATGTATACTGAGATTCTTTCTGACATTTTTCTTTCCTACCTGCTCAGCCTTATATCTTACCAATCCCCATCCCTTACCTGTAAGCACCTCATGGCAGTTCCCCAAACATTCTAAGCTCTTTAATGTTTCTGTAACTTTTATTCAGCTTCTTTATTTCACTCGGTGAACACCTAACTCATAGTTTAGGACTGAGCTAAAGGTAACTCACTTATTAAACCTTTCCTGACCCGTGAGGTAGAATGGACAACAATTATTCTGCCCCCACTGTAGTGTGTGTGTGTGTGTGTGTGTGTGTGTGTGTGTGTGTGTGTGTGTGTCTCTCAAGATGTGACCTTAATTCACTACTCCACAAACTGAGCACAAATATGATCACGTTTTATTTCCAGTTAATTACATAAAGTAGACCTTAGGGGCTTCCCTGGTGGCACGGTGGTTGAGAGTCCGCCTGCCGATGCAGGGGACACAGGTTCGTGCCCCGGTCCGGGAAGATTCCACATGCCGCAGAGAGGCTGGGCCCGTGAGCCATGGCCGCTGGGCCTGCGCGTCCGGAGCCTATGCTCCACAACGGGAGAGGCCACAACAGTGAGAGGCCCATGTACCGCAAAAAAAAAAAAAAAAAAAAGTAGACCTTAAATGCCATACTAGGGGTAAAAAAGCATTTCCCTCTTTGATGGCTCCCTCACATTTTCCAAGGTTCTACAGGTTTACATAACCTAAAAAGAATACTCAGAAGGATATTCACTATGTGACAGTCATTAGAGCTGTTCAAAAAAGAATCCTGTTCTTCTAAACATGTAGTGCAATGCTCCCCAACGTTTTGGCACCAGGGACCGGTTTCGTGGAAGACAATTTTTCCACTGACGGGTGGGGGGCATCTGGAGGGAGAATGGTTCAGGCGGTAATGTGAGTGATGGGGAGAGGAGGATGAAGTTTGGCCCACTCACCCGCTGTTCACCACCTGCTGTGCAGCCCGGTTCCTAACAGACTGCTACAGGCCTGCAGCCTGGAGGTTGGGGACCCCAGATGTAGTATACTGGCATATACTTTTCTGTTCTCTTGAAGAAAGAAGTGTCCACCTTATTTGCTTTAGCCAATGAAATGTGAAATGACACGTTTCACTCCTCGTAGGAGCCTTTAAGGTCTGTTATTTTTCATTACCTTCCCTCTGCTGCAGTGATTGTGCAAGCATGTGTTGAAATGGTCTTCATCAGCCTGGGGCCCTGGTGTGATAAGCATTTCAACCTGTGATGGAATGTAACATGAATAAGAAATAAACTTTTTTGGTATTCAGCCATTGAGATTTTGGAATTATTTGTTCCAGGGAATAATATAGCCATTCAGGCAGACATATACACTAAGCAGGGAGAGTGGAGAGTCTGATAATTCTAGCAAGTAAGGCTGGCAACCAAGCCTAGATGCTGAAGAGTCTTACTACACATTCCTATAGAAGAGAGTTTTTCACCTTTGACATATTTGACATTTTGGTCTGGAAAATCTTTGTTGAAGGAGGCCATCTTATGTATTGTGAGATGTTTAATAACATCCCTGGCTTCCACCTACTAGGTGCCAGTGGTACCTGCCCCCCCAAGTTGTAAAAATCAAAATGTCTCCAAGCATTGCCAAATGTGCCCTGGGGGTCAACACTGTTCCCCATGGAAAACCACTGCTTTATACAATGTACATCTGCTTTTGATGCAACTTTTTACTCAGGCTGCTGTAGCTTTGAGAGAGAAATGTCACTTGATCAGAGCTGAATTTTGCTAGTGTGTCTTTGATGGGTTCCCAAAGTCACAATTTTTAAGTCTTGGCTCTTACAAGACCACAGGACTCAAAACACCTCCCCGTGGCAACCCCAGAAATACGGCTGGTTCAGATGTCTGCTTCCTGTGATCTTGGATCTACTATCCTTGAACATCAATACCATCAGGGGTGGGGTAGCTATCACCTTTCGATCCTGAAAAAATATATCAGTATAATTTATATATGCCCTTTCTGGGACAATGGGTGTACCAAGCTCTGTTTGGCCCAGCTGACATGATGGGACTCCAGAGAAGCTACACACTTCCCTTTGGGAAGGGAATTTCAGTGCATCAGAGTAACTTGTCCTCTATGGAAATCTCTGTCACTAGGAAAGTGAGAGGAAAAAAAGCCATACAAGTTTAATATTTGGTGGAACATCCTAATGACAATAATTATTTTTAACATTATTATTACTAATAATTGCTAACATCTATTGAGAGCTATGTACTAAGCCACGTTACTCAAATCTCATTAATCCTCACAATTGTAAAGGTAGATATTTTTTATTCCATATTTTCTAGCTAAGGAAATAGAAACACAGAAGAGTTATGTAACTTTCCCAAAGTTTACTGTACACTGACAACTTTTAAAGTCTGGACTTAAATTCATTCTGTTTGATTGACTCTTAAAGACACCCTGCTCTTAACTACTTACACTGAAAATGTAATCAAGTGAGAGTTGCATTTCTAGAAAAGAGTCAGGAAGACCCATTGGAGACCCTTCCCCGGGGAAACAGTCACAGCTGGTGAAAATTATAAAAAAATAAAAGCATTTAATGTCTCTGGGAATTGTCCTAAGGGAATACATTAAAGGAAGAAAGAGTTATTCAGAAAAATCTACTTGAGCCATGATTTGCTTGCTCTCTCTGTCCCAGCTTCCTAGCTCAGCATGATGGAATCTCTAGTTTGGACAGGTGTTACCAAGAAGATGGGGCTCCTTTTCCCCTCAGCTCACAGTCAAGGGATACGAAAGTTCACTGAGAGGGGCAGGCTACCAGGATTTCTTACTCCCGCCAGCTCTGAGCCACAGAGGCTAAATTCTGGCAAGTGTAGCTGAGAAGTCACAAGCTCCCTTCTTCCATCCAGTCCCCGCTCGTAGGGTGGAGGTTGTACCTTAGGCTCAGCATGGCCCAGGATATTGGCCGCTGATCACGTTCACCCCAGCTTGCTTGTGGTGTGGAGTTCCCATGCTGGGAACCAGAAAATGAAAAAAAAGATATACAAATGACCAACAAGCACATGAAAAGATGCTCAATATCATTAGCCACAGAGGAAATGCAAATATACCACAATGAGATACCACTTCACACCCACTAAGGGGGACTATAGTGAATAGGAATATAATAACAAGTGTTGAGGAGAATGTGGAGAAGTTGGAACCCTTATACACTGCTGGTGAGAATGTAAAATGGTGCATTTTAGAAAATAGGCTGGTAGTTCTTTAAAAGGTGAAATATCTCTAGAATTGCCATATGACTCAGCAATTCCACTTGGGTATATGCCTGAGAGAAATGAGAACATATATCTACATAAAATCTTATACACGTATGTTCATAGTAGCACTATGCTTAATAGTCAAAAATGGAAGCAACCCAAGTGCCTATCAACTGATGATTGGGTAAATAAACAAAATGTAGCATATCCATACCATGGAATAATATTCAGCCCTTAAAGCTTGTTCACCCTAGTTCATGAGGGCCAATTGTTAAACAGGAATTTGTGAGTCAAGTGTCAAACTGTTGGTAGCTTAAAATTAACCATTAAGAGAGTATTTACATCATTAATTTAAAAAAATTACAAATGAGCAATTTTTCTTTTCCCAAACTGCATGTATTTCTGTTATACTGCAATAAAAAAAAAAGTTTAAAAAAATATTCAGCCCTAATTGAAGTACTCATGGACGCTACAGCATGGATAAATCTTGAAAAATTAGGTTAAGTGAAAGAAGCCGGCTACAAAAGACCACATATTGTATGGTTCCATTTGTATGAAATGTCCAGAATAGGTAAATAGATAGAGACAGAAAGTGGGTTAGTGGTTTCCCAGGACTAGAGTTGGGAGTGGGAGAAATGAGTAGTAACTGCTAATAGGTATGGAAATGCACAATTCAAATTGGTGAGTTATATGTGAATTGTATCTCAATAAAGCTGTTATAAAATATAATCAAGTATTACAGCATCTTCCTATACTAGACAGTGAATCCTTAAGATTCACTCATCTATCTATCTTGTCTCATTCATCTATCTTCTTTATTTATCAGAGAGGCCTAGTGCAGAGGTGAAGAGTATGGATTTTGGAATTAGGACAGCCTGAGTTTTGTAGCCTTGGGGAAATTATTTTAGCTACCTAAGCATCAGTTTCCTCAGCTGCATAATGGAAACGATAGAACTAACATCACAGAGTTTTCACAGGAGTTCATTGAGATAATACATGAGAAGCATTTACTGCAGTGCCTGACACATAGTGAGTTCTCAAGAAATGTTATGTCTCATTTATAGCAGGTGCTTGAGAAACGTATGTCGAAAGGACAAGAGGAAAGAAGGTAATATAATGTATGTGTGGGCAATACAGTTTGGGGATAAGAGCTTGAAAAAACCTGAATATGTTTATGGTGTTGAATTTCGTACTGCCAGGATGACTAGGAAGTTACTACATATTCTTGAGTTGGCAAATATAATAAAAACTTTTGAGAAGGAGTTTTAGAACAATTGTGGAAAAGAATCTTTCAGAGAAGGGGGGTTATAGGAAATGAAGCAAACTAGAAGAAAACATGAATAGTAACTTTTGTCTGGAATCAAGAAGCCATTTCTCTCCAAGTCTCAGTTTACAAAGCTATAAAAGGTGGATAAGTAATCCTTGTGCCGGCCACCTCACAGAATTACTGGAAAGCCCAGTTGAGATAACAGATATGAATGGGTTTGGAAAACTATGTAAATGAACGTAATCCCCCTTATTAAATTATTAATTCTTTACAAGAATAGCAGCTATCCTGCACAAACATTTATTCAAATATTAATTGATGATTGCCACAGGTTGGATTTCCCATGAAGCAGATGCTGAGTAGAAAATTTATTAGGAGGAAGTTTATTAGGGAGTTGTCTGGGGATCAACACTTATGGGGGATGGAAGGAAGCCGGACTGGGTAGAGGGAGAAGTAGGAATGTAATTCGGGCACAAGAAGGCCTCAGCTGATTATAGGAGGAGCTCTGAAGCTGAGCTAGCCCTTCAGAGTGTCCCTCATGGTGGGGAGAGAGAGAGAGAAGACTTTGGACCCTATGTTAGCAATCATTAGATGGGTCTGTTTAAAATAAGTCACTACCTTGGGCCAGTCAGCTCACTGGTCAGCAGAGGGCAATTCGCAGAAAGGGCTGACAGCTGAGAGATGGCCTTCTCAACAGGTCGAGGGATGTCAGTCAGTCCTGCAGGGAAATTTGGCTAGCACAGCACAGCACCCCAACAATGACAGAGTTATTGGTATTGGTGTTGGTATTGGTTATTGGAGAGCTGGTAGTCAATGGGTACAATCTTCCAAAAGATCTCCAGTTTGGGTAAATCAGGCCAGTGGTGTTTTTGCTCTGGTTATTTAATTGAGAAAAAAAGCCACACTTTTCTTTTTGCCTCAGTGACTAAGATAATTCAGCTATGTCCATAACTGACAATTTCTAATAGAAAGACTTTTGGTAATCAGTCCGACTGAGAAGGCAAGCAGTCAAAATATCTAAATGGAATCATTAGATCATTTCGGTTGCTAAAAGAAGAATTTCTTTTCATGGAATAAGTTTATTAGGAAGGTTTGGGACAGTGGAATTATTGATTACATCAAGTACACATTTATATTTTACTGCCATTAAGTTACTTTGATGTTAAAACATTGTACACAGAATAAACTTTAAAATCATTGGAACAGCAAAACAATGCAGATTTCAAAAATATTTTGATAATGAACCAAATACAGCAAGGCACATGGAAATTTGTTTGATTATATCATGAGAAAAATTAATTTACTTTTGACACAAAGTCTTTTTCCAGACTTCTTACGCAGTGAAAATATGCTGACATTTTTGTCCATTGGAATCATACATTGTAACTGTTATTTGAAAGACTTAAAAAGTTGGTTTAAAATTCATTTTTTCCCCCAAAGCTTAAAAACTTAACTCTTGAAAAACTTTTCACTTTTTAATGACTTTCTTTCCTTCTGATATTTTTAAATATCCAGAATTATTGGCCTTAGAAATAAGAGAAAGAAAGGTAAGAACACATTTATGTACAATAAAATGTTATTGAAATTCAGTATGGATTTGTTCCTAGTCTGTAGTACCAGCTATTCTTTTTTTTTTAACATCTATATTGGGGTATAATTGCTTTACAATGGTGTGTTGGTTTCTGCTTTATAACAAAGTGAATCAGTTATACATATACATATGTTCCCATATCTCTTCGCTCTTCGTCTCCCTCCCTCCCACCCTCCCTATCCCACCCCTCCAGGCAGTCACAAGTACCAGCTATTTCTTAAAGGTATTCAATTTTATTACTCCTCAGTAAGAAGAAGCTGATGAAATGTCTGCAAACAGAAGTTCGGCAGAAAAAAAACTTTGATAAATAGATAAAATGAGTTATAATTGTTTATCCCAGGGTAGATGTTTCAGATTTGTTGAATGTGTTTATGTGCATATTCTTAATCTGCATAGTATCACCCGGGCTTTATCACAGATGTACAGTGAAGAATAGTGGCGCCTCAGAGAAGTGGTCTTCATATTTTCAACTCAACTATCCCCTAGATTAAAAATTTTAATTGCACAGATTTCTGTTGACATCTAAAATTTTTCATTTTAAGTTTAATTAGTTCCAAAGGATAAAATTTGGTATATTGTAAATATTGGACTTTCTACAGTAAAGCTTTTACTTCACTCTTTTAAATGGTGAAATGAAGTCTAAATACCATAGCAATTTGCTACCCACTGTATTAGTTAGAATAATGCATACTACATGCTAGTGTAACAAATAAGCCCCACAATTTCAATGCCTTAACTATAATAAAGTTTATTTCTCTTCCATATGGAGTCAATTGGAAGACATTTCAGACACAGCTTATTTCTACCTCATGCCTCCATAATTCCTGAGGGCTTCAGAATCCTTTGATTCAAGCCAGTGGACAGGAAAAGAGAACGTTGAATCATGCATTGAAGGTTCCATTGACTACAACTCAGTCACTTGGCCACATCAAACAGCAAAAGAGGCTGGAAATGTATAGTTATAGACCCAGGAGAAAGAGGAAATGGGTTTGGTGAGCGCACATGTAGTCTCTACTGTAGTTTGCTCTTCTGATGGTCAAATATCCTTTTTCTTCGCAAACAAAAAACATACTCACCACCTCCCCCAAGTGGACAAGCCAAAGTTTCATCTGTTATTGCACTGGTCTCAAATTCCAGGATTTCTCAGTACACATCCTGTCTCTTAGAATCTGGATTTAGATTCCTTTGGTCACTCTCACCACCCCTTCCCACCTCAACACACACACACACACACACACACACACACACACTACAATGGTGGAGCCCAGACAGGATAAATATAGTTAAGTTTACCCATTTGGGAAAGGGAGTAGAAAATAAGATCAGTTACTGTGTTCGTAAAGGTTAGGAAATCTTGCAGGGTAGGTACTGTAAGGAGCCCTACCCTGGCAACAGAAGACATTTCTTGATTGGGTTTTGATTCTGCTTTTCATGAAGAATTCCATTGTTCTCTGTGGCCTCTGGCTCTACAGGTTCATTTTTATCCATTTTCACCTATAGTCACATCTCACATGGGTATGGCTTCATTTAGATGTGGCCTAAGGACTATGGGTTTTAGCTTAATATGTCCTATACAGTATATGAAGTTGTATTTGACTAAAATGAGGTTAGTTGAAATTTAATTAAATAAAGCATAGCTAAGACTATTTGGCAGAGGGGTTATCTGTGGGGCTTTACCTTTGTTGGATGAACTTGTTTGCTTATACAGTGAGACGATTCAATTTTTATTTTCTTCTGAGTTTATATCTATTTTTCAGAGTCTCAGGACAGTTGAGGAAGAGAGTAAAATTTAGGTTGTGACTGCTACCAAATCATGTATACTACGGTGAGGGAAGATACTCTTTTTCAAAGAATTGAACAAATTTTAAATATAGAAAATACTTTTACACTATTACAATTTATATGAAACATACTAGTACAAAACTATAAATATATTTATATTAATGTATAAGTCTAGTGAATAATACTCTAAAGAGTCCTACAAACTTGTATGATTTCACCTTTTATCTTTGTCAGTCAGGTTTTCAAATGAAGTCCCAGCTATAAAACTTTGACTAGCCAACCCTGACATATGACACCTTTTCCTTTGTGCCTTTTTCCTTTCACAGTGTCTTTTCCTTTGTACCTCTTTTAGGCTATAAAGGAAAATGAGATTAAAATGAATCTTCCTCAGATAGACTATTTGAAGATTATAACTATTTTACAAGAAACAATTTTATATACTTAAGAAGATATTGAAATATATTTTTAAAGTCCTGCAATTTTCTATAGTTACTTAAAATGGTTTTGTCATTTTGAAATAGCTCTATATATGTATATAAAATTACCTTGAATTTTGGAATGATGCTATATAATCATTTCTGAATGATAAACACCTACAGAAGGGAGATTATCTACATCTGGATTGATAAGGTTTATAGTGCATAATTTGAACATGAGCATCTTAAGGATTTGGGGAATTCTTAATTCATCAAGCAAGATGTTTTGCTACAACTCTTTGCTGCTGCTCACCATAGACTGAACACGAACTTCATCTCCTGCTGCGATAATTGGTTCATAACTTTCCATCGTTTACTGAAAGCATTTATTGTTTACCTAAAAGTATACAAAATTAACTCCCTAATTGTTGACAAAACAGTAAAAACATCCAATTTCACTATTCTACTTTAGATTTCACAAACATTCTTATTAGGGAGATAATTGACAATATGAATAAGATTTTCAAAGTAAGTTTCAGGTTTATTATTCAGATAATCCAAACTTAATTGTGTGTAGTTTTTGCTTTTGAACCCCAAATTTCTTACAAATCCACTTTTAGAATTGCAAAGGACCTTAGAGATCATTAGGTGACTTATGCAAAGTCAAGCGTTTGAACTGAAGTTTCTTGACTCTTTTTTCATTATACTGCGTTTCCTCCAACTCAATAGATGATTTTAAATCTGACAGCATTTACTTTTATAAAAATCTTTGTTAATGCCTTCTTTTTAAAAATTCATGGTACTGTTAAGTAGCTGGCTTTACAAAGAAAAATAAAGAATCCTTTACCTTTAAAATATTAAGTAATTATGCAAGTTTCTTCCCTTTCTCTTGACATTGATTTGCTCTTTTCATATACTGGGATTTCATATACACTTTTTATACACCAATATTTTATACACACATACATACATATCTCTGTAATTTTAATGGCTTTTAGACATTTTATCATGTTATATAACTTGACTATTTCCAACTTACTGGACATTAGGTCATCTCTTGGTTCTATAAACGTTTTAAAATTACTTTTTGGGATATACTCCCATAAGTGGTACTTTCCCAAAAGAAAATAATTTTTATGGTTCCTGCTATGTATAAGTAGATTGCTTTTTAGAAACATTTTACAAATTACACATAACTAACAGCAATGGATGATTATATCTGTTTTCCCATAGACCTGCTAACATTGATGTTATATAATTAAGATTTTGAAGAATAAAGAGTGATACTATTTCTTATTAAGATATTTGAAATGGTTTTACTTTGAAATGAAATGTATAAAATCACTTCTGAATTTTAGAGTGATTTTAATTTATTTTTATTTAGTTATTTCTCAAAATTTTGTAAAATCAGCTATGTTCACATTATAGACAATTCATGTTATTTTACTTGCTTTGTCTATTGATAAAACAAGCAACATTAAATAGAAACAAAATTACAATTTTAATAAATTCTGTCCTATCAGCAGAGGATTCTTTAAAGGAATGGCATAAACCACACCATATATTATTTCTTTTTCAAAGCTGAAAGACATTTTCTGATGGAAAATATACTTATAATTTCATGGCTTCCTCATTCTATTCGTAGCATATCTCATTACTACATAAATCACACACAAATTTCCAAAATGTGAAATTGGTTCTTTATTCCTTCTTAAAATGTTACCTATTCGTGTGATTTCTAATACTTTTATAGATAATATTCAGTTAGCCAATAAAATATAAATTAATTTTAGTATTCTTTGAAAGGAAATATTATCATGAAAAAATAGAATATACAGGAAAACATACTATTATATCTTTGGAAGTACACATATTTATAATAGATCTTTAGTCTGAAAATTTGTCATATAAAGTATGCATTTCATTAATAATGTGATACCAATAAGGTTCAAATCTTTTTTGTTGTTGGGGGATGAGGGTTCACAATGCTGCAGAAATGGAAAATGGCCCATCTCAACCATTCTCTTCTTTATTCTAACAGAATTCTAGGCAATGTATTTAGCTGAAAAACTACATTTCCCAGACCTTTTGCATATGGCATGGCCAATCTGACATAAGACCTGTTCAAATGAGCCTGGGAAAGCTATCATTGCCCTTCCATCTGATGATGGCTAGAGCTCCAGCAATGATCTTGGGACTATGAGAGAAAAGGCAAGAAAATTTCAGCTCCCTAGTATCAGACCCAATTGGGATTAATCTTTCAGCTTTAAAAATATATATTTCTCTTTTTATAATTAAAATGATCTCTGTACTGAGGGTCATTTAAATATAGGCTTGACACTAATAAACTATGTTTATTCCTTTAGCTAATATCCTCTGAGCCTTAAATATGTGGCCAGCGAATGCTGAACCTGGAACTGTAAAACATCTGTCTGAACAATTATCCATTTTATTAGTGCAATGACTTCAACTGGCTGCACAATAGAATCACATGTAGAAATGTAGACTTACTAAGTCTAAGGTAATGGTTTCAAACTTTAGCTTGTATCAGAATCCCTTGTTAAAACATAGATTTGTTAATCATATGCTTGTTAAAACGTGGATTGTTGAGCTCGTCTCCCAAAGTTAAGAGTTTCAGGCAGGTCTGGGGCGACATGTTCCCAGGTGATGCCAATGCTGCTGGTCCAAGGACCACACTTTAAGAAACACTAGTCGAGGATACAACCTGGACACCTGTGTATTATAATAGTTTAACATGATTATGATGGTTCAAAGCAGGATCAGAAACCCATAATTGAGACTGGTAAGATTACAACTGTTCTCTCTCACCCGCTTTTATTTCTCAGCTTCAGTTTTCCAGAATAAAAGCGAGAGCTTTCTTATCTTCTCTGTGTATGCACTTTTCTATTGCTTTCCTTTTGGTTTCTTAGGGTAAATGGGGTTGACTAGCTGTAGGTCAAATTTTGAAATAAACCAACAGTCATTTTTCCCTTCAGGTTTTCTTTCTGCACCCTTCATGCTCCTCTTAACAACTACTCTTTCCTAGCCCTACGTATTTATTAGTCTCTTCCTTCCACAGCCTCGACTCTGTGGCCTAAGTTTGCACCCCCTGTGAGTAGTTCTCATCTATTCTCCCAGCCTTAACTGCAACACTCATTACCTGAGTTGCAATCTTTGTTAGGTGTTAGCTATTTGAGGACATTTCTTCCAGTTGTACACCAAAAACTATGAGCTGTTAATCTCTCTATCAGTGGCCTTGGTGTGGGGAAAATGTTTCCAAGGAAGAGGCTCTCGTTGTACTTTGCTGAAGAAGTGGGTTGTCTAATAACCCGGATTCTCCTTTTTTCACAGGAATTCAGGAGTCTTCAGAGACTTTTTTTGAATAATCCATTTACTTCCTATCCTTCTTTAGATGATGACCTCATAAATTTTCTCCTGATTCTAGCCCACCCCTGTAACCCATTAACACTTTTAGCAGATTTAGCCCTTCAGTGCTCCTTTTTTGACCTGAGGTTGGGTTGTGGGTGTCATTGCTCCTCAACTTTACTGCCTGGATTGAAGCGGAAATTATTATTCTGACCGCCCATGGATCTAGACTCCTTATTGCGCAAACCTACCTAACAAGGGAATTTGCTTCCAGAGAGTTCGGATAGGGTTGTAGGAGCTAGGATATCCCTGCCATATATCACCTACCAAACTCTGGTCACATAACGAAGTCTTTATGGTTTATTTATCATGAACATGGTCTTCTCAAAGCTTTACACTTAAAAGTAATGCCAAAATTATTCACTACATTACCATTTATGAAATGCTTCTGCATGTTTGGATAGAAAAATAGGCAAGAGAAAACTGCTCTTTAAAGTTTATCAGTACTTTTTCTAATCCAAAGGCCTCCCCATAATTCTCAACTTCTTGGGTCTTTGTGTAGCATTCCAGACTGCTCACCATGCCTTAGTCTTTTTTTTTTTAATTCGTTAAGCTGAAGTTTATATTTTTTCCAGTTTCCTTTTTATTTTAATAAAGTATAGTTGACACACAATATTATATTAGTTTCAGGTGTATAACACAGTGGCTTGACATTTATACATTATGAAATGATCACAATAAGTCTAGCAACCATCTCTACCCACACAAAGTTGTTACAATATTGTTGACTATAATCCCTATGCTATACATTACATCCCCATAACTTATTTATTTCATGACTGGAATTTGTACCTCTTAATCCCCTTCACCTATTTCATCAATTTCCCCACACTCCTCCCCTCTGGCAACCACCAGTTTCTTCTCTGTATCTGTAAGTTTCTTTCTGTTTTGTTTCTTTATTGTTGCTTTTTAGATTTCACACATGAATCATATGGTATTTGTCATTCTCTAACTTATTTCACTTAGAATAATACCCTCAAGGTCCTTCCATGTTGTTACAGATGGCAAGATTTCATTATTTTTTATGACTGGATAATATTCCATTGTGTATGTATACATCTTTATCCGTTCATCTATCAATGGACACTTAAGTTGCTTCCATATCTTAACTATTATAAACAACAGTGAACGTAGTGATGCATGTGTCTTTTCAAATTAGTGTTTTGGGTTTTGTGTGTGTGTGTGTGTGTGTGTGTGTGTGTGTGTGTGTGTGGTGGGGGGAATACCTAGTAGTGGAACTGCTAAATCATATGGTAGTTATATTTTTAATTTTAAAAATTCTGTTTTTAAATTTAAAATTTTTTAAATTTAAAAATTCTGTTTCTCCATTCTGCTTTCCATAGTGGCTATGCCAATTTACTTTCCCACTAAGAGTGCACCAGGGTACCCTTTTCTCCACATCCTCATCAACAATTGTTATTTGCTGTCCTTTTTATAATAGCCATTCTGACAGGTGTGAGGTGATACCTCATTGTAATTTTGATATGCATTTCCCTGATGATTAGCGATATTGAGTATTATTTCATGGTCTGTTGGCCATCTGTTTTCTTTGGGAAAATGTCAGTTCAGGTCCTCTGCCCGTTTTTTAATTGGGTTGTTTGCTTTTTTGATGTTGAGTTGTATGAGTTCTTTGTATATTTTCGATGTTAAGCCCTTATTGGTTGTATTGTTTGCAAATACCTTCTCCCATTCACTAGGTGGCCTAATAATTTTGTTGATAGTGTTTTTCACTGTGCAAAAGCTTTTTAGTTTGATGTAGTCCCATTTGTTTATTTTTGCTTTTGTTTCCCTTGCCTGAGGAGACATATCAAAAAAAATGTTGCTAAGACCAGTGTCAACGAGTTTGTATTTCCCTCTAGGAGTTTTATAGCTTCAGGTCTCACATTTAAGTCTTTAATCCATTTTGAATTTATTTCTGTGCATGGTGTGAGAGAGTAGTACAGTTTGATACTTTTTCATGTAGCTGTCTAGTTTTCCCAACACCATTTATTGAAGAGGCTGTCTTTTCCCCACTGCATTTTCTTGCCTCCTTTGTCATGGATTAATTGACCATAGGTGTGTGAGTTTATTTCAGGCTGTCTATTCTGTTCTGTTGATCTATGTGTCTGTTTTGTGCCAGCACTATACAGTTTTGATTACTGTAGCTTTGTAGTACAGTTTGAAATCAGGGAGCATTATACCTCCAGATTTGTTCTTCTTTCTCAAGATTGTTTTGGCTATTCAGGGTCTTTTATGTTTCCATACAAATTTTAAAATTATTTGTTCTAGTTCTATGAAAAATGCCATTGGTATATTTGATACGGATTGCATTGAATCTATAGATTGCAACAATCCCAGAGGTCTCTTAAACTATACTCATTTGTTTTTTTGTTGTTGTTGTTTTGTTTTGTTTTTAGCGTTACGCGGGCCTCTCACTGTTGTGGCCTCTCCCGTTGCGGGGACGCGCAGGCTCAGCGGCCATGGCTCACGGGCCCAGCCGCTCCGCGGCACGTGGGATCTTCCTGGACCTGGGCACGAACCCGTGCCCCCTGCACCAGCAGGCGGACTCAACCACTGCGCCATCAGGGGAGCCCTATACTCATTTTTTTTTTATTTTTTTTTTTTTTTTTAGCGTTACGCGGGCCTCTCACTGTTGTGGCCTCTCCCGTTGCGGGGACGCGCAGGCTCAGCGGCCATGGCTCACGGGCCCAGCCGCTCCGTGGCACGTGGGATCTTCCTGGACCTGGGCACGAACCCGTGTCCCCTGCATCAGCAGGCGGACTCAACCACTGCGCCATCAGGGAAGCCCTATACTCATTTTTTTTTAATTCTTTTTTTCTTTTTTGTCTTCAGCTGGGGTGATTTCCACCACTCTATCTTCTAGTTCACTGACTGATCCATTCCTTTGTATCATCTAATCTACTGTTGAGTCCTTCTAGTGTACTTTTTAATTTCAGCTGCTATATTTTTCAGCTCTGTTTAGTTCCTCTTTACATTTTCTAACTTTTTGTTTAATCTTCTCCCCAGTTCATTGAGCATCTTTATAATCATTCCCTTGAACTTATTGGGTAGATTGCTTATCTCCACTTCACTTAGTTCTTCTTCTGAGGTTTTGTCTTGTTTCTTTGTTTAAAACATATTCCTATCTCTCCTCATTTTACCCAAATTTCTGTGTTTATTTCTCCTGCTCTTGGAGGAATGGACTTATGTCGGAGATGTTTTATGGGGCCCAAAACCTCACTCCCCTCTGTTTACCAGAGCTATATGTTCCAGGGGTGCCCCCTATGTGGGCTGTGTGGACCCCTCTGTTTTCATGGGGATGACTACCGTGGGCACAGTGGTAAGCAGGGCCGGCCTTAGGCCTGCTTGGCTGCCAGTGCCTGCCTTGTGTGGTAGCTGCTGGCCCACTGGTGGTCAGGGCTGTGTCTCTACACTGCTGACTGCTTGGCCCAGGGGGTGTGAGGACTGGTGCTGGCCCACTGGTGGATGCATAAGCTCCTGCACTAACAGGCTACAGGGAGGACTCCAAGGTGGTGCTTGCCAACACCAGCATCCTTGTGGTAGAACATGTTCCCCCAAATTGCTGCCACCAGCATCATTGTCCCCAGAGCAAGTCCCAGTGGCCTCTTGCCTCTCTGAGAGGCTCTCCAAGGGTAGCAAGTGGGTCTGACCAGGATTCTTTCAAATTACTGTCTCTGTGTGGGAACTTAGAGCATGTGAGATTTTATGTGCACCCTTTAAGAGCAGAGTCTCTGTTTCCTACACACCTCTAGTGCTTTAATATGCATGCCCTGCTGGCTTTCAATGCCAGACGTTCTGGGGTTTCATCTTCCCAGTGCAGGACCCCTGGGCTGGGGAGCTCACTGTGGGGCTTGGACCCCTTGTTCCTTGCAGAGAACCTCTGCATTTGTGATTATCTTCCCACTTGGGGTTGATATCTACCCAGGAGTGTGTGTACTGACACATGGATATATCCCTCCTACTTGTCTCATTGTGGTTCCTTCTTTACAACTTTAGTTGTGGAAAATCTTTTCTGCTAGTCTTCACATTGTTCTCATAGATAATTGCTCTGTAAATAGTTGTAATTTTTGTGTGCCCATGGGAGGATATGAGCTCAGGGTCTTTCTACTCCACCATCTTTGCCATCAACCTAGAGGACTCTTAAATGGCTGTTTCTACTCCATTCTTCCTTAATGTTGGCATTTCCCAACATTCTTCCCATATTTTTTCAGTACTCTCAAGCAACCTCTCCCTTATTATTCTCATTAATGTTAATGCCTGGCATCCTATTTTCTTCCATACTGATGGGAACTGGGAGAAGAAACGCCTGGGACAAAGCTCAAAATTTAGGCAATAACATAGTGATAGATGCTAATTGGAATGGTATAAGTATTTAAAATTTTAAGGCTAATAATCTCCTTTAAAATTTTTTTTAACATAACAGGTAAGGTGAAAGTCTCCTCAGGCCATTACCCCCATTCCTCGTCTCCTATCTTCCACCCCAAAAGTAACTACTGCTAGTAGTTTATTTTCCATTTACAATATTTAAAGTTTATTTCTTTATTTAAACATAAATGGTATATTAGTAAACATACCATTCTGGAACTTGTGTTTTTCATTCATGAAAATGTTTTGAGATTTTTCCATGTTAGAACATATAGTTCTCCCTTAAGAAATAGCATTTAAATACTACTAAGTTTTGCAGCAGAATATATAAAATAAGTCATGCCATGGATGCCTTGAAGAGCTTGAACTTTTGTGAGGGTCCGTGTGAAGTTTGTCAGAGTAATTCCAAAATTAAAACAATGCTGATGGTGGTAACAGTTCATTGGCTTTCTGAGTTTTAAGCATATTGAGTATTCTCTGTGAATTTGAGAGTGGCTGTCTTAGACTGGGCTACATGTAAACAGTCGTCCCAGCATACCACATATGAGTTGATGACAGTGAGATCCATCACTCAGTCTTGAACATCTGAGGAGAATGATTGACTCATTGAATTAAGAAGACCTTATATGATATCTCTCCTTGCTCTTTGATGGTTGGTTTCCTTATTACAGACTTTATCAATGTGGAATGCTCAATTACAAATTCAACTACCATGAATCAGTAGTTGAATTTGAATATCTTTTCCTTAGGGACCAAGATGATATCTAGCAATAAATTTTGTGAAAATTTCTAAATCTGTAAGTTAGTTATGAGGATTCAGAGGCAAGAAACCAACTGTTTGGCCGTTAACTACACAGTCCAGTATACCGATGGTAGGGGGAGTGAGTGTAATAAAGATGGCTTGTCTGGACAAGGGTGCATGTCTATTCATGGAAGACTCAACTGATATTTAGGAAGTCTCCAAAAGCTTATAAGTCCAGAAAGTCCTTTTTGAATATGTCGTATCAGGAAGCCAAAGACATTTAGGCTGTTAACCAAAAGCTCAGTGTAGTAAATTAGGACAGTAAGTTTTTTGGACTTCATTTTCCTAATGTATGTAATGAGGATGCTGGAATATAAAATCGCCAAGGTTGCTTTCATGGAAAAACTTAAGCTCCTGAGGAACCTATTGGGCAAAATGTTCTTAGCCTCTTTCCTCACAATATGTGAATTAGGTAGAAAATGTTATGATTATATTCAGAAGAAATATATTATTTTGGTAAATCTATTATCAAACTATCAAAATCAAATTCTTGAAACCCCACTGTTAGCATGAGTCATTAACAACTTTAGATTAACTTCTCCTGAGTTTCATGATGGGAAGTCCATCTCTGCCATGATTTAATGGAAAGATTATTGAATCTAAAATTTAGAAGACTTGAGTTTAATCTTCATTGTACAAGTCACTAAGTCACTATCTTGAGCAACTTATTTAATATCCCTGAATCTCAAATTTAATTGCATACAAAATAGACATTATAAAAAATACATACCTAAAGAACACTGCCATCAAGACTAAATAAAATAAAATGTGGAAGCGCTTTACACATGTTGTATTATTATTATTTTTTTAGAAGATGTTGGGGGTAGGAGTTTATTAATTTATTTTTGCTGTGTTGGGTCTTCGTTTCTGTGCGAGGGCTTTCTCTAGTTGCGGCGAGCGGGGGCCACTCTTCATCGCGGTGCGCGGGCCTCTCACTATCGCGGCCTCTCCTGTTGCGGAGCACAGGCTCCAGACGTGCAGGCTCAGTAGTTGTGGCTCACGGGCCCAGTTGCTCCGCGGCATGTGGGATCCTCCCAGACCAGGGCTCGAACCCGTGTCCCCTGCACTAGCTGGCAGATTCTCAACCACTGCACCACCAGGGAAGCCCTGTTGTATTATAATTTAAATAAATCCTATAAAGTCTATAATAGTGCTATACAGTCTATTATGATATTGTAAATGGAAACCAATTCAAATATCTTGTGAAAAATTCCTTCAATCCTCTGAATTCTTGTAATACCTATTTGTAATTTGCCTATAGGACTAGTGGATATTTATTTTAGTAAATAGTTAATGAATACCTACACTGTACCAAGAAATATACCAAGTGATTAGGGAGAGCAATAATTTTCAGCAGATAAGAAAGTCTTCCAAAAAAAAAAAGGTAGCCATTGAGAAGCTCTTTGAAGGAAGGGTAGAGGTTCCGTGGGGAATATGGTGGTGGGAAGTTTGAAATACTGGAAACAGCAAATGTCTTAAGTTGCAGAAAAGTTATAAAGTCCTTGAGGGCAGTGACTGTATGTCCTAATAATCTTTGTGTTGGTCCTATTGTTGTACAACCTTGACTTTATGTGCATCACAAAACACGTAGCCTGTCATCCTTAATAAATGAATTGCATAATTGAGTGGATGGTATGTCATGCCTCTGAGGAGGTTCTCAAACTTTAGCCCGTGCATCAGAACACCTGGAGGGTTGTTGTAACACAGATGGTTGGGCCTCTCTCCCAGAATTTGGGATTCCCTTGGTCTGAGACAGACGCGTGAAAATTTGCCTTTCTTAAAGTTCCCAGGTGATGCTAATGGTTCCAGGATCACATTCTGAAAACCACTGCATTATTGTAATTTTTTTTTTTTTTTTTTTTTTTTTTTTT
>NW_006769660.1:1272737-1293909 GCF_000442215.2 Lipotes vexillifer
CCCCTGCATCGGCAGGCGGACTCTCAACCACTGCGCCACCAGGGAAGCCCTGCATTATTGTAATTTATATTTAACCACTGAGGCAACATTCTTGTTTTTCCCTAAGCATCCAGAATACTCATAATTCTTGTCAAACTTAAAGAATCTTCAAGAAGTCTAACCCCATTCTGAGGGCAATAAAAATGGTGGGGTGTATGTCTTACTCATTTTTGTACAGCCTGCAGCCCCTTATAATGATGTTTTGCAAATACTTGGGTTCAAAAATGTAATGCACTGAGTATGACTGGAATCAAGTAACTGTGCAGTAAATATTAAGGTCCTTATTTAACCACCCCTCAGTAAAAGGGAATGGATAATTACCATTCCTCAGTTAGAAATATGTTCAGGAAGTGCTGTTAAAGAAAAATTAACTTCGGTTCATTAAGTCTATCAGCAATTTTCCCTCCTGTTTTGCCTTGGATATTTGTGAGTGCATTGCAGCAGAACTAAGTCTGGTGTTGACTTGAGTCTGGATTAATATACATATCCAAAAGGGTTCTTGGGACAATCAAGGCTAGTACGAGCTTATTCGGTCAGACCTGTGAAACTAAAAACAAGCTTCCCTCCTGCCTCCAGTTGGCGCCAATGCTGCCTCCCGCCAAGCCGCATCTATTCTGGCTGACCCTGAGCTCAGGTGTCCCGAGTAGCCTCAGACCTTCATTTCTGCCCGCGGAAGCCTCGAAGTTTCTTCCCGCCAATGGCACGGGTTTCCGCCTCCCTGCGCCCTAGGCGCAGGCAGGACTGCGCATGTGCGGGGCCCGGCGGCCGCTGGTGCGTCTCCGTGGACCGAGAGTCATGGCGGAGACGGAAGCAAGCTTGCTGCGCCAGTTTCCACTGCTTCTACCCCAGAACCGGGCGAAAACCGTGTATGAAGGATTCATTTCAGCTCAGGTACTCGCCCGGGTGTTGCTCTTTCGCTAGGAGAGCCTCCTCCTGGCGGCGCAGCCCCGGCCCTGAAGTCTGTGACCGGAGGGGTTAGGGGCTCGAGTTTGTGGGGATTGAGAGGGGCGGCCAGTAAGGACTCCTAGGAGACTAGAAGTTTGAGAATCGTGGGCCGTTTCTGGAAACCCGTTCCTGGCAGTCGCCTCCACGCCTGGGCCGGGGTCGCTGCCCGGGACAGGACGCTGGGAGGCCCGCGTACGCGCCCGGGCGGGGAGAGGACGGGGCGAAGGGCCACGCCCCCTCGTCCCCGCCACTCGCGGAGTTTTGCCTCGCTCCTGTGTCTGTCCACGTTTGAACTTTTGTTTTAATTGGTCAGTTATTTGCTTGTCTTTATTCTAACATGCCCCACCCCCACGAAGGTTGGAGGCCGTTCAGAGGGGAGTCTGCGCTCCCTCATTATATTCGTGTTTCCTGCAGAAAGAACGTTTCGGAGGAAAACCTGATTTTGGCTCTCTGCCAAGTCCTGGTTGCCGGGTCTCATCAGTTGGCGATGTTTTGTAGGAAATCTTGACAACTGAATTAATTACCTTTGCTGATTCCAAGTGGCCTCTCTTGTGGAGTTTATTACCCATAGTAAACACGTGTAGGGCTTTGAAGTTTACAAAGCGCTTTCCAAGTACAATATCTCACTTAATCCTCAGGCCTCGGAGGCAGAAATTTTTTTTAAAAAGTCATTCTCGTTTTATAGTTGAGTAAATCAAGGCATGGAAAAGTGGAGAGATTGTTACTTGTCCATGATCGCAACGGACTCCCTTAAACTCAGGCTATCTGATTCCACTCCTGGGTTTTCCCCCTCTACACTGCATCAAGCTACCTTAGGTGAGAATTTTGAGTATAGACTTTGCTACATTCAACATTGTGCCCTCTCCCTGAACAGCGCACATACTTTTTTGAGAATAGGGGCCATATTCTAGGAATTAACATGTGTTTTGAAGTTTCCTCAAGACACATAGTAATCTCTCAAAAATATTGAGTGAATTATTAAATTCACATGTTAAATGAAAATTTTACCTACCCCTAAGAATATTAAGTGTAGGACTAATCCTAATACACTAAGGAAAGGTTAAAGACCGTACACTTGGACTTCTACATTTGTTTTCAAATTCATTGTGACTCTCACAGAAAGTAGAGGTTAAACGTCATTGTTACTTCTGGAATAAAGTTAATCCACGTTTTCCTTCCCCAATTGGAAGTATTGATCTTGAATTACCGAGTTGGAAACTTTCACAGCATTTAGAAAAATTGAAGAGATGTTACTAAGTTCCATTTTTATCAGAACCATGTTATACCTAATTTTAGGCATTTTAAGGGAAGTATTTTGTATTATATGTCTGTATCTGCTAAAGCCTCTTAGAAAATATGTGTAGCCATCAAAATTCAGATTAGATGAAATTATTTTATCCTGGCTATAGCTACAATTCTCATTTGTACTTGCTTTAAGCAGCTTGTTGAAATCCTAACCTAAAGATTTTATTTAACATTGTTTTGTTTTGGTGGAGCTGGTTTTGTCTAAAAATGTGTCTTGTATATAATTTCAAATTTATAGAAAAATAGCAAGGATGTAGGAAGAATTTGAGTATACTCTTTAAGGGGGTTCACCATTTTACATTTGCCCCTTTTGATTTATTATTCTGAGTCTGTGTATGTGGGTGGATGTGTACACACATTATTTCCTTGAACAGTTTCAGATTAAGTTGCAGACATAATGTTCCTTTATTCCTGAATACTTAAGTGTATATTTCATGAGAACAAGGACATACCCATACATAACCACAATTGTCAAAATAAGGAAATTTAATCATCATATAATACCATTACCTAATATGGAGTCCAAATTCAAATTTTGTTAATGTTGCAGTTATACATTTTTTATACCCCTTCCCAGCCCCTAACCATCTGATGTAAAATCTCACATTACATTTAGTTGTCGTGTCTGTTTAATCTGGAATAGTTCCTTAGTCTTTCTTTGTTTTTCATGAACTTGACATTTTTTGAGTACATGTTGGTCATTAGGTAGAATGGCCCTCAATTTAGATTTGTCTGAAGTTTCTTCATCATTAAATTCAGGTTATGCAATTTTGACAGATAAGCCACAGAAAGAATATTGTGTCCTTTTTAGGGAGCAAGATGTCAGCAGGTATCATTATTGATGATGTTATCTCTGATCACCTGTTTAAGGTAGCATCTGCCAGATTTTCCTATTGTAATTATTAAGTACTTACAGGAAGCTACTGTGAGGCATCAAACCCCCTCCTCCCCCACCCTGTTGTAGCAGCCATTGACTCTTGTTTGAATCAGTTAATTGATGTTTGCCAATGATGATTTTCTAACTGTCATTTCTTCTATATTTGTTAATTGGCATTCTGTGATAAAGAGTGGCTTTCCCTTTACCATTTATATCAGGCTCATGGATTTTAAAAATAATTTATCTAATGGATTATAATCCTTACTTCCCTATTTGATGTTTAAATTGTTCCAGATTTGACCAGTGAGAGTACATTTTTATTGATATGTTTTTAACAATTTGCATTTTCCTGTCAACACTGTTTTAAAAGTGTCCTGTAGATACTGGCATGTAGTGTTTTATTATCATTTTTTAGAACTTAATTTTAATTGGTAGTTCCCCTGCACCTGGGAGTTATTTAATAGAAGATTAAAATTTTTCCTCATGGAAGGTCTTTTTTCATTTTAATTTTGTTATTTCTAGTTTTATTGCATCATGATTAGACAGTGATGTTTGTAAAACTTCAACTCTTTGTAACTTAATTGATCCTTTAATTTTAAATTTTATTTATTTGTTAGTGATCTGTGCGATTAAAAGTGTTTTCTCTATTATCGGGTTCTTTCTTTTCTCTTGAGTGAGCTTTGGTAGTTTGTTTCCTTCAAGGACTTTTCATTTCATCTGAGATTTTGAATTTATTGGTTTAAAAGTTGTTTTTAATATTCTCTTATTATCCTTTTAATGGCTTTAGGATCTGTAATGATGCTCCCTATATTGGTTACCTTTTGCTGTATTCCACACCTTAGTGGCTTAAAACAACAAACATTCATTATCTCACCTTTTTTATGGATCAGGAATTTGGATGTGACTTAGCTGGATGATCCTGGATAAGTGCTTCTCCTGAACTTGCAGTGAAGCTGTTGGCCAGGATGTCTATTATCTGAAGACAAGACTAGAGCTGGAAAATTTGCTGCCAGGATTGCTCATTCACATAGCTATTGACTTCAGGCCTCAGTTTTTTACTTCTGATAAGAGTCCTCAGTTCCTCTCACCACATGGACCTCCATAGTGTTGTTTGACTGTCATTACAGCATGGCAGCTAGCTTTTCCTGAGTAAGTGATAAAACAGAGATCAAGCAGAAAGCTGCACAGTGCTTTTTCTCCCCCAGCCTCTAAAGTTACACATTTACTTCTGTTTTATGCCGTTTATTAGAAGCAAGTCTCAAATCCAGTCCATATTCAGAAGATGAGGCACCAACACTTAAAGGCAGAAGTATCAAAGAAATTATGAATATATTTTATAGATATCTCCTGTGCCCATTCCTCATATTGGTATTTTGTGTCTTTTTTTTCCCTGATGCATCTGGATAGAGACCTATAAGTTTATGGATCTCTTCAGAGAACCTACTTTGATTTCATTGATTTTTCTCTATTATTTTTGTTTCTGTTTCATTGATTCCTGATCTTAAATTTCCTAATTTGTTTGGGTGGAAGATTAGGTCATTGATAATGAGACCTTTTTCTTTTATAATGTAGATGTTCAGTGCTATATGTTTTCTTTCAAACATTGCTTGAGCTGTATCACACAAATTTTGGTATATTTTCTTTTCTTTTTTTTTTTTTTTACAGTTCAAAATACTTATTAATTTCTTCTTTGACCTATAGGTTACTTAGAAGAACAATATGTCTCTAAATATTTGAGGATTTTCCAGATATCTTTCTGATATTGATTTATAATTTAGTCCCAGTATAATTCGTGTGATTTGAATTCTTTTAAATTTATTGGAACTTATTTTATGGCCTAGAGTATGGTCTATTTTGGTAAATGTTCTGTGCGTACTTGAAAAGAATGTATATTATGCTGCTCTTGGGTAGAGTGTTCTATAAATGTCAGGTCAAATTGGTTCATAACACTATTCAAGTTTTCTATATACTTACTGATTTTCTGTCTATTTGTTCAGTTAATGAAAGGGGGTGTTGAAATTTCCACCTACATTAGTCCCCCTTTATCTGCAGGGGATATATTATTCCAAGGCCCCAGTAGATGCCTGAAACTGTGGATAGTACCAAATCCTATATGTACTATGTTTTTTCCTATATATTCATACCTATGATAAAGTTCAATTTATGAATTAGGCACAGTAAAAAAATATCTAAATTGCCAGTGTCACTACTCTCGCGTTTTGGGGTCATTATTAACTAAAAGAAGGGTTACTTGAATACAAGCACTCAGATAGTAGGACAGTGGATCTTATAACCGAGACAGCTATTAAGTGACTAACAGGCCGATACCCTGGACAGAGTGATTCACATCCTGGGTGGGATGGAGTGTAACAGCGTGAGATTCCATCATACTACTCAGAACGATGCCCAATTTACGACTTAAAAATTGTTTGTTTCTGGAATTTTTCATCTAATATTTTCAGATGACCACAAGTGACTGAAACTGCAGAAAGTGAAACTGTGGATAAGGGGGGGGGCTACTTTATAATTTTTTTTTTCAATTTCTGCTTTCATTTCTGTCAGTTCTTCCTTCATATATTTTGAAGTTCTTTAGGTACATAAACTTTTAGGATTGTAAGCACTCTTGCTGAACTGACTCCTTTATGATTCTGAAATGATCCTTTTTATCCTTGGTAATAATCTTTGGAATCTTGGAATTTATATTTTTTGATACTAATATAGTGACTCCAGCTTTTTTTTTTGATTAGTGTGGCATGGTTTATCTTCTTCCATTCTTTATTTTATGCTTATTTGTGTCTTCATATTTAAAGTGGATTTCTTCTGGGCCTTGCTTTTTTTTTTTTTCCTTGCGTTATGCGGGCCTCTCACTGTTGTGGCCTCTCCCATTTGCGGAGCACAGGCTCCGGACGCGCAGGCTCAGCGGCCATGGCCCACGGGCCCAGCCGCTCCGCGGCATGCGGGATCCTCCCGAAACGGGGCACGAACCCGCGTCTCCCGCATCAGCAGGCGGACCCCCAAGCACTGCGCCACCAGGGAAGCCCCTGGGCCTTGCTTTTTTATCCAATCTGGTAATCATTGCTTTTTACTTGGGGGTTGTTTAATTAACCCTTTACATTTAATGTGACTGTTGATATGGTTGGGCTTAAATCTAGTATCTAGCTGTTTGTTTTGTATGTGTTCCATGTGTTCTTTTATTTATTTTTTATATTTTCCCTATTTTCTGCATTTTACATTAATTGAGTTTTATAATTTTGTTTTATCTCCTCTGTCAGCTTATTACATTTTTTTTTTTTTTTTCCTTAAGTAGTTGCTATATTTTGTCTCTCTTTTCTGGTGTTTGCTCTAGGGTTTACAGTATGCATCTTTAATTTATCATAATCTACTTTCAAGTATACCTCTTCCCTTATGGTGTAAGAATCTTGCAGTAATTTACTTGTATTTCTAATCTCCTGGTTTTGTGCTGTTGTTGCCATATATTTTATTTCTGTTTATCTTATAACCTTCCCAATACAGTATTAATTCTCTTTTAAGCAGCTGATTAGCTTTTTTTTTTTTAATTAATAGACTTTTATTTTTTAAGAACAGTGTAGAGTTACAGAAGAATTGAACAGATGGTAAGGAGTGTTCCCATGTACCATCTCCTTCCCCACACAAACACAGTTTGTCCTATTATTAACATATTAGTATGGTACATTGTTACAATGAATGAACCAATATTGGTACATTATTATTAACTCAGGTCTGTACTTTATTCATGTTTCCTTTGCTTTTACCTAATAACTTTTTTTCTGTTCTGGGTTCCCATCCAAGATACCATGTTATTATGTCTCTTTAGGCTTCTCTTAGCTGTCATGGTTTCTTAGACTTTCCTTGTTTTTGATGACTCTGACTTCTTTATGATTATGAAATGACCTGCTTCATTGAGGAATACTAGTCAAGTATATTGTAGGATACTACTCTACTAGGATTTGTCTGATGTATTTCTCATGAATAGGCTGGGGTTATGTGTTTTTGAGAGGAACATCACAGAGTTTAAGTACCATTTCATCACATCATATTAAGGGTACACATTGTCGATATGATTTATGACTGTTGATATTAACCTTGATCACTTGGCTGAAGTTGGGTTTGTCAGGTTTCTCTACTGGGAAGTTACTCTTTTTCCCTCCTTTCTGTACTGTACCCTTTGGAAGGAAGTCACTATGCGCAGCCCTCACTAAGGGGTGGGGAATTATGTTCCCCCTCTTTCAGGTGGAGTATCTGTGTACAGATGACCCTTGAACAATGCAAGGGTTGGGGTGCCAACCCTCATGTGCTCGAAAATCGACATATCACTTTACAGTCCGCTCTCTGTATCCATGGTTCTGCATCTGTGGATTCAGCCAACTGCAGATCGTATAGTACTACAGTATGTATTTATTGTAAAAAAAAAAAAAAAAAATCCATGTATAAGTGGAACTGCACAGTTCAAACCCATGTTGTTTAAGGGTCAACTTAATTTATCTGGAGTTCTTCTGTATGGGAGATTAATTTCTCCATTAATTCAATCATATCGGTATGGACGTATGGATATTTTACATTCTGAGTTATATTCCAATACTACTTTATTTGTTGCTCAAGTTGTTCCAGCTTTGGCACAGTCAGTTATCCTTTAAAGAGATTTTAAAAAATAAGAAAAGAGTTTTTTTTATTTACCTGTATATTTACTGTTTCTGATACTCTTGTATATCCAGATTTTTCACCTTGTTTCATTTACTTTCTTCCTGAAGTTCTTCCTTTAACATTTCTTGTAGTGCATGTCTGCTAGTGATGAATTCTTTCAGTTGTTTTCTGTCTCAAAAAATTGTTGATTTGGCCTTTTGAAAGATACTTTCACTGGGTATAAAGTTCTAGGTTGACTGTTTTTATTTTAGTGCTTTAGCAATGTTGCTTCGCTGTCTTACATTATTATGTATGAGAAATCTCTACTCCTTTTTATCTTTGTTTCAGGAGTTGTGGCACATGGCTCAGTAATTGTGGCTTGCGGGCTCTAGAGCGCAGGCTCAGTAGTTGTGGCACACAGGCTTAGTTGCTCCATGGCATGTGGCATCTTCCCAGACCAGGATTGAACCCGTGTCCCCTGCAGTGGCAGGTGGATTCTTAACCACTGTGCCACCAGGGAAGTCCCAGTAGCTTAGTATTGATGGAGACATTATCTTTGTGTCTGTGAAACCATTGCAGTAGTTTATTAAATTCCTCATTCAAGAATACCCTCTTTTGTCTGCAAAGTGCAGTTTACTTTATGGATGAGTTTTTTTGGTAGTGTCGAAGGAGGAGTTGAGTGTTTTTATTTTGTTACAGAAGATCCTAAGTCTACCATAGTTGGTACTTTTTCCTCCTAACACCCAGTTTCCAAAGGATAGCTCTCTTACCATCTTCTTCTCCTACATTTCTTATCCTTGACTTTTGTGTTGATAATAAGTCCCCTCCCTTTAATTAGTGCTCTGATTTACCAGAAGTCTTTATTATAATTTTTTGCACATAGTTCAGTCCCCTCTTCTGTCTTCCATGCATTTTTTTTTTTTTTTCTGAATCCCCTAGCTCTCTAAAAGGACTTGATGTGGGGGCCCCAGGGTGGAAACCACTGGAGCCCCAGGGTGGAAGACACTGGAAAGTGGTTTAAATTTTTCTTCTTAGAGGTAATTTTGAAGTTTATGGTATTCACTTCTGATTCTGCCGAAGACATGGGATTTTTGTGGTTCTGTTTGTTCTTAATTTTGATGTATATAGTTTTTTGGAATGATATGTAGAGAGATTCAGATTTAGGCAACTGTCAGTACTTTTGTTCCCTGTAAGTCTGGAAAATCTGCTTCATGAGAGCAATTAACATTTTTTTCTATGGTTTAACTAAAAAAAGATAATTTGGGGCATTTTCTTGAATCAGAAAAGTATTATGGCATGTGACATGGCATTTGCCCTTTTAAAATGGTTGGATTTTGCAAATAAGGGACTTTGGAATTTTATTCTTTCACATAACAGATCAGTAGAGTAGTTTTACTATTTTTCATGTAAATTTTGAATTCCAGATTGTTCTTACACCTATGTGTGGGATGTCTGTAAAGTTAGGTTAAAGTTACTACATAATACCTTTTAGCGCTTTAATGAAATAGTGAATTATTGTTACTTGACCTTTTGAAAAGGTCAGTAGTACATTTTGTTTCATTTTTTTAAAGGACATTTGAATGTAATGAAAGTCAGAACTGCAATATTACCATGAAAGTAAAGGTTATGGGGTACATTTAATTGTCTTCCTCTATTTTTGAAACTGCTTTGAGGGAGACTGCTAAAATTCTCGTGGTAATTGTTTTTCAAGAATGTTATTACTCTTTTTCATTTTATACTGTTGGAGTAAAAGATTATATTTCTGTTTGTCTTTTTCTGCTTACCTTTGCTCAGACTTCATGTGTCTTATCCTATTTAAGGTACAAAGTTTAAGCTGCTTACCCATTCACTTTCTCAAGAAAGTAAAACTGAATATATTTCTCAGAGAACTGTCCTTCTTTCCTTGGAAAGATTCTTGAGTAAAATTTGGTCTTTTCAAATGTATAGTTAATGAATATTTAAATTAAAATAATATTTTAGGGGTTTTATTAAAGTTCTGCAAGTGTGGGAGAATTAAACATACTCTGATTTATGAAAATATTTCTGTCTATATATTTAGATTATTTAAATATGTTTTTTCTTTATTGAACTCTGGAAAATTACAAATATGAAGCCTATAATTATTATATATTACTTTACATTATGATTTTTTCTTCTGTATTCAAAGCAATTTGAAGGAATTTCCTTTTTCTTTATTTCCTAAGAAATAATGTTTAAATTTCTTCTTTATGTCTACATTAACAATTTCTTAGTATTTCTTATTTATGTGAGTAACTTTTTCTTTAAAAACAAAATCCTTTCTTAGTGTTTTGATTACCCAACAATCACCAAGTTTCTGACAGACATTTTTGAGTTATTTTCCCTCGAATGCACTATTCTGTTGCTTATATTTTAGCAAGTATTTGGATAAAGTTGATACCTTTTAGAAAATAAAGGAAAATGTTGCCTTTTTTATGTGATTCTGTTTGACTTCTCTTTAAGTGAAAGATGAAATGAACCTTCTTTTTTGAATGAACCTTCTTAATGTTTCCCACAGGGAAGAGATTTCCATCTTAAAATATTGCTGCCCAAAGATTTACAACTGAGGAATGCAAGGTGATGTGGTGTTTTGTTATATACTGTACATGCATCTTGGTGGGATGAGCAGTTGTTAATCTGGTGTAAGCTGATTCTAGTCATCAGAGTTCTGCCTAAAATGCTTATTAATCAGTTAACCAGAAGCATTTCTGATTTTTCCAAATCAGTGTGCTTTGTAAATGATTTTCCCTGGTGTTGAAGTGTTTTTCAATGGTAACACATTGTCTAATTTATTTATTTTTTAGTTAAAGCAGTGAACAACAAGTGAGAATATTTGGAGAATACAAAAGAATTAGAAAACTTTGTTTCCAGCTTTTGACTGATGTTAATTATGTGTATGTTCAGTCGTGGGAAGACCCCCAGTTCGGTCCTGATAGAAATTAGGTGTCAACATGGGCTGTTGGTATGGACAGCCCTTCAAGGTATGTCAAGAGACAAGATTAGAAATTTAGGATTTAGGTAGTGCCTAAAATCTCTTTTCTGCTCCAGAATATCTGAGGGTAGGAAGGGAGGAAGAATCCAGAGACAGTTACAGTAGAACTGACAGGATTTTGTGACTGGTTAGAAGTGGCAGGTAAGACAGAAAGAGGAGTGGAGGATTCTTTTCAAGTTCCTAACTCGGATCACTAAGCTAGAGAAGAGATCACAGATGAAAGAAGTAGAAGAGGAGTTGTTTTAAGACATATCAGATGTTAAATATCAAGAGGAGATTTTGAGTAGGTAGTAGTGGTTTGGTGTGGAACTTGAGCATGAAACTTGGACTGGAGACGTATGTAGAAGTCACAGTAGGCATAGGATTTGGGGCCATGAGTATGGATAGACTTTCTAGTGCCTGCGTGGATAGAGTGAGAAGAGAAAGCCAGTGACAGAATCTTGAGGGCATAGCAGTGTTTAAAGGACTGGTAAATAAAGAGGGCCTTGGAGGAAGACAAAGGATTGACCAGAGAAGTAACAGGAAAACCTCAACAGTTGTCTCTGAAGCCAAAGAAAGAGAGGCTTAGAAGGGGAATGGTTAACAGTGCTGACTGTTGCAAAGGGATCAGGTTAGATTGCATAGGTTTCATGTAGTGGTTGAAGCCAGCTGTTATTGGGGTTTTTGGGAGTGGGTAAGTGGGTAGAAAGGAAATGTAAACAGTATAAACTACTTTGAAGAACAGGAGTGGCCAGAGAAGGGTGTGTAGTCAAGGAGGAGTTATAATTATGTGGTTTCTTTAAAAAATAAGATTTGCTTGAACAAGTTAATATTACAGAGGAAAAAAAAACTAGCAGAAAATAAGTTAAGGATACCACAGTAAAGGGATAATTAGTGAATTGATGTGATTGAATTGGTGGGAAGGGGTGGAAAGCACATTTGATGAAGGGCTTTCCCGTGGGCTGTTGAATGAACTACTCTGCCTCTGTGATAGGAGATAGCAGTGGAAATGAGGGTTAGCAGACCAAGAATGGAGGGTCATGATGGTTTGAAAAGATCATGGTTGGGAAAACTCTGAGGGGCTTTCTACTTCTAGGTAAGTAAAAGGAATTCCTAGAAGAGTTACTTACCTAGTAACATTGAGAGTGCAACTGAGGTGAGCCAGTAGATAGATGAACATTAACTTATCACTACTTACACAGTTAAAAGTATGTCCTTAATCTGGAATTGAAAGAAGAATAGATTGCTACATATGCTTTCGCAAATACAAGTTCTGTATATTATGATCAAAACTGTTGTTTTTATTTAACCTCTCTTGGAGAAGAATCCAATTCAAGAAAACTTTGCTTTGGATATGTTAAATTTTTTTTTTTTTAAAAGTACTGTTTTGTTTGCATGTTGTTTGCTGATTGCAGTTATTTATATTTTGAATAAATTAGTACCGACACTTGGAAGACATGATTTTCAACAGTACCCGTGATAAAAATTTTATTAACTTGTCAGCATTATCTTTATGTCATTCTTTTCTATGTATGTACATGTTTGAGTTAGCATACAAATAAGTTTTTCCTTTTAATTCTGAACAATGAATAAACCATGTTGTTCCATTAAAATTTTAGATTACTATGTAGTTGGCAGCTGAAAGCAATACTTAATGGATATCATCATGTAGTGCAACAGGTAAGTCCTTTAAAAGGTTTGTTTTAAGCGAGGGTAAGAAGTTACTAAATATACTCTATTTTAAAGACCTATTTTGCAGAGTGTTACAACTGGTTTAGTAGTTGCTGAATTCTGTAGGTTTCACCTCTATCTAGCAAATATTTTAAGGATCCATATTTTATATAAAATGTTTCCTGTCTCAGAATCCTCAGCACATCTCCAGCCAGCATTTGTGTCGAAACTTTATTTCCATCCTTGAGACTTTAAGGGTCTTCAAATGCATACACCCTATCCACCTGAAGAGTGGCGGTACCAAAAAATCCCAGGACCCATTTAGGAGTTGAAGGATATCTGTGGCAAAAATGCGATTGTAGTTCAAGATTAGCAACAGAAAAAGTGAAGTGGAAATCACTTAGGATCATGCATGCATATGTAATGAGAGTAGATGTAAAGGCGGCATAGGTGAGATATAGGCAGGATTTATTTCGTTATTTTTTATTTTTTAAAAATTTTATAACTGTAAGTTTGTACTTTTGACATCCTTCACCCACCATCCACCTCTCCATCCCAGTTCAGTTTTTCTTAATGTTTAGGTTCCTCTACCTGAAAATTCCTTTAAAGATTTTTGTTTGTTTCTCTAATCAATTACTGAGGGAACTGAAAATAATGAAATGCCTCTTGTAGGAAAATAAATGGAAGTAGAACTGCCTTTCTTTTAATCCTTTATTCATTTGTGTGTTTTTCCTGATTTCCTATACTTTCTCTCTTAAAGCAGGTTATTATCTATGAAACTGACAATGACAGTTACTCTCACTTAAAGCAGTACTGAACCACAAAGAAATATAGGAAATAAACTATTTGATTTGTAGAATGTAGGCTGTCACTGCTGGCAGTATAAGTACAGCAGATTTTTAAGGGGATGTTTAAATCATTTCTCTCTGTTTTCTCTTCACCACCCCTTCCCCATCCACTGAGAATATATTGTATACTAAAGTTTAAGAAATGAATCTAATGAAATATCTAAATAGCTTGAAGAAAAACTGTTAATGAAGACTAAGAATAATAATAAATTCTATAACAGTTTTTCTCCACCAATTCGCCAAGAGAATTCCTAGAAAAAGTTCCAATTACTTATCTCCTACCTGCCCTCCAGTTGGTCATGTAGAACCCAGTATTAGTTTCAGTCTTTGTTTTATTCCAAAGTCCAGTTGAATGTTACTCTTCTTTCCTTGTATCATTTTTAACTTTAGTAAATATGGGTTGGGGGGGGGTCAGCAATTTTTTTCTGTGAAGGACTGGGTAGTAAATTTTTCAGGTTTTGTGGACCCTTAAGATCTCTGTCATAACTACTCTACTGTGCCCTTGTAGCACCAAAGCAGCCTCGACAAGAGGTAAATGAATAGGTGTGGTTACATTTCATTAGGACTCTGTTGACAAAAACAGCTCTTGGGCTGGATTTAGCCTCTGAGCTGTAGTTTGCACACTTTGGTATAATTTATTATTCCTCTCTAGTAAACTACAGGGGAGATATTGTATAGAAGAAGGGAAAGTCAAAGATTTGTTCTACAAACATGTGCCCACACAGAGCTGTGTTAAGATGTGAATCATATGTCTCATGTATTGTTGAAATATCTTCGATTATTATTTTTCTCATGTAAAGACAGCAATTTACATACCCACTTCAGAACTGTGTGGTGGTAGTGCAGTGCTTCAGAAAAAGTAACAAAAATAACATTTTGATTTCAAGCAGAGAAATGATGTAGAGATTTGTCTAAGAAAGCAATTTTAAATGAGAATTTTTTTTGCTTTCTTTAATTCTATAATAATTTTCTTTTAAGAATCAAAGATTTCTAGGAAATGGAGCCATGACACTTTAATTCATTATACATCAGAAGTTATTTCCTTTTTGCCGTTTTATTGTAACTGTTCTACCTCATTGAAAGATTGACTCTTTTTGAATTAATATGGGTTAGTTGTGAAAGGACAAAATTAACAATTATAGGTAGTCTTTATTAAGGTAAAGGAAAAAAATTAAAATAGACAGTTTTATTGATTAGTTGTTAATTCATTGCTCTGACTAGACTCTTTGAATTGTATAGATTTCCTGATTTTTATATTTTATGCGCCTCTTAACACTCCATTCATACTTTTTTTTTTTGGTAAATAGTGCTGTGGTTTGCTAGATTGCTAAACTTGACAGTAGTCAGTGCTGAAGAAATAGAGGAATGTGTGAGATTTTAAGTGACATTCTTACATAATTCAGTATATCTCACCAAAATAGATTTGAGGGCTTTAATTACTCTTTCAGAATGAAATTGGTAGGAGTAATAGGGTTGATGACCAATACTTTAATTCTTATACTTTGAAGATGTAGATATAGCTAATACTTTTTTTTTCCATATTCACATGGACTTGGATTTTATTTCCATTTCAGCACGTGGAATATTCATTGTACACATGAAATTAATTGGAAATGTTGTTTTGATCTAGAGAATGCAGCACTCTCCTGATCTAATGAGCTTTTTAGTGGAGTTGAAGATGGTTTTGGTAAGAATTTGTTTCCTAACACTGTCACCATATTCTGTAAATCTTGAATGTTTTTGTAATTCCTTTAAAAACCAAATGATTAAAACTTAAAACTTCTCAACTCCCAGTCATTAATGTCTTATTTTACTCTGTGCATAAATGCAGATGGTACTTCTCTGAAAGTAAAAGAGTAGGAGTAGAACTATGTGTAAGAACCAGTTTGATTGTATCCTAAACTGGGCACACTTGACACTAGTCTTACACAGGTGGTGAAGAAATAAAATGTACTTCTGGTCTGTTAGAGAATGTCACATCTACGGAGAGGTTAAAAAGTCACACATAAAGATATAATACAATGTATAAATAATTTTGTATACAACTACAGATTTCTGAAAAATTTGTTAGGCTTCATTCCATATATACAGTTACATATGATAATTGATTATTCAGTTAACTACACATAAAATACTTGATTAACAGCAGAGGGAAGACTACAGGAAATACCCATGGGCCCATGACCTAACTTCAAAGTTTTGCCAGTCATATTTCTTCCCCTACTCTTTTAGGAGAAAGGGACTGGAGCATTTTAAAAGAAACCCTGGATGTATCCATTTCTCCATAATATGTCAGATTATACGTCTAACACTTAAGTGTTTTTTTGTCTGTTTTAAAATATGCTGTTATAATCCCAATAAAGTCAGTGCTAATTCTTTATAGCTGCTTTGTTTGTATCAGTAGGCAAACACAGTCCACACATTATATTTAGTTGATATGTCTCTTAAGTTTCTTAATTACTTCCTATAGCAGCGTTTCAAATTTGGCATAGGGATTTTACTTCTTTGACTTTATGCTTATATCTCTTTTAAATCTGAAATTTTTCATTTCGAATATTAATATAGTCATTTTATTATGTTTTTACTTGTATGTTTTACTTATACTTTTCCCATATCTATAAAATATTTCTTTATATTTGTTTTACAAAATTACAATACCAATATATAGCTACTAACAACTGAAAGCAGTTTGATATTTCTTTGTGGTTCTTCTTTGAGGCTTTTTTATTGTTAGGAGCAGCTGCCACATATTCAGAGCTTATTTACTTGCTAGATTTGTCTTGAGTCCTTTTTTTAATCCTCATAACAACCCACTGAGGTGGAGCTTTGGTAAAAAGTTTGGGATCAAAATAAAGAGTATAAAAAAAATCAGATTCTAAAGTTTAAATTTTGACTAATAAATTTGTGAACCCTAGTTAATAAGGATTATCAACATTCATTATCAATTTTGTCAAAGGCCACAACAGGATAACCTTAAAAAATGTAAGGTGAAGAAGTGAAGCGTATTTTGGTTTACATCTCCTTGACATTGAACAAAAGTTTGAAAAGTTCCTTTTGTCTTTTTATCATAATTTTCATAACCTGTACAAATAGGACGAAGGCAGTGATCCCCAACCTTTTTGGCACCAGGGACTGGTCTTGTGGAGGACAATTTTTACATGAAGCTGGGGGGTGGGGGGGTGGGGGGGTGGTTCAGGCGGTAACGTGAGCCATGGGGAGCTGCAGATGAAGCCTTGCTCACTTTCCCCGCCGCTCACCTCCTGCTATGCATCACCTCCTGCTGTGTGGCCCTGTTCCTAACAGGCCTCAGACTAGTCCACGGCCTGGGGGTTGGGGATCCCTGGAGTAAGGGAACCAGAGTAAAAACTGTATATACTGTGGCTCGTTACTACTGAAGCTAACTTTAAGCTCTATCAGCCATTTAATTTTGAAGAAATGCTCATTAGTTTAAAATAATTGGAGATTGATCTCCAATTCACAGTATTCTATTTAGTACATTTGTTATTGCATTTCTGAGTAAAATGAGATCCTATACTTTAGCTTTCTAAAGAAATTGTGGACAGAGTTGGTGATACTATTGCACATTTATGGCACTGTACCTACAAATGTAAGAATTTGTAGTTTATTGGGTTATATTGTTAGTAATAGGGTTCATTTGATATAATCACTGGTGAAAGTATTGAGAATGTTGCCCAAATGAAATCAGTAGGTGTTGATCTTATTTCAGGAAATTTTGTTAAATCTCTCATGGAGTTTCCTAGTAATAACTAGGTGTATAGTAGGAGCTTGTACATATCTGATAAATCAACAGTTGTTTTTTTGCGGTACGCGGGCCTCTCACTGTTGTGGCCTCTCCCGTTGCGGAGCACAGGCTCCGGACGCACAGGCTCAGTGGCCATGGCTCACGGGCCCAGCCGCTCTGCGGCATGTGGGATCTTCCCGGACCGGGGCACGAACCCGCATCCCCTGCATCGGCAGGTGGACTCTAAACCACTGCGCTACCAGGGAAGCTCTGAACAGTTGTTTTAAAAGAACTCAACAGGGTAAATTATTTTATTCCTTTTTTATGGCTGAGTCACTGAGTGCCTAAGGCCTCAAAACTTGGAAATGTTTAAAATTAGGAATTAAAACCTGTTTGTAAAGCCTGTGTTCTTTCTACTATGTACCTTTGCTTCCTTGTCCACAAAGAACACTTTGCTTCTCTGCCTTTGCCCTTTTCTCTGTTACAGCTCTAGAATAGGAATAACTTGTCTGACGCAAGGTAGAAGGCAGAGTTTACAAATGTCATATCTAGATTAAAGTACATTTTTATTATTATCCAAGTTTATTTTTAACCTTCAGTATACGTGAATAGTAGTAATTAATATTTTTGAATTTAAAAAAATTTGCAAATAAATACTATATAGCTGTTACATCTATAAGTCCAGGAACAATATTGACATTATTAGTAGTAGTATTAGTAACAGGATAATCTTAATAGTACAAATTTATTTCTGTGGACCATCAGGCTATCTATATACAGCATTAGGTATTTAGTTTATAAAAAAGCAGTGTACTTTTTGTCTTGTGGGAGCTTCCCTTCTAATTCACATTGACATTCTGGGCTTTACAAACCTGCTTTCACAGTTTGGTTTGTTTGCTTGTTTTTATCCTAAAGCAGATTTAGAACTCTATTAAATTAGTTTCAGTAAACAGTCCTGATTTTGAAACGCTGTTTTGTAAAACTCTATTCTTTCTAGTCTTCCCTCAATTTAATTGTCTCCTATCCTTGTTTAAAAATAAAAAAAGGATAAGGACTAATAAATATATACTTAAATAAAAATTTATACTTATTATTAGGGTTACCAGAAGTATTTATAATTTTTATACTTCTTCCCATCTGGTTTTGTTATTTATTATATCTGGTTTTTAATTTCTTTATTGGTTTTTATTAATTAATTTCTGGTTTTATTATTTCTTTTTATAATAACCTTTTGATAATCCAGACCATATGAACATCTGTATAGATACATTTATTTTTACTTTCCAAATAAGATATTTGTCTAGGTTAGCACCTTTGAAATAACTGGTAATTTTCAGCCTCAGCAACTCTAGTGATATTTTGTATTGCTTGTAAAAATGTCAGTTTTATTTTTGTTTGGGGGAACATAAACCATCTTGAAGATATCATAGGTGGGCTTAGCAGGGAAAGGAGCTGTGATCTAGCTAGATAGATGACAAAACACTTAGCTGGTCTGGGAGTAATACAGCATGTAAGTCAGTGAAAGAAATTAACAGGTATATATTTATTGTGATAATGAAGGGTTTTTGTAAGAATGTGATTCACAAAGGTGTGCAAATGTATCAGTCTAGGCAATATACGTAGAGTTCAGGCTTTTCTTTAAAGGTACATGTTTCTTTATATCAACAGGAGTAGAAAAATAGTGAAGCCTTGAGAATGAGGAGGTTTTGTGTGTGTGTGTGTGTGAATTTTTTTCATCTCTGATAGGCATAATAGTCTAGGAGAACATGAGAGTCTTAAGTTAGTATGGTATAATAATTGACAGTTTTACATGACCTTCAGTACAGTCCTTTACCCTTTTCATGTCTTTTTTTATGAGAAGGGGAATCATTCAGCTGGATTTTCCATAAAAATCATGGATACTTTAGTTAGGCGCAAAGATTACAGAATTGTGTTTCGTAATCAGGTACTAATAATTCATTGTGTAACACGCATTCCGAATCTGATTCAAGTTTTTTCTTTTAAACAGGAAGTTGCTTTAAAGAATAAAAAAGAGCTGTATGTACTACCTCCTCCTCCCCAGTTCTACTCAAGCCTTATTGAAGAGATAGGAACTCTTGGTTGGGATAAGTATGTCTATTTTAAAATGTTTTAGAAATGCCTTTCTCTTATGCATTTCAATTTAAGATATTTGCAGTTTTAGCAATTTATTTTGCACTGTTTTTAGTCAAAAGTGTCATGTAGTTAGAGTATCTGATCCTTATTGTGGCTGTGAATTAAAGGTATATCATCATAAAAAAATTGACCTACAAGATAGCATTCTAAATATAATTTGGAAAAAAATAACATTTTTATGTACACAGTAAATTAAGATGTTACCATATTTTCACTGAACATATAACGTTATTTTCTTTTTTCTTTTAGTTTTAGTGAGATATAATTGACAAAATTTTTACATACTTAAAGTGTACAGTGTGATGATTTGATATACCTATACATTGTGAAAGGATTGCCACAATTGTATTAATTAACATTCATCACCTCACATATTTGCCTTTTTTTCTGACAGTTTTTTTATGTTGGTTTTCTTGTTGCTATTATATGGAGGGGAGAATTTTAGGAACTTCTGACTGCCATTTTCACTGACATCACCCAATATATTTAGTTTTATGTCTGTTATCTTGCTGTATGTTTTCTATATTTGTCTCATGTAATTTGTGTTTTTTTCTTCATCTGCCTTTATTTGAATTAATCACAATTTTTGTTATATTTTTCTTTCTATTAACTTTTTAGGTATACTTTTTTTTTATTATTTTAGAGGTTACCTCAGATATTACAACATACACATAGCAAAATATACATTGCTATCTTTACCAATTTTCTTATATTGCAAGGATCTAAAACTCTTGAATGCATTTTCTCCCCTTTGTTGTGTTGTTGTTATAATGCATTTTAATTCTGTATTTAAATTTGACAAACATTATTGTTGTTTTTAAAGTCAGTATTTTTATACACACACAATTATTTCTCCCAGTGTTCTTCATTCCTTCCTTACTGCATTTCTATCCTGTCTAGAGTAATTTTCCTCCTGACTGAAGAATTCCCTTTAATGTTTGTTTATTGAGATAAAATTGACACAGAACATTATATTAGTTTCAGATGTACAACATACTGTTTCAATATGTGTATGTATTATGAAATAATCACCACAAGAAGTCTAGTTAACGTGCATAAGTACACAGTTAACATATTTTTTTCTTGTGATGAGAACGTTGAAGATTTATGCTCTTAGCGGCTTTCACATATACAATCCAGTTGACCCTTGAGCGTCACGGGGTCTTATATGCAGATTTTTTTTTCAATAAATACGTACTGCAGTACTATCCGATCTGCCGTTGGTTTAATGTGTGGATGTGGAACTACAGATATGGAGGGTCAACTGTGAAGTTATAGGTGGATTTTCGACTGTGTTGGGGGTTGGTGCACCTAACCGCCATGTTGTTCAGGTCACCTGTTCAATATTATTAGCTGTAGTCACCATGCTGTACATTACACTCCCACTAATTATTTTCTAACTGGAAGTTTGTGCCTGTTGACCTCTTTCCCACATTTCACCCACCCTCCACACCCATCTCTGGCAACCCCCAATCTTTTCTCTGTATTTATGAATTCAGTTTTTTGTTTGTTTGTTTGTTTGTTTTGCGGTATGCGGGCCTCTCACTGTTGTGGCCTCTCCCACTGCGGAGCACAGGCTCCAGACGCGCAGGCTCAGAGGCCATGGTTCACGGGCCCAGCCGCTCCGTGGCATGTGGGATCCTCCCGGACCGGGGCACGAACCCGTGTCCCCTGCATTGGCAGGCGGACTCTCAACCACTGCGCCACCAGGGAAGCCCTGTGAATTCAGTTTTTTAGGGTATGTTTTTAGATGCCACATTATAAGTGAGATCATACAGTATTTGTCTTTTTCTGTCTGACTTATTTCACTTAGCATAATGCCCATTGTAGGTCATCCAGGTTGTTGCAAATGGCAGGATGTCCTTTTTTATGGCTGAAAAGTATTCCACTCTATGTATATATATATATATATATATATATATATATATATATATATATATATATATATATATATATATTTT
>NW_006769660.1:1294187-1443936 GCF_000442215.2 Lipotes vexillifer
TTGCCCCCTTTCCCTCATTTCACCCACCCTCCACACCCATCTCTGGCAACCCCCAATCTTTTCTCTGTATTTATGAATTCAGTTTTTTGTTTGTTTGTTTGTTTGTTTTGCGGTATGCGGGCCTCTCACTGTTGTGGCCTCTCCCACTGCGGAGCACAGGCTCCAGACGCGCAGGCTCAGAGGCCATGGTTCACGGGCCCAGCCGCTCCGTGGCATGTGGGATCCTCCCGGACCGGGGCACGAACCCGTGTCCCCTGCATTGGCAGGCGGACTCTCAACCACTGCGCCACCAGGGAAGCCCTGTGAATTCAGTTTTTTAGGGTATGTTTTTAGATGCCACATTATAAGTGAGATCATACAGTATTTGTCTTTTTCTGTCTGACTTATTTCACTTAGCATAATGCCCATTGTAGGTCATCCAGGTTGTTGCAAATGGCAGGATGTCCTTTTTTATGGCTGAAAAATATTCCACTGTATATATATATATATATATATATATATATATATATATATATATATATATATATATATGACATTTTATTTATCTGTTCATCTGTCAGTGGACACTTGGGTTGTTTCCATGTTTTGGCTATTGTAAATAATGCTGTAGTGAAATGGGTGTGCAGATATCTCTTTGACATTGTGATTTTGTTTCCTTCGGACATATACCCACAAGTGGAATTGCTGGATCATATTGAAGTTCTGTTTTTAATTTAGAGTGCATACACGTTTATAATTGCTGCATCTTTCTTGTGGATTTTCCCTCATCATTAAATGTTTCTTTTCGTATCTAGCGATATTTCTTGCCTTAATGTCTACTTTGTTAGATATTAGTATAACTCTACTAGATTTTAATGCTCTGTTGAAATTCTCCATCTTTTTCTCTATTTTTTTTTTATGGTTGTTTTAAAATTTTTCTACCTACTCCCATAATCTAGATCCCCTTGAGTCTCTTTTTATTTTTTTCTTGTGGTTTTCTGTCATATAGTCCTGGATCTTGGCATTCCTAGGGGTTTTATTAATTTTTGTTAATAGGCTTAATTTTTTTAGAGTGGTTTTAGGGTCATTGCAAAATTAGGAGGGTACAGAGATTGCCCATATACTTTCTGCCCCCAAATACACGCATAGACTCCACCATTATCAGCATCCCCCATCGGAGTGGTACATTTGTTACAGTAGATGAGCTTACATTGACACATTGTTATCACCATTGTTATCACCCCAAAACCATAGTTTATATTAGGATTTATTCTTAGTGATGTACATTTTATGGTTTTGGACAAATGTATAAAGACGTGTATCTGTCATTATAATATTGTACAAAGTAGTTTCATTGCCCTAAAAATGCTCTATGCTCTACCTATTCATCCCTCCCTCTCCCCTGACCCTTGGCAACCACTGTTCGTTTTACTGTCCCCATAGTTTTGCCTTTTCCAGAATATCATATGGCTGGAATCATACATTATGAAGCCTTTTCAGATTGGCTTATTTCACTTAGTAATACATATTTAAATTTCCCCTCAGTCTTTTCATGGCTCATTAGTTCATTTGTTTTTAGCACTGAGTAAATAGTTCATTGTCTGGGTGAACCACAGTTTATTCACCTACTGAAGGACATCTTGGTTGCTTCCGATTTTTGGCAGTTATGAATAAAGCTGCTGTAAACATCTGTGTGCAGGTTTTTCATGTGGACGTTATTTTTCAACTTTGTTGGGTGAATACCAAGGCCTAGACTTTTTTTAACAGCAGAGAGGAAGGGTTTTTCTTTATTTTCACAATTGAATCAATACAAAATTGAATACTGTATAACAAAAAAAAATGTAAAACCTTAAATCTCTGTGTCTCAGTAACATGATTGCTTTTTCTTTGGGGGGAAAAAAACCAAAACAACAAAAAATACAAAACGGCAAAAGGGGAGAAATGAGGAAACTGGCTTAATTTGTAGGCATTCTAGTTAATGCACCTTTTTTCACTGTCTTGGCTGTTCTTCTGTACTTGCCCTTGGCCATTCAGGCTGCAGTGCTATGCCTAATAATATTTGTTGAGTGTTGGAAATTGTGTATTAAAAAGTTTGGAAGCTCCAGATGATATTTTCTTCTACAAAGAGTTTACTTTTTTCTTTGCTAGGAAAATCAAGTGGGGGCAGGTTGCCATAGAGACTGAAATGGTTCAGGGTGGGTTGTCATTTTTGCAGGGCTCTTATTGCTCCTCTCCCTCTCCCAGGCTATAACCCTCCAGAGCTTTCAAGCAAGAGCCAAGTGTGCTCATTTGGATTTCTCCCTTGGTGGATCCTAAACTCTAATCTTTGTCTTCATTAGGCTAGTTTACCTTTAGCCCATTAGAGTCTGGGTTGCATTTTGGGCAGTGCTTCATATACCTCTTGTTTACTTTGCTTTGACCGGTAACCCTCCAAGGGTTCCCACTGAGAGCTTAGGGATGTTCACGGGGACTTTTTCCCACTGGTAGGTTCTAAATTCTAATAAATTTCTCCTCAGTATTATGAGATTTCTAAATATTATCCTTTGTTTTTCATTGGCTTACTGCTTGGCTTTTTATCCTCTTATCCCTTGCAGTTTATTAAAAGTTTTGATGGAAAATTGCCAGAATATATGGCTGCAGTCTCTGACCCTACCTTTTCACCAGATTCTGGCCCTTTAAGTCTGTTATTTTTATTTCTCTATCCTCAAGAGATTGCCAGGAATGCTGTTAGGGTTTTTGTTTTGTTTTTTTGTTGTTGGTTTTTTTTTTTGTTTGATTTTTTTGTTTTTGTTTTTTGTTTGCCACTTACTAGTAGCTCTCTGCCTGCACCATTTACCCAGATCCTCCTTTTCTTGCCCTATGCCCAGAATTGCTAAATACCCTGAAGGAAAAATGGCTGAAGTGTTGGCTTACTTCTCCTCTGTTCCCCCTTCTTCAGGACCTTGGTCCTTCAAGTCCTGGTTGCTTTAGCAATTTTTTGACACCTTCAAACTTTTTTTTTCTTTTCCCTTTCATCAGGCTACTTTAGTTGTTCTCAGTGGAAGTTTTGGTCTTCAGTAAGGTACTCCATTTTAGCCAGAAATGGATGTTACATATAATTTTAAATGTACTATTATGGTGATATTGAGGACTGGTTAATGCGTATTCATGAAATTACGTTTTATTTGATAAGGTATCATTCCTGAATAGGATTTGGGATGGATGAAACCTTTTTTAGAAAATTTAGCAAAACAATGGAGGGGAGAGGCAGAAGACAAGTAATGAATTGAGATGCACTCTTAACAATTCTGCTGAAGTTATGAAGATTTTTCTTGAGGCGTTGATGTTATGGACCTGATCATTCTTTGGATTTAAAGTGGTAGAAAAGAGAAGAATTATTTTGACTTATTTTCTGATGCTTAAATGTTAAGATTTTACTGTTTAGAGGATAGTTAGGAATGGAGGAAGGGTTTGGAAAGGGAAGAAGAAATGTTCTTCCAGTTTTATTTCTGTTATTTTGATATAGTCAGTTTGAGGCAGTTTTCTAAGCAGATGTGACATTATTGGGAGAACTCCAGTAATGAAAATCAGTTGAAGCATTGAGTATGCAAATATCAGATTTTTGAATTGTTCATTTTTTTCCACCTATTATTTATTGAATGCCTATAATGTAAGGCAGTGAAGATAACACAAGCAAGACTTAAGATTCCTCATGGAACCTACATTTAGTGGAAGAGTCAGAATTTAAGTAGATGGAATCCCAGTAGTACTTAATTCTAACTCAGATAGGTACTATGGTATATACTTATAGGATTTTTGAGAGCTGTTAGCAACAAAGTTATAAGAGAAATAGTGCAAGTATATAAAATATTTTATGGAATAAATGTTTTTATAGATAAATAGGAAGTACTGACATTGCTTTGCTTTATATACATTGTTCTGATAGTGGAGAAAAAGGAACAGGTCTCTAATTTAGATAATAGATGAAAGCCAGTAAGGATATGAATGCCTCTACCGTAGCATTCATCACAATATAAATGTTTGTCTCCTCCTTAGATTATTATATATAGGAACTTCCATTTTTAAGTTCCTGCTAGCTGCTTTATAGAGTTCTTGTTTAATTCTCAGAATAAGTTTCAAGATACATATTTTCATCCCCAGCTTTGTATATAAGATGAGTGTATAGTGCCAAGGCTGGCTGCATAACAGTGCTCAGGCTTTGGCGTGAATGATGGCTCCCTGGAGTTGTGCTGTGGGGATAGCCCTGGTATGGAGCCTTTAGTAAAGTTCCCTCAAGTACTTGGACATTTTTATTAGTTTTCAGCCTCAAAGTGTGACTGTCGCACCACGGATAAAATTGGCCATGTGCAAAATGATAGTTTTGAAATCTGTTGCTTAGATTTATGAAAGCTCATAGTTTAATTATAGTGACTAAGATGCATGATTGAATTAGAATATACCTGCTGTTACCTAATCATTAGTTTCATAGTCTTTACAAATAAACAGTGTGTTAGCAGAAGACAAGTTGTTTGCATGGATTGATTGTGAGAAGCCAAATAGTATGATTTTGTCCGTATTTATCCAGCACTGTCTGGCGAAGTAAGAACATCTCCTTTCAGTTTTATTTTTGTAACTTAATTCTTAAATCAGGGCTGGTATACTTGGCACACTGATAATACTGGGTTTCAGGACCCTCAGAGCTACAAATGAGACCTGAACTGTGCTGTCCCCATGCTAGAATTGTTACCTTGTGAGGTGATGCCTGAGCAGCTGTCTAGCTTCTTAATTTAAAATATCTTTTAAAATGACACACATAATGATTTGCATGACAAATTGATTTAAATGGATTTTCAGAATCTTCATGATTCCTAGACCAAATAAAATATCTATATTTTACTTACACTCTAAATAATAATCTTGTAGATTTGTTAGTGGAATAGTAAAATCTGATAATAAAAGAAGGATTTTTTTTTTTAAGGTAAGGAAAACCTTGCTGTGTTTTTAAATTACATACTTGACATATCTAATTAGTTCTATAGTATCAAGCTTTATAAAAAAATTAAGTTAGAAAAAAGGAAATGTTTAAAATATGATTGAAATCTTTCCTTTTTCCTCTATATTTGTATACCTTTTTTTCATATATAGAAATGACGTTGAGAATTAGTAGCTGATCTTAAGTTTGATTGCTATTGTAATTTCTATACTTGTTTCAACTTCTTTAAAAACACACTAAAAACAGCAAGTTGTCCTAAGGGTAAGATGAAGTTGTGGATGATTTTGGGTGTTATACTGGCTCAGAAAGGTGGGTGATGCAAAAAAGTGTCTTGATGGGTTTCTGTTAACTTCTGCTTGTGTTATGTTACAGAATGGCTCATTAAAACAGTAAGAATTAAACAGAATTCTTGGGGTTTAATAGGATTTTCTGTTTGGTATTAAGAATGTCCTGAAGTTGAAAGCTTTGTTTGCTTTATAGAATGGCTGATTTATATCCCACTTTACCTAGGATAGTCCTAACTTATGCCTTTTATCGTGGCCCCTTTTAGTCTCAAAAGTGTCCCAGTTCAAAAGAAATGCATAGTCACTTTATTTATAGGATATCTTATGTTTGTTTTAGTAATCGCATGGTCCTAGATAATTCAGAGCTTAAATGATTCAAACAGGGGTTAGTGACCTGATGGTTTTGTCCTTTTTAATGTAGCATATTATTTATCGCTTAGAGTGAGTAGAATTAAACTATTTGGTCTTTTAAATTTATTTTGGGAAAGAGCTGAGTTTTACTAAATTTGTTGTGCTGCTGAAAGATTGTCAACATGTATTAAATTAGATTTTTAATTAAGTCCAATATTTTTGAAATGGACTTAATTCATTGATGGCGATATCCTCTATAATTCTCAGTGCATTTCAAAGAATTATATAACCTATTGGGAGAAATGGAGATACTTGTTAATACTAAATTAATTCCAGTAATGAGACAAGGGCTTTAATTCTGTCTTATCAGCTGTGTGACCTTGGGCAAGTCACATAACCTCTCAGAGCCACATACTCTTCATTTTTTAAATGCAACCAATGATGCTTAGTAATAAGGGTTGAAAAGAAACATAAGTTATGTGACTCAAATAATTCCTTGTGTAAAGTAAATATAAAGTTGTTGAGACACTAGTTCACCAAAAGGTCCGACTATATATGAGTTTTACAACATATATTTAGTGTTATGATTTAATTATAATCATAATGATAATTTTGTTGTATAACGCATAAGAATATAGATGTTAAAAGTATGAATTTCATTCTAAATGACCTTTATAAATAGAGTGCTTTTACCTCATACATATATCCAAATCACTGAATGCAAATTATATGATAGTGAAAAAATTGTCCTTCTAAACATTGGTAATATGTTTAGAGTAGTTAAACAGAATTTGCATTTAGTTGTTTAAAACTTACATGCGAATCAGTAAATATGAACCAGTCTGACAGCAGCTTGTTTATGTTCATATAATACATAGAGCATTGACACATACATAGAAAAATAAAACTTTCATATTGCTTATTAAAAAAAAGCTTATTTGGTTGGGAGGCAAAACTTAACACGAAAAGGAGCAGTATGAGAGTTTAGAGAAAGGTGAAGTTCTTTTGCGCTACGGATAATTTAGGAAGGTTCTGAGAGGAAGGAGGTATTGGGGAAGCTTGAGAGGAATAAAGAAAGCCTTAAAAGGGTAGGAATGGGGGAGGCAACTTTGCAGTGATGGAAATGTGCAGTTCATTTTTGGACTTTGGAGTGGATCAGTTGCTCACATAAGAGGATTAACATTAGGGCTGGACTGAAAGGTCTTGACTGTTAGGCTAAGGATTCTTTATAGGCAGGTGATGGGGACTCACTGAGTATTTTTGAGCAAGTGGTTGATATGATTAAAAAGATATTTAGGAAGATTAATCTAGTTAATGGAAGGCAGGATAGACTGGTGTACAGAAAACACAGGGAGGAAAAATGTTAACTAGGGAGGTTGTTCTTTGAAGTAGGTAATGCTTAAAGGTGAGAGTGGAAATGGAAACTTTGGTGCTTTATTAAAACATGAAGGTCTTCAGTCTGCCTTTTGATGTTATTAGTACATAGATGCATCTAGATATTTAATGAAAAAAACTGTATAACTTAAGCTTTTGGTCAAAGTAAGTACAGTATTTCAAGAGACATAAAGCACATTCATTCTGTTTTTCTATACTGATAACATTCACCTATTAAGAAGAACAACAAAAACCTCTCTGAAGCTTAAGTATTAATATCCCTTTCAAATGTTTAAAAAACTTAACTCTTGGGCTTCCCTGCTGGCGCAGTGGTTGAGAATCCGCCTGCCAATGCAGGGACACGGGTTTGAGCCCTGGTCCAGGAAGATCCCACATGCTGCGGAGCAACTAAGCCTGTGTGCCACAACTACTGAGCCTGTGCTCTAGAGCCCGCGAGCCACAACTACTGAAGCCCAGGCGCCTAGAGCCCGTGCTCCGCAACAAGAGAAGCCACCGCAATGAGAAGCCCACGCCCCACAACGAAGAGTAGCCCCCGCTCACCACAGGTAGAGAAAGCCAGTGTGCAGCAACGAAGACCCAATGCAGCCAATAAATAAATAAATTAAATTAAAAAAAAATCTTAACTCTAAGTTTAGTGCCATTTTAGTTATTGCAAGCAGTAACTTATAAAGAAATGCAGCAAATGATAAATGCAAAGTAAAGTGCAAAAAGTATAGTGTTTTATTTCTTTAGATTTTTATATTTGTTTTTATAATTTCTTAGTCAGTTTTGGAATATGTCTAGCTAAGTAGTAAAACTTACAAGTTTTAAATGTGTTTATGACTTTTCAAAAATTTGAGCTTTCCAATAATGAAAGTTGCCCAAATGTATTATTTAAATGAGTAGAAATTATTTATTTTATGTTGTTTAAATTGAGATATCCAACTTACCAATAAAAGACAACATTTGAAATAGCCTTTTTTTTTTTAAGACAAACTGATTTTAATATTACTTGTAAGAGCTTATCGCTGTTGTTTTCCCCTTTAATGTCTCTTCTGTACCAAACATTAAGATATTCCTTTCTGTCATGAATAGATACAAATATTGATTATCTTGTTAAGGTACAGGCTGAGCTGCTGTTAACAAAGAGAACTCCAAATCCTCAGTGTTTCAAACAAAATAGAATTTTATTCGTCTCTCATTTAACAGTTCACAGGTAGGCAGGTAGTCAAGAGTGAGTTGGTGGCTTTGTTTCACAGGGTCATCCAAGAGCCCAGGTTTCTTTTACTTTTCAACCATCCACTGGCTGCGTTGTTCAGCATAGTAGCTACTAGCCACATGTGACTATTGATACTTACATTTAAATTAAATTAAAAATTTAATATTCATACTAGCTACATTTTAAGTCCTCCATAGCTACATATGATGAGTGGCTACTGTTTTGGATGGTGCAGATATAGAATACCTCCATCATCGCAGAAAGTTCTGTTGGTCAGAGTTGCACTAAGAGGTTGTTCTTGTTGGCATGGTCTTTGCTGGGTCATATTGGCCTAAGTTCCACTCTACAGGAAGGGAGAATGGGAGGGATTGGGGGAGGACTAGCCATGATTTTCTTATAAATGATCCAAAAGGTGCACATATCACTTCTGCTTGCAGTACATTGGCCAAAATTTAGTGATACGCTGATACCCAAGGACAGCTGGTAGGGTTGCTAGCTGGATAGAGTGTACCCAGCTAAAACTCGGTTTAGGTGGAGTGCTACAGTAGCTGGGATCCTATTACCAAAAGGAAGAGCTGAGAATAAATACTAGAGCACATTTGCCAATCTCAGTCACATGTACTAAACGTGATGATAATCACAATTAATTTTCTCTTTCCCCAAACAAAGTAGACAAGAATCAACATGGGTAAAATGTTTAATTTTAAATGACCATGCTGAGATTAACCTGAAATTATAAATTTTTAAAAGTTTGAATTTTGTCTTAAAGCTTAACAAAATTAACCTTATGATCCTTTTGACTGCAGGGCAGTATTTTGAGCATAAGCCTGTTTTTCTCTAATGTATTATTTCTACATCTTAAACTTTGTGTGATTGCAAACAAAAGACTAGAACCTTAGTTTATTTCTGTCTTATTTTATAGATGTTCCATAATGATTTTGAACATGTTGATGCCAAGCAGCAATGAGAAGTATGAAAAGTACTAGTTGGTGATTTAGTTGTTCCTTCTCTCTCCCTATTCCTTCTTGCTCTCTCTCTCTGTATATATTCATCATGCTTCTAAACTATTTAGGGCTTATAATGAAAAGCAGCAGGCTTTTTCCATACCATATCTCATCCCTGGTCTTATACTTTGAGACAAACACTCTGAAATGTTCATGTTTACAAGTAACTTCTGTATTTCTAAAAAATATGCCTATATTCAGCATTGCTTGATTGATCAGAATTACATACTGATTAACTACTGTAATAAAAATGGATTTAGTTCATATACTGCCTTCTCTCTCCCTTCATCACTATTCTTTTATTCTTCTATTCGCTTTAATATTTCTTAAACTTCTTTCATGTCTGTTCAATTAAAGATGGTGTCTCTTACTCTCAAATTAGCAATTACAAAATTTAATGTTTCTTATCTTCCCTCCTCATATCTTTCTCCTCAATTTTTGTTGTCTCTGTTTTAAATTGCAATGATCAAATATATTTACATTAGTTTCTGTAACTATAATTAAGTCTGCTAGCTTTGTCTATTTGCTGAATTCTAAAAATTGTAATTAGTAAGCAGTTTAATTTTTTATGACTACATAAATATTTTTCACTGAAAAGCTAATGGTAGAGCAATTACCATTTTTAACAAAGCTTTATTGTTTATGACTTAGTTTAAAATTTCCTCTTCCCATTTTTGTTTCTCGTATTTTTAAAAAATTTCCTTAATCTCTTCCCACATATAAATAATACCCTCTGTTCTGTAGACTTCCTTTTTTTGCCAGCTGTCTCCCTCCTGGAGGCCTCTTTCTCTCTCCTCTAATCTCTTTTCGTTACTCAGTGCTCTTCTGACCACTTTACATCTTTATAAAGTTTGTTGAAAATTTGCTTTGATTGATGCTATTCCTTCTTGTGCTTTTTATAACTGTGGGATTATGCATATCTTTTTAAAATTCCTTTTTTCTGTGTGTGAGTAGAGAGAGGATATAAATGCATATGCTCATCTCAACATCTTGAATCTGAAGTGTTCATGTTTTCAAAGAGTCAGATGCCCATGTATCTAATTAACCCTTAGAGTCGTACTGATAAAACTTGTGATAAAGTCTCATGTTGTAAATTTTTGAGGGGAGGGGGATATGAGACATTTACAGATAAAGCTGAAAGAAAATAATGATTAACCATATAGAGTCATTGATATTTTTATGTAAATAAACATTTCTAGAATAATTTTGTTTTCTAAGACTCTAGACTTTTTATAGATTATGATAAAAAATTTTTTCTGTTGATAAAGATTGTTCTGTTTTACTTTTTATTCCATTATTGACGATATGCATCGTCAGATTTAGATCTGTTTTTCATTACAAATAGTGTTCCACAACTTTATTGCCCAGAACTTCTTGAAATTGACCCATTTTACCATTATATCTGGCCAGTGACTAAACAGCATATAGTGTTGTTAAAAAAATATTTCCTAGGTTAGGAGGCTAATGTTAGTTTTGAACTCTTAACAGGTTTTACCATCAGTCTGGGTGATAAGTTGTGCAATACTGTTAGGCTACTTTTTATCTTTACAAGAGAATGGTATTGTAAAAATGTCAAAAAAAATATCCACATGCCCAGTTCACTAGTAAATATACTGCTAAATTTGAACCTTTTTGGCAGTAGCTTATGCTTCTCAAGGGACCATATTTTTACAGAATGATATATTTCAAAGGGTATTGGTTTCCATTGTAAAAAATTCATGCATTTAGAGCAACTTAAAGCCAAAACAATTGTGCTTGTGGTATGTGTTTAAAATATTAGTCATCTTGAATACATGCCCAGGTTAAGTGTCAGAAGCTATATATTGCACAAAAAGAAAATTTATTGTTAGGAGACCAGGCTGTACCTGTGCTTATACAGCATTTTCCTTAGAGGATCAATTTGAGTATGTGAACTAATACTAGCCAGGCTTTTGTACAGTAACATTATTTATAATAAAGGAGAAGTTCATTGAGGAGAAAAACAAATAAAGGAAGCATAAAAGTCTCATATTGTATGAAACTATAGAAATGGATCAAAGAGTTTGACAGGAAGTTTAATGTGTACATAAGTAGAGTCTGACAGGAACATGCTGTGTGTGCCAAAGGTTCCGGTGATGGAAAACCGAAACATAGTGCTCACTGACCACAGCATGAGCCTTGACACACATTGTAAATAATCCAGAGATCTATGACTGCATTAAGCACTGGGCTGGTGTATTAACGGCAGTAAATCTATAGCAGCATAATGGGATAGCATACACAAATTCCTCTGATTAATTTTTGTAATGGATTAATAGGAATATAGCAAATATTTTCATTTCAAATCCTACCATCCTCCAACCTCCCCCTTCCCCCAGTCCCACCCTCTCTATTGTGATCGTTTTTTATTCTCTTCTACTCACCAGGCTTGTGTATGTGGATACTTGCTTTAGTACCATCAAGTTAAAAGCCGAAGATGCTTCTGGTAGAGAGCATCTCATCACTGTCAAGTTGAAGGCGAAGGTATGTGCTACGTTAAACTGTTACCGTGGCCAGGAAATACTTTGGGAAATGAACCCTGTGAATGTTTTCAATGTAAACGAGTGCTAGTTGCTTCTAAAAAAATATATATGACACTTAAAATTTATTTTGGGGGACTTCCCTGGCAGTCCAATGGTTAAGACTCTGCACTTCCAAAGCAGGGGGTGCAGAATCGATCCCTGGTCAGGAAAGTAAGATCCCACATGCCGTGCGGCACGACCAAATAAAAAAATTATTTGGGAACGCCTCAAAAAATTTATTCACTAAGTTTCCCAAAGCCTAGCTGTAATTTCATGTCACTGTTTTAATTCAAATCTGATCAAAATATAGACTTTATAGTAAAGAAATACTACAAATAAGGTTTGGCAGCCTCAAAGTACCATAATGTTATTTTTGTAACATCCTATGTAGAAAAGAGTTGGAAGTGTCCGCTATTCCAAGTAAAGTTCTACTGAAGAAAGTCTTTTGTCTTCAACTCCTACTGTGAATTACCTTTGTTGTTCTTATTTCTGACTTCCCCCGACCCCTCAAACACAGACACACACATATGCATACTTTTTTCTGTTGTCTTGGCTGAAATTTTTTTACTTCTCTGTTTAAAAATTTTGCAAAGGTTATACACCTCTATTTATAGAGCCCTTACAGGCTAGTGGTCTATAACTACTCGCTAATTTTATTGGCACAAAACATAGCTGTTTTGTCTTTATTTTTTAATTATAGATTGTGAATTTTGAGAAATAAGTGGAATAAGCAAGTTCAGGATATTAATCATTTACTTAGTAACCACTGGGGAAACATTAGACTTTGAGAAAACCAGGTCATCTAACTTTTTTTTAATTGTCCCTAGGAGTCATCAATCAACTCTTTTTCATGAGATTGTAGTGATGAAAAGATCAGTTGTGTTTGTCCTTTTTAAAAATGTGTCTGGCATTTAAGCTTTTCATGAGAGAAAATTAATATATAAAGCTGTACTGGGTGACACAAAAGTTGGTATCTTATAGTGCCTCTATATCAGACAAATTGAGAAATGACTCATTCTCTTTCCTACACACAGAATGTTTATGATTAATTTTGAGATTTATATGTGATAAGTTTTGAGAAAAAATTAGTGGGATAGAAATCTTCTTTGTAAAATAAGTTACATGAATATTTTTATTAAATGAAAATGAAAAAGGTTTTATTTTCTTTTTTAATTTTTAAAGGTGTGTTTTTTTAAGATCAAGGAGAAATCTACCTTTATCCTTCCGGAGGTCATATACTGCCAGTGGCAAGGGTTCTGTCATTTTCTTCAAAGTTTTATTTGTTTATATTTTGTACATTGATAAAAGTTGCTTTGCTGCTACGAAGACCAAAATGAAAAATTTAAAATACATTCTGTCCCGATTCTTTTTTTTTAAAGCCTCATTTTTGCAATCTTTACTTACTAAGAGATAATGATTTAAGTCTACATTGCCTATCACTACACCTACAAGATTTTATTATTAATTCTGATTAATGACATTATTGGTAGTATTGAGAGGGAGGATGTGTAGCCAGTAGTATGGTCCATTCTGTCTGCTTTTTCTTATAACTTTTCAAGGTAGATAAGGTGACACTTTTAATATTTCTCTAGAGGATATTTTCAAGTGTCAGTTTTTGCAGCATCAGTAGCTGTGAAGCACTATTATGGATGCCCTGGCAAGAGAGAAGAGAAAGCTTTATTTGAGTTAGTAAGAAAAAAATTTGCGTTTAAAAAAAAAAAAAGACAGGCTGAAACTAAATGAATCTTGTGTTGGTATGATTTATTAGAGTCTTTATTTGTCCATTTAGTTTGGTTTTCATAGAGACTAAAGTTGTCTTTTAGATGTGGTCATTTCTTTCTTAGGAATATTTGGGATTGTCAGTTAAAAACAGTGAAAGCTACAACTTACATGTTAAAGAGTACATAATGCAAAATCTTAATCCAAACTGAATTTTAAAGGGTCAGGCTCTTTTTTTTTTTTTTTTTTGACAAACCTTACAACACGCTTATTTTTGTAAATACACAAACCTCTATTTCTTTTATCTGATATTTTTTGATACGTAGTAAAGAAATGCATTTCTTTTGATTCTTGAATACATACTCTCCCAATTCTGCCACTCTACCTCACTGTCTCCAAAAACCCACAAAGAAAACAATACCAATTTTGTCTAGACATCCCCCATTAAAAATAAGTATATAAATCAAAAAGAAATACAATGAGAAACAGTTGAATTTTGTCATTTTTATAGGTGTATTTTTATGCAGTATTTACAGTTCATCCTAAACCATGAGATGAAATTTTTGTCTTTCCTTTAAAAAAGTAGCTTAGGGCTTCCTTAGCTTTGGCCAAGATCAGAACTACTTGAAAAACGAATCATAGATATGTTTCAGAGGCTGGGCACTCTGTCTCTGATGGCTGTTTTTGTAATCTGCTGCAATTTGTATGTATTCTTTTGCTGGGGGGGTCCAATCACAGTTCGGGTTGGGTTAAATTTTTCCATAGAAAAGTATACTATAGAGTCTAAAAAATATTGTTTGTGACAAAAATGTATACTTAATATTATATAATAATTATTTTCTCTTATAGTTATTGATTTGATTGAATTGTTTCAACTGAGACTTGAAAAACTATATTAATGAAAAATTATAAATTACTCTATTTTTCAATTAATTTCTTTAGGTGGAACTTTTGTTGTTCTTGTCAACTGGATTTCTAAAGTAAAGCTTTTGGCAGTTAGTCTCTAGAGGCTTTGTATATACCTATAACTTACTGTTGAAAAATAATCTGAATTTTGACAGTCATTTTACAATATTCAGTTATCGATGTTGTAGTTAGTACTACAATACAAACAACTCCAAAAATGAGTATCTAGGATGCTACTGCATAATTCACGTTAAATCATCCAAAAGTGTATAAATTTGTGCTTTTTAGGTTCAATACAGTTATGTAGCATTTATTGTATTATATAAACAGAATTGATCTTGGAAGTGAATATAATTAACACAATATATATATACATTTAACTCATAATAGACAGTAGAGCCACATACATATGGATCAGTCTCATTTATTATATACATATTTGTATGTTTGCATAATTACACCTAAATATATATATTTGAATGTTATCTCAGATATGTGGTAACCTGCTTTTTGTTTAACTCCTTGTGGATCTCTTTCTTTATCAGTGCATACGTGCCATTTACTACCCTGAGCCCTATTTGAATGTAGGATCATATTCTCTTTTAACATAATGTGCCGTACGTACTTAATGACTTCCAAAGTTAAGACACTTTACTTGGTTTATTTACTCTGTATACAGTAAACATTAAGTTCATACTCTTAACTGGGTTGATGATTGTTTACGTTAGAGAGTTGATATTGTTCATTGTCAGTTCAGTAGACCATAAATAGCAACAACTCAAGGTGAACTAAATATTCCATTTTTGACCCAAGGAGGTTTTAAGTGTGCATTATTATTTTTGCGGAATATTAACATTTTTTAGAGGGAAAAGAGATTTTACAGTGCTTTTAGTTGAGTTCCATCATTTTTACATATAAAACAGCCAGAGAAGTTCAGTGACTTATCCAAGGTCACAAGTTAGCAGCACTAGAAACCAGAGAAAGCTAAGATCTCTGCCTGCATTTACTTTGAGATAATCACATGACTTATAAAAAATAGTGTACAAATTGTTTTTCCAGTGATTGCAGCAGTTATAATCTGACGTACATCATCTAATAGTTTGAATTGTCTGAAATAGGGCTTCTTCTGTAATACCAGCCAGACCTTTCTTTCTTTTTTCCCTCTAAATTAGAGCACTGTTATATTTCTATATGGTTTCCTGTATATTTACCTTTGTGTTATCACTTCTGCATAGCTAGATACCTTTAGTCAGAGTATACATTGATAGGTTTATTTTTAACCAGACTGTCATTGTAACTAAATGTTAATTCTTTTCAAAGCATTGATTTCAAATGGGCTGATGTTTGTCACAAATACGATAGTGATAATTTTTTGTGCCCTTTTGCTATGCAACAGAGTAGTTAAAAATAAGAGGTTGAAAAAAAGTGAAAGTCTAAAACTTATTTTAAACATTTTGTCAAATGAGAGAAAGGAGTTTTCCTAAAGCTAATTTTCATGTTAGTAAATTTAGCTTTGTATTGGAAAGAAATGAGCACTTTAAAAATTACGTGTGACTTTCAAGAATCCAGACTGAATCTTAGAGAAATCGTGTAGTACAATTCTCTAATAACAAAATTGATTTTAAGAAAAGCTACCTTTTGTCTTTCTTAACTTAGAAACCTAGTTAGTCCTATGACTATCACTTTTTGTTTAAAACTATTGAGTAATTAATTTTCTATTTATCAACCATGAAAAGATTTTTCTTAAAACTATTATTTTGTTTTTCCTTAATAAGCCAGAGACATTTCATTGTTTCTTTTTATTTATCTTCTGCTAAAATTAAATGCTTTTTTGTGGAAAATACTTCTTTAATTGATAATTATATGTGTTCATTTTTGTGCATTTCTTGATTCTTTTAACAAATACTGCCTCTTTTAACAAGTGACTGAGGCTATTTGAGGTTAAATTTTAGACTGAAAGGAAATTAAATATCAACCATTTTGATCTCTCACTTTAAAGATAAAGAAACTGAGGTTCAGTGTGGTTTACCCCTCAAATCACATTAGCAGCTGACCTGACACTGACTTAATTCATTACTCTTTTTTTCAAAACCGGTTGGTTTGGCACCCCCAAATCACCAAACTTTGTACCTTTTGAGCTTAACTTGACTGTAAATCAGCTCTTAATGTCTCTATAATAATAGAATCAAAATATTCATATATAATACATTTGCATTTATAATAATACTTTTTCTAATATATTCAGTTTTTCGAAAATATTTTATGTGAAATTGTCACACCAAAGCAAAAATGACCTAACTTCATGCTTTTTTTATAGTACCCTGCAGAATCACCAGATTGTATTGTGGATTTTCCTGTTTCGTTTTCTGTTTGCTGGACACCACAGGTAAATTCTTAAATTTATTTTAAGTAGCTAAAAAGCACGTTCTGTTTACTTATAAGTGGCCATTATAGATTACAAGTGATTTTTTTCAGTTTTCTTTAAGCATTTATTTATAAACAGGACTTTGAGATTGTTACACTTGAATAAGCTCTATTGACAGAAATTTTACTTTAAATTTAAATCCTAAGGAACCTACAGTGAGCAGTAGGTTAAAAATTGGGTGACATTTTTGAGACATAATATCAGAGAATCTTTTTCAGAGGAGAATGAGTTATGACTGAAAATATAAACCCTGCCATTTCTATTCAGTTTTTATTGTTTTAAAGTGTTTGTCCTTAGTTCATCCTTGAACTTAGACTATATTGTTTTTGTAAGTGCTTTGGAACATTCTTTGAGTAAAGAATATAGGAGATTCTTCTACTCCTGTCAATTTCTTCTCAATACGTTGCTGATATTTAACAAGTTAATGTATGTAGGAATGCATTGTAAATTATACCATTATGTGGCTAAAATGTGGTATGATTATCAACAGTTCCATCATCAGCATTCACGTGTGTGATTTTTAAAGATCTGGCAGAATGGTGGTTAGATTCAAAGAACAGTCTAATGATGACAGGCATAGTCCTTGTCTCACCAAGTAAATTGATACCAAAATGAAGAGAACCTGTCTGTTCTTATGCAAAGCGAAACAAAAATTCCTAGTGACGTTTTACAAATGTTCTCTAAATGGAGACTACCCTTATTTTTGTTATGAAGTTTTGGTAGGTTCAAGTGAAAATTTATACTTACATTTTAAATTATAATATATAGAGTAAAGTAATAATTGTCTTGTATATGAAGTTAGTTTAAAAAAAAAAAAAGCCTAACAGGATTTAAATGGTCTTGTGAAGGGTCAAATTTTAATCATACCATATATATTTTAAAAATATTTTTCTTGTTCTTTAAAAACAAAAGTCTCCCTCCTTCCAATGGAAATCAAGAAAACACAGCAAAATAAAGGGGAGGAAAAACCCTGTGATTTGCTTTTGATATTCTGATATGTGTTATAAATGTATAAGAAATACTGTTTTGATTGTTTTTTAAAGAATTGGAATTATACATAAATTGCATACTTTTTAAAAAACATGAATATACATTTTCTGTTTGGCTCCGTAAACTTTATGTATTATGTGAGGTCATGATACAACATTGTACCTAGATTGTATTACTCTTTCCAGATATGCTGTCTCTAAATTATAATTTAATATTTATTAAAATCCCAAGGTTCAACCTTGGGAATATGTTTTTGATGAGTTTCCTAGTTTTTTTAATTTAGATAATCATAAAAGTTTTCCCCAGACTTTAATCTGTGAAAAAGTTTGCATCTCCACAAAAAGACTGTTTAGCACTTACCTTATCCTGCCATTTAGCAAAATTAGTTTGTGACTCTAACACTAGAAAATCTTAGAGGGCAATTTCTTCTAAATTTTCTGTCCCTACTTAACACCAGCTCAGTGCCTTGCACATCTAAGTATGGAATAAGTGTTTATAATATTAATTCAAATTCAGATTTAGATTTAATTGGGTCATACGTCAAGTTTTCTATTTTGTATTAGTTCTAAGAATACAGAATTAATTAGTAGTAACTGGAATGTCACAAATTCTTTTTTTAAATTAAAAGAACATACTAAAATTCTTAGTGTAGTACAGATAAAAATTTGGACACCATTTTAACCACAACTGAAATTTGACATGTTTAATATTTTGTCACATTTGCTTCAGATATCTCTCTCTCTGTCTCTCTCAGGAATAGAATGTTCTGGGACCTAAAACTTTACTCCTCTTTTGCTTCTCTCCTTTCCTCTTTCTTTCCTTCTTTCCCTTTCTAGAGGTAAACCACTTGACTGGAATTGGTGTGTATGCTATCCATGCATACTTTTCTGCTACATTTGTTTATGCCATATTCTATAATATTTTTGCAGTCTGACCTTTCTTATACAACATTGTTTCTGAGATTTACCCATGATCTTATATCATTTTAAATGCTTTATATCATTTCATTATAAGAATCCACCAGTTAACTTATTCATTGCCCTACTTACATGGTTGTTCACAATCTCTTTATCAAACAGTGCTGCAGTGAACATCCTTCTGTGTTTCCTTTTACACATGTGAGACTTTTAGTGTGATTTATGCCTAAAGGTGAAAATGCTGTATTGTAGGGAATGCATCTCTTTGAGATTACAAAATATTGCCAAGTTATCTTCTAAAATCGGTTGCATAACTTTATACTCCTACCCAGCAATGCATAGTAATTCCTACTTTCCCAAATCCTTTCTAAGTCTTAGTCTGATTTTAGTGTGACCTTAATTCTTATCAAAAACTGATATTCATTATTATTGTGTTTATAATCTTTGCCTACTTAAATTTTTGTGTTTTATTATAAGCATTTCTTATATATTTTGAATACTAGTTATTTATTGGTTATATGGGATATAAGTATCTTCTCCCTGTGGCATGTTTTTTAACTTTGATATATTTTTTCAATCAGAAGTTTAACGTTTCAGTGTGGTCACATTTATCACTCTCTTCTTCGTGATTTCTGCTTTTTGTGTATTGAATGAGAAAATCTTCCATATCTTGTTCTGAAAAGATATTCTCCTAAAGTCTGTTATAAAAGTTATACTTTTTTTCATATTTAAGTATGAGATAGGAATTGTATTTACACTTGCCTATTTTATATATGCTCACAGAATTTGGATTTATCTTCATTTGTGGCGGTCTGGGGTGATTTCAGTTCTTCTTTTACATAAACCACTAAAATTCAGAAAATTTTCAAAATATACTATTTGCCTGTTGTTAGAGTCTAGCTGTACATCGCAAGCATTTTGGTGATACTGCCAGCAAGTATGAACTCTTGAGTCTTTTTAGATGTGATAAAAGTGTTGGCAATGTTAGTTTACATTTTGGAAATATGAAGCAACATCAAACTTCTTTGCTGTGTATCTTTTATCATTGACCTATTGGACACAATTCTGCTTGTGGGAGTTCCCGTCTTTTTTCTCTTTAAACAATTTTTAAACAGATGTGGTTCTTAAGCGAAATAAATGTTACTATTGTAGTCTAATAGCAAACTTATATTTAAAAGATTGTAAATAGCTTCCAGATAATTGATTTTAAAAAATTCCTTGTCTGCTTTTTGTACATTTCCTCTTTGGATTCAGTGTCTCTGGACTTTAAACTTGGAAGATCTTTATTTTCCTTTCTTTTTGTAAAATAATAGGCATGGCTTTGTGGCATCCATATTAAAAATGGGTAATTTTCCTTATGGTCCCTGTCTTCCTGCTGGGTTGATAATGTTTTGATGTATTTTTCTTTTGCTCTGATGAGAGGTCTGCTGCTGCTGCTCTGACATATTCATTTGGATGAATAATTATAACTTGCACAATGTCAAGCTGAAGATGGTAGGGTTTTGTGCATCATGACAAGCCTAGTAGCCAGTGCAGGTGTCTCACAGCATGATCCAGCAACAGCCAGTGTATTCTGGCTCAGAGGAGGCATTTAGAGTAGTAAGAAATCAGCACCAAGGGCAAGGCTGCTGCTACTACTGCTGCCGTGATATGTGCCAAAGAAACACAAAGTGCTTCTCAAAGACAAGTGACTGCACACCTCTTCTCAGATACTTACTTGTTTACCCAGTCAATTTTCTTTTATAGATTTCAGCATAGAGTGTAAGAGCATGTCATGATTTTTATCTTATTCTACTTCCCAACATCACAAATGCTCTAAAATCTGCTACCCTTTCGACTTCTATATAGAGGTCATATTTGTGAATATTGTTGACTGATGAGACCATGGAATGCTCTAAGATTTTAAGTGCACTGGCATTAGTGATTCTATAAAAACAAAACTCATTTTCTCCAGGTCACTGACCAACCCAAAATGGATGCTAAAATTGCAGTTTTACCTATAAATATGCCATTAAGTGCAGGCTTGTGAACTGTCTGCATCACACTGGTTGGAATTTTCAGATTTGGTATGATACATAAACAGTGGTCTTTATATTTTTTATCATGTAAATCTCATATTCTTGGAGTAATGCCATGAATACAAGAAGAGCAAAACCAATGATAAAGCCTCTGGCTGATAATCTGATGGTGAATGAAGAAATTGTAATTAAAGGAAACAGTCCTATTACATAGCAGGGAGCATGATCCATTAGTTAGAGCATCCGACTAGCAGTTGGGTATCCCTAGGTTCTGTTTACAGTTCAGCCATTGACTTGATTGTATAATTTCAAACAAGTCACATGACAGCTCTTTGCCTCAGTTCGTATGTCTATGGAAATAATAAACTGTTTCTCTTTCACAGAGATCTTAAAATAAATTTGGTTTAAAACAAACAGAATGCTAGGGGAAGAAAACTCAATATCACACTGTATGGATCCTGAGGAAGTTCTCCTTGTTTGACCTACTGGATTATCTTTCTTTCCATTTTTCTCTCTGCTGTCCTTGTTGGAGAACTCATAGTACTGGATTTGTGTTCCCCCTGAAATTGGTTAATTAAATATACTTTTGCCTTCTTGGCCATCTTATTATTGCTATAATGGTATGGATAAAAAGACATCAATGGAATCAAAACGAAGAAACTTAGTTCATTATTGAGATTATGTGATATGGTAGATCTGTGTGATATGGTCTGACCTATTGGACTCAGTAACCTATTAACTGCCTTGCTTTTTTTTTTAATAACATAATTTATTTTAAAAGTACTCCTACATTGATTTTAAAAAAGAGAGAAAATACAAATATGCAAAATTAAGAAAATATAAAATTACCCTTAATGCCTTCATTTAGCATTGGGATCTCACTGGATAATAGTTCTGAACCTATGCTTATCACTTAACGAAATATTTTTTGAAACATTGTTGATAATGCTGTGCATTTATTATTCCAGGTAATCCTTAGAATAATTTAGTTTTTAGTTATAATTGGGTTCACATTTATCCATCCAATTAAGAACTGATATGTTCACAGTCTAGGAACTGGTTATCTCTACATTTATTTAGGTCCCCCAGTTAAGTAGCAGTAGTTTCTTAATCCACATCTTGTACATTTTTGTTGAGTTTATTCCTAAGTATGGAGTTTTTTTTTTGCTATTGTGAATGTGATCTTTTTTTTTAAATCATATTTTCTAGTTTATTTTTATAATGTGGGCAAGCTATTAATTTTTTTTAAGGTTATACTTTAATAAAAGTTGTATATGAACATAAAGAGTTAGGTTTACAAGGGTTTTTGTTGTTTGTTTCTTTTCTTTTTAGACAAAATGGCATGTCCTAGCCTCCTTCTCACCTTTTTCTCCCTCTCCAGGGTCAACTACTTTTGTTAGTTGGTCCTTTTGGTGTTATAATTTCTATTATTACATGCTCTTGTAATTATACTACCTTTTGTTCGTTGGTTTGGTTTAGGCATTATCTGTTAACTTTCCACTGTAGATAATGGGGAATTTGCTGTTTCTTCTACTTTCCCCACTCCATACACACGTATACTTCCTATCCTTCCCAGATAGTTATCTGGTAATTTTGATTATGTCAATATTCAGTGTTTACATTATTATTTTGAACACATATGTATACTCTGCAGAGATAAGCCATGTAGTTAATTATTATTTTTCCTTTGTTGCCCCAGTTTTTGTCACCACCTAGAGTTAACAGTTGTCTTTTTCATTTCCTTAGTTTTCTGTGTACTTAAAACTCATTCAACCCACAGTTTTCCATCAGTTGTCTAAATCTCCCCTTAAGCTGGGTTTTCTATTAGCTTTACTTTCTGGTAAATTTCATCAGCTTTTCCTAATAGCCTTCCTGTTGAGTTTTTTTTACTTACACTCTCATGTTCATTTCTTAGAGTTTACTTAATTGATCAATCTTCTCTTGTCCCCAGAGATGCTAATAATATGTCTTTTTTTCCATCTGAGTAGTTTCTGTTTCCTTGAGTTGATCTTTTTCTAGGCTTACCATCTTTGGTTACCTGCTCGTGATTAAAAGTCAGCTATTAAAAGCTATTTGAAAGCTCTGAGTGCGAGTGGGGCTTGTCAACTGTGAACTTCATTGTAGAGTCACCTGAGTAGATCTCATAATGGGGAACCCCAAGTGTCAATATTTTAGGTCTTTTTGATTAATTGGTCAGATTTCTTCGAGAAGACTCTTCCAGCCTTCTGCCTAGAAGCAGAAGCAAGCAGAAAACGCTCCCTTGAGGCAAGAGTGGAGCAACACTGTTGGGCAGGAAACAGCAGTCTGAATTAGTAACAGTTAACTCTATGGCATCCTCTACGGATAGGGCTGAACACCATGCAGCTGTAGAAGAGAAGTGCTTACAGCATGAACCTCCATTATCACAAGGCAGATAGTGAGAGTAGATTTGGAGTTGAGGGGCAAAAAATGATATCCTAGCTATCCCATGGTATTTTCAGACTTTTAAATTTTGGCCATTCTTAGTTCTTTGTAGCAGTAATTTTCAGTTTTATTGTTTCTTGCTGATGTCTCCAAGTAGATTTTTTAGATGATTTTTTATCCAGTGGCTTTGTTAAACTCTTTATCTAATAATCAGTAGTTTCATTGAATTTTCTATGAACATAATCATATCATTTGTAAATGATAGTTTTATTTCCTCCTTTGCCATCTTTACGCCTTTTTCTTTTTTGCCTTACTGTTCTGGCTAGGATATCTAATAAACTGTGAAACATGAATAGTAGACACAAGCATTCATGTTTTGTTCCTGATCTCAAAGGGAAAACTTCGTTTTCATCATTAGGTAGATTTTTGCTCTATAGTTCTTGTACTGAAATCCTTTACCAATAATTAATGGAATTTATTTCTGTTTCTGGTTTGCTAAGAGTTTTGTTATAAATGAAAGTCGAATTTTTTCAAGTATATTCTCTCTCTGTATTAGATAATCAAACGGTTTTTCTCCTTTATTCTGTTCATGTGGTGAATTATATTGTTCGATTTCCTAATGTTAAATAAATCTTGCCCTCTTGAAATAAACCCAGTTAGGTTATGGAGTATTTTAAATCTATATGTTGATCAATCAATTGATTGGTCAGTAGATACACACACATATATATGTTCGTATACACATATACAATTTCCAGTATATATTATATATTTCCACATTCTGTTTCTTTTGCATCTATGCTCATAAGAGCAATTCCTTTATTTTCCTGCTTCCAAAATTTGGTTTTATTGCCTCTTTAGTTCTTGTTTTTGTGAGATTATGCCTTAAAGGAAAAAACAACAACAATATAGTGAGTTTGGGGGGTGGGGGTAAAATTAGATCTGTGTGTTCAATCCACCTTCCTTACCTAGTAGCTGTAACCCTCTTTTTGCCTAATTTTAAATGTGTAGTTTTTACTTTATTTGAATTCTAATGTATAAACTAGTTGTGAACATAATGTTAAAATCCTTTTCATTGCTTTCACCCATGGGCTGCTAGCTAAAGTGCAGTATTAAAAGTTTTAAATACGTATGCTAAATATGAATGGGGTTCGACATTTCGAACTAGAGGCAAGTGATGAAAGAAATAAATCCTCTGACTTATTTTCCTGCCTTCTTGTATAATTTGGAGGGGATTAGTGTGGGAAGTTTGGGATTCTTTGGACATTCATAGAACTTAGCTGACTCACGAAGATCTAGTAGGGAAGTTATATCCTGTTTTTAGTGCTTCATTAGATGAAATCGTGATTCTGTCATGGTCAAGTCTTCCTTCTCTTTTCAGGTTACCTTGAAAAAGTACATAAACTGAAGATCAAGAAGCAACATTTTTTTCAGTGGGAAATAGTTTAAATGCAACAGACATTTAATATCTACAGATGGTCCCTGACCTAATTTGACTTAGCATTTATTCAACTTTACAATGGTGCAAAAGTGATACACGTTCAGTAGAAACCTTATTTTGAATTTTGATCTTTTTCCTGGTTGGTGATAGGCCAAATGGTACTCTGCATGATGCAGGACAACAGCAGCCAGCCACAGCTCCCCGTCAGCCACTCTGTCACAAGGGTAAACAACCGATACACTTAGAACCATTCTGTACCCATACAGTGATTCTGTTTTTCACTTTCACAGTATTCAGTAAATTACATGAGATATTCAACACTTTATTATAAAATAGGCTTGTGTTAGATGATTTTGCCCAACTGTAGGCTGATGTAAGTGTTCTGAGTGTGTTTAAGGTAGGCTCCGCTAAGCTATGATGTTCCATAGGTTTGGTGTATTAAATGCATTTTCAACCATTTAACTGGACATAACCCCCTCATAAGTTGAGGAAGATGTGTACTGTATGTGTAGCACTGAGCTGGATCCTAAGGAATTTCAGGTGAGTTAACCAGGTTCTAACATCCTAGGGTAGGCTTTCAGGAGTAACTTTTCAGTCTGATAAGGAGAGAGGTACTTAAAAAGATAATTTCAGTAAAGTGCGTTGAGTGATGTGTGTGGTGAGCCATTTTGCTAAGATGGAGAAGAGTTACATAATTTAACCTGATGGGGCCGAGCAAGTTTTCTGGATAAAGTGTTACTTGAGTTCAGTGAGTCTTGAGAAGTGAGAAATTAGGCTTGGGAGGACACGTGATACTTTAGGAGAGAACTGCTCTAGGCAAAGAACAAAGGCATATAACCGTCGTAGGAGATAATTCGTGCATCACACATCGTTTGGAGCTCTGAAGTCAGAGATAAGACTGGAGCTTTTGCTTAGAGTTAGGCAGGGTCTGCTACACCAGTTCTGATGATCTTGGACTTTATCCCAAAGTGATGGGGTTATAAGGAAGAAAGGTGGCATGGTCACAATTTTTGTTTTATAATAGCATTTCTCAAAGTGTTTTTTTTTGTTTTGTTTTAGGCGATTAATAGGATTAAGGTGGAGAAAGGACTCTGATCTAATACACTTAGGAAATTCTAGATTTAAGTTCTGCTGTTTCTTGATTTAGGATTTCTCATCTTTCTTGGTATGCCAAGATGTATTATAAATCTCTGGCGTGACTTTTTTTTTCCTTCCTCTCAGAGCACCTCTGTAGATTAGTTTTCAGCAAAACAAGTTTTTTTTAATGGGTCACTCTGTTCGTGTAGAGGAAGGTTCTAAATGAGAATGGCCAGACTGTAGTGAAGAAGCCTGAGGGGCAGCTGTGTACTTACCCACGCAGGCAGTAATTAGGGTCTGTTCTAGGTTAATGGTTGCAGGGAAGGATGAAAGGGGATTGTTTGGGAAAATCCACAGATTATATTGATAGAACTTGGTGATGGATTGGGCATGAGATCCCATGGATTACTGCCACTGCTTCTGGTGGGGGTAACTAGATTAGATAGATTGTAGTACTGCCAAGTGAGGTAGAGAATGCAGTAAGAAGAGGTTTAGAGGCAGATTCAGTTTGGGATTTGATGAGTTTGGCATGCCTGTGGTATGTCTAAATAAATGTGTTTAGTGGGCAGTGGGAGATATAGCTTTGAATCTCATACAGTTACTTGCCAGATAAAGGAAGATCAGTATAATTTCAGTTGATTGCTAAGGTTATCAAAGTTAGAAGATTTGAGATATGTGCTTTGTGAGCACATGAGATACTTTTATGGTGTGGTAAAATTCTTCCATGAATTTAAAGACCCCATGAGACTAGTAGTATGGAACAGGTTTTTTTTATCAGATGACTTCAGTACCAATTTAAGGTACATTAAGTAATTTACTTGCTGATGTTAATAAATCTGACTTTCTTGCAGACCTTCATGGTAGGCTTCAGAGCTAATTCTGCTGGATCACTTGTAACATAGTAAAAAGAGAACACAGGGTCTTAAAGTCTGGGTTAAATTCTAGCTTTATCCCTACAGTGCATGACCTTGGGTAAATCACTTAACTTTATAAAAAGAGGGAAGGAATATTTTAAGTCATAGATTGCATGACTTTGTAAGAGTAAACTGAGTTATTTGGTAGTGCTTTTGAATTGTAAAGTGCTGTATAGGTATACAAAGTGATATAGGGAGGTAACACAATTTGCAAATTGGTTAGCTTTTAAAATAGCAAGACTTAATATGGGCAAAGAAATGATATCTCTCAATATACATTTATATTATATTGTGTAATTGTATATATAAACACACCCACATTTATATATAACAACACGTAATTGGTATCTCTCTCTTTGTATGTTGAACTACATGTACTCTACAGACAATGTTTCCATTTATATGCAACAATCAAGAAGTATTCTGGTGTTGAAAAATGAAATAGGGATGATAAATGCAAAATGACCGTCAATCTCACCAGGCTATCTGGTTGTGGTAGATGACTCTGCATACGTCGTACCATAAGTAACATAGATGAGAGGTGTTGAGAGAAATATTGTTTGGACTATAGTTTGGAGGAAACCAATAAAATATTCTTACATAGCAAGTGTCCCACGTAAAAGAAAATATATAAATATCAGTCTCCAAATGGCTTCTTAATGTGATTTATATTTTAAATACTTTCGGGTAAAAAAGATTGTCTTAGCTAATATCAGTAAAACAATTTTTCTTCAACACAAACACAGCTTGTTAACATTCTCTACCTTATGTTTTGTCCCTGTCAGGGACCCTGTCTGGCAAATTGATGTGCACTATGTCTATTTGTATTTTTTTTTAATCCAAGGGATAGTTTAAGATATGTGAGTATTGGTATACCTGTGTGTGTGTGTGTGTGTGTGTGTGTGTGTGTCTGTGTGTGTCTGTGTGTGTGTGTGTTTTAAACCATCCTTTTGGAAAAAATAGATGCCCATATTGAAAATAAAGATCCAGTAGATTGAAGACAAATGATAATTCAGATATGAAAGACATGTTAATTCAAATATGATCTGCTAGAATCACTGATTAATGCTTTCAGCTATGAAATATACTTATTTTCACCCTCTTTTTGTGCTAAAAAAGTTGAATATTAGAAGCCAAACTAATTTAGCAGATGGATATAATGAAGCAAACCAGAATTTTGGAGTTGGTAGATAGCAGAAGCAATGGGACAGTATTTTTTTTAAATGATGTCACTGCTGGTAGGTAGTTCCCTGGCTCTGGCTGTGAAGGTAACATTGGTAGCTAGCAACACACATATTCTGTCATTAGTCTTGACCTTATCTGAAAGCAAAGATTTTTGTGACCATTTATTTCCTTCTTTTGTTGTTTTTAGTGTAATAATTTTTTACATTTTTATTTATTTATTTTTTATTTTTTTATTTAGTAATAAAAATTAGATAGAGTCAACTTTTTTGATGAGGGGAGTAGCACCCTTTTTTGGTATGACTTACCTGGAACAAAAAGCTAGAAGATGAGTTTGTTTTTTACTGATTGGCTTGATTTTTTTTTTTATTATGTAAAACTTTATTTTAATACAAAATAAAGGAAGTTTATTTTGTATTAAACGATTAACAAAGCATATTAGAAATGTACTTGAACCAAATACTAAGGGTCTTAAGTAGCAATGTGCAAGACATGATTTTTCTCAGAGTTAACATCTGAGAGATAAAGAAGAATGGATAAACAACCACAGGGGTTTGTTTATCAGTCAGGGGTCAAGCTGGCACAATATCTAAGCCCTCTCTTGGCATTCTTAGCATCTTACTTTATTATTTTTTTAAATTGTGGTAAGATACAAAATTTACTGTCTTAATCATTTTTAAAGGTGCAGTTCAGTGGTATTAATACATTCATAATGTTGTTGCTACCATTACCACCATCCATCTCCAGAACTCTTTTCAAATCTTGTAAAACTGAAATACTATACCCATTAATGATTCCCTATTCTACTCTTCCACCAGCCTCTAGTAACCACCATTCTACTTTCCGACTCTCTGGTTTTGACTATTCTAAGTACCTCACATAAGTGGAATCATACAGTATTTGTCTTTTTTGACTGGCTTACTTCACTTAGCATAATACCCTCAAGGTTCATACAAGTTGTAGCATATGTCAGAGTTTTCTTCCTTTTTAAGACTGAAAATACACCATTGCATGTATATACCACATTTTGTTTATCTGTTCCTCTATTGATGGACTTGAATTGCTTCCACATTTTAGCTCTTGGGAGTAGTGCTGCAGTGAACATTGATGTGCATTATAGCTCTTTGAGTCCCCACTTTCAGTTGCTGGATCATATGGTGATTCTGTTTTTTGAGAAACTGCCATACTGTTTTCCAGAGCTGCTGTACCATTTTACATTCCCACCAACAGTGCACAACAGTTCCAGTTTCTCCACATCCTCCCCAAAACTTACTTTCTGGTAATGGGTGTGAATGAAGTAGTATTTTATTATAGTTTTGACTTGCATTTCCTTAAGTGATACTGAATATCTTTTCATGTACGTATTGACCATTTGTATATCTTCTTTGGATAAATGTTTTATTCCGTTCCTTTGCCCATTTTTAAATTAGGTTATTTTTTTTTTTTTTTTTTTTTTTTTTTTTTTTTTTTTGCGGTATGTGGGCCTCTCACTGTTGTGGCCTCTCCCGTTGCGGAGCACAGGCCCCGGATGCGCAGGCTCAGCGGCCATGGCTCACGGGCCCAGCCGCTCCACAGCATGTGGGATCTTCCCAGACCGGGGCACGAACCCGTATCCCCTGCATCGGCAGGCGGACTCTCAACCACTGCGCCACCAGGGAAGCCCTAGGTTATTTTTGTTGTTGAGTTTTAAAAGTTCTCTACATATTCTAGGTATTAATCCTTTATCAGATATATGATTTGCAAATATTTTCTCCCATTCCTTGTGTTGCTTTTTTACTCTGTTGCTATTGTCTTCTGATGCACAATTTTTAAAAAAAAATTACTTTATTTATTTTTGGCTGCTTTGGGCCTTTATTGCTGTGTGCAGGCTTTCTCTAGTTGCAGCGAGCAGGGGCTACTCTTTGTTGCGGTGCAGGGGTTTCTCATTGCGGTGGCTTCTCTTTGTTGCGGAACATGGGCTCTAGGCGCGCGGGCTTCAGTAGTTGTGGCTCACAGGCTCTAGAGTGCAGGCTCAGTAGCTGTGGTGCACGGGCTTAGCTGCTCCACGGCATGTGGGGTCTTCCCAGATGAGGGATTGAACCCGTGTCCCCTGCATTGGCAGGCGGATTCTTAACCACTCTGCCACCAGGGAAGTCCCCTGATGCACAAAATTTTTTAATTTTCATGAAGTCCAACTTATTTTTTCTGTTGTTGCCAGTGCCTTCGGTGCTTTATTGAAGAAGTCATTGCCCAATCCAATGTCACGAAGCTTTTTTGCCCTGTGTTTTTTTCTGAGAGTGTTATACTTACAGCTCTTACATCTAGGTCTTTGATCCATTTTAAGTTACTTTTTATATACAGTGTTAGATAAGGAGCCAGCTTAATCACTTTGTATATTGATAGCCAGTTTTCCTAGCACCATTTGTTGAAAAGATGGTTCTTTTCTCATTGAATAGTCTTGGTAACCTTGTCAAAAATCATTTGATCATGTATATGAGGGTTTATTTCTAGGCTCTGTATTCTGTTCCATTTGTCTGTATATAAACTGTCATATGCTAGTACCACAGTTTTGATTATTGTAGCTTTGTAGTAAGTTTTGAAATCAGAAAATGTGATTTCCACTTTGTCCTTTCCACTTTTTTCCTCCAGCTTTGTTGTTCTTTTTCAAGATTGTATGGCTATATAGGGTCTCTTAAGATTCTATATGAATTTTAAGATAGGATTTTCTATTTCTGCCCCAAAACATATCATTGGGATTTTGAAAAGGATTGCACTGTCTTTCAGTTCATGAATCTGGTTTGAGATTCCTTTTTTTGATGTCTTCTTTAATTTTTTTTCAGGAGTGTTTTTTTGTTTTCATTTTATAAGTCCTTAGCCTTCTTGGTCAATTTCTAAGTATTTTATTCTTTTTGATGTTATTGTAAATGAAATTGTTTTCTTAATTTCCTTTTTGGATTGTTCATTGTTGCTGTTCAGAATGCAACTAATTTTTGTGTATTGACTTTGTTGGTGGTCAAAGTGGCCACTTTACTGAATTAATTTCTTAGTTCTAACAATTTTGAGGGGGGGAATATAGGTTTTTTACGTGTAAGGTTATATCATCTGCAAGCAGGGATAATTTTACTTCTTCCTTTCTAGTTTGGATGCTTTTAATTTCTTTTTCTTGCCTAATTGATCTGGCTAGAACTTCCAGTACTGTGTTGGATAGAAGTGATGAAAGTCAGTATCCTTGCCTTGTTCCTGATCTTAAAGGAAAAGCTTTCAGTCTTTCAACATTGAGTGTGATGTTTGCTGCAGTTTTTCATAATATGGCTTTTATTACGTTGTAGTAATTTTCTTTGATCCTAGTTTGTTGAGTGTTTTTATCATGAGAGGGTGTTAAATATTATCAAATGCTTTTTCTGTGTCAGTTGAGATGCTCATATGGATTTCTTCATTCTGTTAGTATAGTGTATTACATTTTATTGATTTGCATATGTTGAGCCATCCTTGCATTCCAGGAATAAATCCCACCTGATCTCAGTGTGTAATGTTTTTTTTTTTTTTTTTTTTTTTGGTGGTACGTGGGCCTCTCACTGTTATGGCCTCTCCCGTTGCGGAGCACAGGCTCCGGACGCGCAGGCTCAGTGGCCATGGCTCACGGGCCAAGCTGCTCTGCAGCATGCGGGATCTTCCCGGACCGGGGCACGAACCCGTGTCCCCTGCGTCAGCAGGCGGACTCTTAACCACTGCGCCACCAGGGAAGCCCTGTAATCTCTTTAATATGCTGCTAAATTTGGTTTGCTAGTATTTTGTTGAGGATTTTTTTATCAGTATTCATAAGGGATCATGGTTTTTAAGTTTTCTTGGGGTTTTAGTATCAGGGTAAAGATGGCCTCATAAAATGAATTAGGAAGTATTTTCCCCTCTTCAGTTTTTTGGAAAAGTTTGAGAAGGATTGGTGTTAGTTCTTCTTTAAAATGTTTGGTATAATTCACCAGTGACACTTCCAGGACTTTTTCTGTCGAGGTCTTTTGATTAGTGATTCAGTCTCCTGACTCCTTATTATTCTGTTCAGATTTTCTATTTATTTGTGGTTTAGTCTTGGAAGGTTTTGTGTCTCTAGGAATTTGTTCATTTCATCTAGGTTATCCAGTTCGTTGCCATACATACAGTTTTTCATAGTTCTCTCTTACAATTCTTCTTGTTTTTGTAAATGGTAATAATGTCCCCACATTTATAACCGATTTTGGTAGTTTGAATTCTCTTTTTTTCTTAGTCCCCTTTATTTAAAATTTGTCAACTTGTTGAACTTTTCAAAGAATCAACCTTTGGTTTCATTGATTTTCTCTATTGTCTTTCTGTTCTCTACCTTACTTATCTCTTCTCTAATCTTTATTTCCTTCTGCTGGCTTTGGGTTTAGTTTGGTCCTTTAGTTGTAAAGTTAAGTTGTTGATGGTGAGATTTTTCTTGTTTTTTAATGTCTGCATTTATAGCTATAAATAGCCTCTTTAGTACTTTAGCTGTATCCTGTAAGTTTTTGTATGCTGTGTTTTCTTTTTTGTCTCTAAGTATTTTCTAATTACACTGTGATTTCTTGTTTGATCCATTGATTGTTTAAGAGTATGTTGTTCAATTTCCACAAATTTGTGGATTTTCCAGTTTTCTTTCTTTTATTGATTTCTAACTACATCCTGTTGTGGGAAAAGATACTTTATATGATATCTATCTTTTAAAATTTATTTTGTATATGTATTTTGTAGCCTAAAACATGATGTGTACTGGAAAATATTCCATGTGCATTTGGGAAATATGTGTACTCTTCTGTTACTGTGTAGAGTGTTCAATATACATCTATTAGATCTTGTTGGTTTGTTGTGTTGTTCAAGTCCTCTGTTTCCTTATTTTCTGTCTGGTTGCTCTGTCTGTTACTGGGAGTGGGGTATTGATGTCTCCCAAATATTATTATATTATACAACTATTTCTCTTCAGTACTATTAATTTTTGTTTCATGTTTTGATAGTCTGTTATTAGCTGCATAAATCCTTATAATTGTTATATCTTCTTGCTGTATTGAAACTTTTATTAATATATTATGTCTTTCTTTGTCTCTTGTAACCTATTTTGATTTAAAGTCTGTTTTGTCTGATACTAGTATAGCTACTCCTGCTCTCTTTTGGTGTTTATTTGCATGGAATATCTTTTTCCATTCTTTCACTTTAAGCCTCTTTGTGTCTGTGGATCTAAAGTGATATTCTTGTAGACGGCATATAGTTGGATCATGTGTTTTTATCCATCCTGCCAATCTCTGTCTTTTGACTAGAGAGTTTAGCCTATTTACATTTATAGTTATTACTGATAAAGAGGGACTTAATCTGTCATTTTGCTACTGTTTCTATATGGCTTATAGTTATTTTGTCACTTATTTTCTGCATTACTGCTTTATTTAGAGTTCAGTTGATTTTTTTTGGAGTTAAACATTTAAATTCCTTTGTTATTTATTTTTGTATATATTCTATAGCTATTTTCTCTGTGGTTGCCATCAGAATTACATTTAACATCCTGAAGTTATAACCCTCTAATTTATACCAGCTTAACTTCAATAACCTACAAACTCTGGTCCTTTACAGCTCTGTACCTACCCTTCTCAGTTGTTGCTGAGAAGATACATATTTACAAAGATACATATTTACACAGTGTATGCACCAAACCATAAACTAATAATTCTTTTAAATGCCTTTGTCTCTTAAATTATGTATAAAACAAAATGTGAAGTTACAAACCAAAGTTACTGTAACACTGGCTTTGAGTTGGCATAATTCTTAGTTTTAAAAAATACCTTAGTCTCTTAAATCATGTAGAAAACAGGGAGTGGAGTTAAAAACCATTTTTATAATAGTGCTAGCTTTTATAATTGCTCCATGTATTTACCTTTACTGAGATATTTATTTCTTCATAGGGCTTCATGCTACTGTCTAGTGTCCTTTTATTTCAACCTACAGGACTTTCTTTAACATTTTTTGCAGGGCAGGTCTAATGGTAGCAGACTTCTTTTGTTTGTCTGGGAATGTCTTCATTTCTCCTACACTGATGAAGGATAATTTTGCCAGCTATAGGATTTTTGGTTGACATTTTTTTTTTTCCTTTAGCAGTTTGAATATATCAGCCCACAGTTTTCTGGTCATCAAACTTTCTGATGAGAAATCTGCTAGTAGTTTTTGAGGTTCCCTTGTGTGTGATGAGTCACTTCTCAACTTCTTTCAAGATTCTCTTTTTGTCTTTGTCTTTTGAAAGCTTGATTATAATGTGCCTTGGTGTGGATCTCTTTGAGTTCATCTTAGAGTTCATTGAGCTTCTTGGATGTGTATATTTATGTATTTCAGCGAATTTGGGAATTTGTCAGCCATTATACGTATATTCTCTCTGCCATTTTCTTTCTTCTTTTGGGACCCCACAATCCATATATTGGTCAACTTGATGGTGTCATACAGTTCCCTTAGACTCATGCACTTTTCTTCAGTCTTTTTTCTTTCTGCTTCTCAGACATAACTAACGTCCTATCTTCATGTTCACAGATTTTTTTGCCTGTTCAAATTCACCTTTGGATTCTCTTGGTGAATTTTTCATTTTAGTTATTGTAATTTTTGGCTCCAGAATTTCTTTTTATGTTCTTTTTTGAAAGTCTTCTCTCTCTTTGTTATTATTTCCATTTTGTTCATACATTGGTTTCTTGACTTGCTCTACATCTTACTTTAAAGCTTATGTATCAGTTGTTTGAAATTCTCTGTCTAGTAGAGATACTCTCAGGTCTGTGTTTGGAACCTGTTAATTTTTTTCCTTTGAATCAGGGCTACACTTTGTTTTGTTTTTAGTGCCCTGTGATTTTGTTGTTGTTGTTGAAAACTGGAAATTTTAGTCATATAATGTGGTAACTTTAGAAGTTGGATCCTCCCCTCTCTCCAGAGAGGAAAGATCAAAATTTTCCTGGTTTTTCTGTCTATGTTTTTGTGTTCTTGATTGTTGCAGGCTGTCTCTGCATCAAGGATCAGCCTGAGGTGTACTCTTAGGGTCTTTTCTGGTCTTTTTTGAGCCTTTCCCTGGGCATGCAGAGTGACTTCCAAAATTTTCCTATAAAGGCAGTTGCCTTTTTTTCCCATTTTATTGAGATACAGTTGGAATACTGCACTGTGTAAGTGTGAGCTCTGCAGCATATTGATTTGACTTCTGTGCATCATGAAATGAATACCACAATAAGTTTAGTGACTATCCATCTCATATAGATGCAAATTACAAGAAAAAGCAAAAGATATTTTTTCTTGTGATGAGAACTCTTAGGATTTACTCTTAACAACTTCATATATAACATACAACAGTGTTAATTATATCAATCATGTACATTACATCCCTAGCACTCATTTTTCTTGTAACTGGAAGTTTGTACCTTTTGACCACCTTCATCCAATTCCTCCTCCCCCCACCCCTCCCTTCTAGTAACCACAAATATGATCTCTTTTTCTATGAGCTTGTTTGACGTATAATTGACCTGCAACACTTTGTTAGTTTCTAGTGCACAATATAGTGATTTGATATTTCTATACATTTCAAAATCACCACCATTATAAGTCTGGTTTACGATCTGTCAACATATAAAGATATTACAGTATTATTGACTGTATTCCCCACGCTGTACATTTCACCCCCATGACTCATTTATTTTGTAATTGGAAGTTTTTACCTCTTAATTTTCCTCACCTATTTCACTCATCCCAGTTGCTTTTTCACTCATTGAGTTGCTTTTGAATGTTCTAGTCTTTAAAGTCTGACACTCAAAAGGGGAAAAAGAGAAAAATGAAGGGGCGGGGGAGGGTCAGTGGCTCCTTAAGTACGCTGCAGGCCACTTCTGCAAGAGAGGGAAGGACTTGAAACAGTGGGAGGAAGTACAGCAGCAATATCCAACTGCCTATTTGTATTCCTCTGAGATTAGAAGCAGCAATCAGTCATCAGAGCACAGATACCTGATATTTGGAAGACAGCTCCTTTTCTCCCACCCTGGCTCCTATAAGCTGTGTACAGGGTGCTCCTGAAGTGTGTGCAGGGCTGCCTGTCAGGGAGCTGTGGGGCAGGGTGATGGGTAGCTAAGAGCTGAAATTAACCAAAGTTGCAAGCCTTCTGTAGACTCAAGAGTTCCAAAATAGTATCTGTCAGTGCATTTGTTGTCTAGGTGGGGAGACAGATTCCTGGTACTTCCTACTCAGTCATCTACCCAGAATCCTCACCTAATTGGCCTGACATTTTTTCTTTTCTTTTTTTAATGGTCTATAATATAGGATAGCTTAGGACCATGTTGGAAGTGCCTACTCGTTTTCAACATACACTTGACAGACATTTATTTACTTCTCCCTCCCTCTCTCTCTTCCTTATCTTTTTTATTAACAGAGTTGCTGCAGTCATTCTGTAATGGCTACCCATGGAGTGAATGTGTTTCATTTAACTTTGAATAGTAGCTTAAGAATAGTAGCAAATCTTTTAAATCATCAGTGGTCAGTAATAGTAAAAATAAACTGTAAGAAGAGGTGATGCATTCTTTATGGATTGTGTGACAGAGAATAGCATTTGATTTAATAGATTTAGTTATACCTACAGAAAGAGTTGAGAAAATTAATGAAGCTTGCAAATAAGATGAAATGAACTGAATATTTAAGAGATTTATCTCTTTAAAGATATCTGATTGGGAATATTGCAATTAATGTTAAAATTAAATTTCTTTAGAAGTTTAATCTCTTGGTATTTGAATCAAGCCTTTTGAATCCCTCAGAGAAAAAGACAAAAATGATTATTAGAGGATTTATGTGCGCGTATTATAGGAAAGTATAAAAAAATCAGAATGGAAAGCAACTGTTGCAAGTACCAGAAAATTATGCTATTAATTTAAGTGTCATCAGAGCACAAAAGATCACGTTCTGGGACTGTGAGAAAATTATTAAAATACTGGAAATAATAGTACTTAAGATGAAGATATTATACTCCAAGATCTGGTTAAGTGACTGACATTATTATATCACTTCAGGTATTATAAAAGTAACAAAATGCTTTTAAAGATAATAAGCGTTACATTTTGAGATTGGCAGTGTTCACACTTTTCTGCTTAAGTGCTTTCCTAGTTTAACATAATCTAATAACAGTTATGGGGAAATAGCTAACATCTTTGTTCCCATGTATATCCTTTCTCCTTCCTTGCCCAATATATACATATAAAAGTGATAAGCTTTTATTATCTAAGTGGTGGGTTTATGAACAGTTACTCTTCTGCCTTTGTCTTTGCTGTTAGAAATATGCTGTTTTGTAAATTTTTTAGGTCCTAAATGTTGAGAAACCTACTGCAGATCCACTGCGAAAAACGTACTAATGTACAGATTCATTACTGTCCAGAAATCAGAATGAGTATTTTTTTAAACAGCTTTTTTGAAGTATAATTGATATACAATAAACTAAACATATTTAAAGCGTATGATCTGGTGAGCATTGACAAATGTTTACACCTGTGAGATCAACCCCACAATCAAGATAATAAACATTTCCACAACAACCAAGTTTCCCCCTTCGCCTTTTTAATCTCTCCCTTCTGTTCCTCGTGTCCTTCCTCCTGATCCCCAGGCAACTGCTGCTCTCCTTTCTAGAGTTTTATATAGTTCTGTATACTTTTCTGTCAGGTTTCTTTCCTCAGCAAAATTAGAGACTTATCAATGTTGTAGCATGTAATAATATTTCATTGTTTTTAGGCTGAGTAGTACTCCTTTGTATGAATGTAACCATATATTGTTCATTTACCTGTTGATGGACAGATGGGTTGTTTCCAGGATGTGGCTGTTACAGATAAAGCTACTGTGAACATTATGTGAATGTCATTATATGAAGATATGCTTTCATTTCTCTTTGGCAAATACCTGGGGTTAGAATGGCTAGATCATCTGGGTGGTGTGTATTTAACTTCTTAAGAAACTGCTGAACAGTTTTTTTTTAAGCGGTTCTGCTATTTTACATTCCTAACAATAGTGTTTGAGGCTTCTGGTTTCTCTGCATCCTTGCTGACATTTGGTATGTCCAGTCATTTTCATTTTAGCCATTCTAATAGGTGTGTAGTGGTAGCTCGTTATGATTTTAATTTGCGTTCCCTTAATGACCAGTGATGTTGAACGTATTAAATGCTTGTCATCATATATCTTCTTTGGTGAAGCATCTACAAATCTTTTGTGTAAAGACCTGAATTAATGGAGGGATAAACTATATTCATGAGTTAGAAGACTCAGTATTGTTAACTTGTTAGTTCTCTCCAAATTGATCTATAGCTTCAATGCAATCTCAATCAGAATCCCAGTAGATTTTTTAATTGACAAAATGATTCTAAAATTCATATGGAAATGCAAAGAACTTAGAATAGTCCAAAAAACTGAAAAAGAACAAAATTGGAGGACTAATACCACCTGATTTCAAGACTTACAAATTTACCTTTAAGACAAACCTATCTATCAAGGCAATGTAGTATTAATATAAAGTATGAAAAAAAGATCACTGGAATAGAGAATTTAGAAATATACCCATATAACTGTGTATGCATACAGCTGTTTCCAGTGAAGGTGCAAAGATAATTCAGTGGAAGAAAGACAGTCTTTTCAATAAATGGGACAAATAATTTGCTATATATATACAAAACAGTTGAACTTCAATCCATATGGAAAAATTAACTCAAAATGAATCATAAACTTAATGTAAAACCTAAAACAATGAAACTTCTGGAAAAAACAAGGAAAAGCTTTGTGACTTTGGGATAGGCAAAGATTTCTTAACACTACAGAAAACAAGATCCTTACAAGAACAAGTTGAGAAATTGGACTTAATCAAAATTAAAACTTTTTGCTCTTGAAAAATACTGTTAAAACAGTGAAGAGACAAGGTATAGACTAGGAGAAAATATTTGCAAATTATGTATCTGATAATGGACTTGTGCTTAGAATATATATAAAGAGCTCTGAAAGCTCAATAATGAGACAGCAGCACAAAACAGGCAGAATATTTTGTATAGATATATATTTTGGGTATTTCAAATATATCCCTTTTATTACTATTAAAGCTTTATATAAATTAATTTCATGAGGAAAGTTTTTTCAAAATAGGTTTATATAACTCTTGGAGAATTGACCACATGTTACTTCCCTGTTTGGCAAATGGCTAGGAATCAGATAATTCTTGCTCCTTACTTCACTTCCTTTGCATCCACTTTTTACTCAGCCATATTGCTTCAGTTTGTTTCATGATTGTGTATCTTGACAAAACACCTCACCTAAGCTCTACCACTTCTTTCTTTGCCCCACAGCTCTTCTAATGCTAGGACCAGTGATGTTTATGGGAGCCATTAGGCATACATATGTATGCAGATCTGGAAATGTGAGAGAATTCATAACCCTCCTAGGGCAACTCGACCAGTCAGGAATAGAAGACAGTGAATAAATACTCCTGAATTCTGTTTCCTGGGTGGCAGTTCTGAGGAGCTTTCTCTAGAACTTCTCACAGAGCTGCCATTGACCACAGTAACCATCTTGAAAGTACACCCTTATTTTAGCTTTCTCTCCTTGCTTATACTGTTTCCAGTCCCTACTCCCTCTCAATCCCTGAGATTACTTCCAATAACCTATCTGTACACAAGCCCTGGCCTCAGGCTTTGCTTTTTGGGGGAGATCCCAAGCTCAAATTATCATTGCATATATCACTTAATGTTATAGCTACAAATAAAGATGACGTAGGACAAGGTTCCAAATATACCGGTTATACTTAACGGCGCAGAAATTTACCTTTCTTAAAAAATTCCTGATGGTTGCCTTTTGCTTGTTTGATTTGTTTTTCAAGACTGAACAAAACCTTTGTAGCTATATGTGACCTTCTAAGCAATATAACTTGACGGGCCTTTTTAAAACTCTATTTATAATTCAAAGAGTGTACTAGACTTCTCTCAAATGATGTCCTTACCCCTACAGAACTTTCTTTACAGTTGCTATCAGCTTCCTTTGGCTTGTCACCACCATTTGAAAAATTTTATGCAACTTCTATATGATAATGGGCCACAGCCACTAACTTCTTAGCTTGTACTTGTTACCCAGTTTCTTTGTCGAATATAAAAAAAAATTATTAACATTTCAGTAATCGGGACTAGCATGTTTTGAAAAGAGTTTAGACTTAAGCATATAAGCAATTCCTCAGTGGATGGTGACAGTGGAAACCAGAGCACCGATTTCTTTCACTAAATATATATCTTCTAGCCATGGAGTTAATAAGAACATTTTCATCTCCTCTATTTATTGGCTATGTGTCATGAGAAAATGTGATACCCTTCAAGATTTCTATAGAATACTGATATAACCTAGTTTTCTGGTGGTTTATTTATTTATTAAACATAAACAAGAATAAGCAACTTGACCTTCCTCCGGTCAAATATTGGGGTACTTGATTCATCACACTTGCCAGCAATAAAAATTGGCAAGCATTTCCAAAATAGACGGTGTTTCAGTAATATAAAACTAGTCAGGAGATAGAATATGCCTTGTAATATTTTTGGAAAGATCATGATTTGGTGACATTTGACCAGATGAACTTTCTAATGGTTCAATGATCTAAAGGTTTAAATGCCAAATCTATCATACCAAACAGACTGTTCAGCATTGTGATTATTCAGAAATTTTCAGTGCATCAACACAGGGATCTCACATACAGATCTTCTCACCGAGAAGCCTATATACAGAACAGTCCAGGTATCCTTATTTCAGTGCAGAGAAGTTCATTAAATGCCTTAGGTGAACCTAATATTAAATTGATCTCTTATTAATATCTTTATGCCTGCTCTTTTCAAATCATATCGAGACGTCTGTCTTTTTTCATTTAAGATTAATACATTCTTTTTAATCTTCTGACCTTTGCTTTTCACACGGGAAGATTGGACTCCATATCAGGAATATCTTCCCTGTTAAACCTAGCTCTTGTGCTCCCAGTGCATGGAATGTTACAGATACAGTTTTCCAATGTCTGGTGGTTAGTCTGTGCCTTTTTTTTTTAGTGATTGCCTTACCCCACATAAAAATAGACTGAAAGATACATAGATAAAATAATGAATGTTGTGGTTGTTATGCCTTCAACATGGTATGCTGCAAATCTTTGGAATAGGTAGAGTGGAATATAGAATATACTCTTTTCTCCTTGTTTTATGTTTTCTAACTTCCTCAGTGTTTCTCCTTTAAAAAAATTTTTTTTTTGGCGCTGTAATTACAAGAGGTGGTTTAGCATCACATCCTCTCCCTTCCGATAGCAAGGCTTAGGTGAGAGGCTCCTACATTGCTATCTTGGTTACTGGGATACTTTTCTTCTCTGTAGGATAGTTTATTGCTTTTGGGACACTAAGCCTTTTCTGTGTTTGTTTTTTGTTTATTTATTTTATTATTTTTAGCTGCATTGGGTCTTTGTTGCTGCGTGCGGGCTTTCTCTAGTTGCGGCAAGTGGGAGCTACTCTCCATTGCGGTGCGCGGGCTTCTCATTGCGGTGGCTTCTCTTGTTGCAGAGCATGGGCTCTAGGTGTGTGGGCTTCAGTAGTTGTGGCACACAGGCTCAGTAGTTGTGGCTCGTGGGCTCTAGAGCACAGGCTCAGTCGTTGTGGCGCATGGGCTTAGTTGCTCTGCGGCATGTGGGATCTTCCCGGACCAGGGCTTGAACCCGTATCTCCTGTGTTGGCAGGTGGATTCTTAACCACTGCACCACCAGGGAAGCCCCTGCTTTTGTGGTTTTAAAAATTTTATTTTTTTGGCTTTGCTGATAATTTCTTTTGTCTTCCTTTTACAGATTTTTTCCCCTCTATTTTATTTCTTTAAATTATGTATATGTGCTAAAAAGGTTGACATTTTCCTTTGATTAATGAATTAACCAGTTGCAGTGTTCTGGGTGTAATTTTTGCATCTTCATCATATTTGAGCTGAGTAGTTGCTTTTCTATACCTGCTAGAAATTTGTGGTTTCAAACCTATTCCCAAACTCAGAAGTTTTAGAAGACTGAAATTTTGTCCCTGTATTTTAGAAAAAAATAGTAGTTGTATAATGCATGTTTGACTTCTCAAATACATGGGGATATGAAGTGTAATCCAAATATTTTGATTCTGGTATAAAAGTTCTTTTGATTAAAGAGGAAATGATTGTTCTACAGTGAATCATATAAGTTATTTATAATTTATATATAATTTGAATGAGAAAATATGTTTATAAACACGATTTGGAAATAAATGGGAGTATGTTATAGTAATTGGCATCTTGAAAGGAAGTATACCTGCTTTTAAGTGGACAGAATCACCTGCTTCATGGATTTTCAAAGTTATATTTAGAGTTCTTGACTTTTAGAGCTGGAAGTCACCTTAGAAGTTATCTACCACACACATTTACAGATGTAATATTAGGTCTTTAAGAGGCTGGGTATGTCTTGATATCAGATGCTTTGTTACCCATCAAGATTAGAATGGTGACCTCTTTGTGTACTGGGTTCTTTTATCTTGGTATTGGAGTTCCTAACATAGTCCTGACACATGGTTGAAATATTAGTTTCATTGAATTGAGTTTAGTGTGCTTTTCACTATATACCCATTCATGAGATGAAAGGGTAGCTGACAGACCATTTATTTCTAGTTCTACATATGCTCCTTTATGATTATACAAATAATATATGTTATTGTAGGAAGTATGGAAAAGTACAAAGAAGGAAATAAAAACTTTTATATAAAGTGGGTTTTTAAAACCACACTACCCAGGGACAAGTGAAGCCTTGGAACAAAATCATTGGTGCCGAATTAGAACAAAACCACTCTTGATTATTCTGGAATGGATTAAGGGCATGTACCATGGTCCCATAGGACCTATAGAATGCTCACCTCTTCAGTGATGCTCTGTAATAAAGCAGTGACTAGTAATGGGAGTGCTGTAAGAAAGAAGCCATACCATGGAATCGAGCTACCTCAGTTATTAAAGGAAAAGTTACTCTGGGAAAGCAGACCCCCATCCCGTATACCTCATTATTCTCACCACCCTCTAACTCTGAGGCTTTGCTCATCTCTTCTCTTTCTCTTACCTGAAATTTTGCAATTAGAAATAATGTCTAAACTTATGAAGTTGAGTATTTTTTATGTGATTACGTGAATTTTTTCTCTAGGAAACTGTCTTTAATCCCCTATTTTTTTAAAATACATATGTATTTTTAAAATTGATTTTCAGTAACTTTTTATATTAAGGGTGTTAATCCTTTGTCTAATATGGTACAGATAGTTTTTGATTTGATAGAATTTCTCTAGGTCAGGGACCATATGTCTTTTAATTATAGTGGCTATCAATTTTAAGCATATACTGTATCCTGAGCACTTAGCATTTTATATACATCATCTCACTCAAATCTTGTAAGGATTAACAGTATTTCCATATTGCAGAAGCTAAGTGAGATTAAGTATTTTGCTGAGAAAGATGCAACTAGTTTTAAGTAGTGGAACTAGGAATGAGACTAAATATTTGACTACAAGTCTATGATCTTAACTAACATACTCTATTGTATCTTGTATCAACCAGTATTTACTGTAGAGCATAACACTTACACATTATACACATTTGCTGTATTGAATTGTATTAAGACATAATTCATTTTGTAGTATTACTTAATTTTGTATAACTTGGTATACTATAAATGAGGACATGCATTCTTTGATTCTTGACCCAGATAGTTTGTTGTATATGGCTACAAATTGACTATTTGAAGTTAAAGTTAAAACTTTTCTCCATAAGTCTAATTTTATAAACTGTTCCATTTTTACAAATTCATTGTATGCTTCCCTAAATCCCAAAATTGGTTGCAAAAATAAAATAAAATGTTAAACGTCAACAGTGAAAAAAGAGTGAAATTAAAGTTATCACGTAAATGTTCATAAGGATGCCTTTCTTTTCCCTCATGAGCTTGAATCTTTTAGAAATATGTCTGGTAACATTTAGACTATAACAGGGATGGCTGTTCTTCATTGTTCCACCTGTGGTTCTCAACTTTGCACATTAGAATCACTTGGGGAACTTCTGAATTTCCTAGTGCTAAGGCTGCACTGTAACAAGATCAATTAAAAAGGAATGGCTGAGAATGGAATCCAGATATTAGTGTTTAAGTTCTCTAAGTGATTGCAGTGATTTTTATTGTAGAGAAAGTTACAGGTAGTGATACCATTTGTGTGGTTTGTTATCTATGTCCATAGTTGAGTGAAATGCTAAATTTTACTTAGAGAATATAAAATGCATTTTTTTGAACCCAACCTTATGATTCTCTGGTTAAGAACACCTATTACAGACATTTCAAAGATTATAACTTGCCACCTACAGTGAGCCGCTTTTCTCAGAAAGCATATTTATGTTTTGTTTTAGAGATGGTTTTAAATATATAGATTTAAAGGTTTATGTAAAGAGATCAGTTGTTAAATATTTGAAAAAAATTAGTCTGTAACCTAATCCAGAAAAAATAGTTTTAATTAACTTTCTTAGTTATAATTAACTCATATAAGTTATATAATTCCTCCCAATATTTTATTATAAAATTTCAAACATAAAGAAACACTGAAAAGGTTTATGGTGAATATTCATATATACACCACCCAGATTCTATAAGTTAACATTTTCTGTACTTGCTTAATTTAACACTTATATTTCCATTTGTACCTCTTTCCGTCCATAAATCCATCTGATTTTTGAGGCCTTTCAAAGTAATTTGCACGTATCAGATCTTTCCCCCAAATACTTAAACTTCAGTATGCATACCTTTAACTAGAGTTCATTTCTTTGTAAAATTTGGGAATAATAAAATGCATAAATCCTAAGTGTATCATAAGTTTCAGTAAATGAATATACTGGTGCAGTCCATACTCAAGATGCAGAACATTACCATTATTCAGTCTCCTCTCTCTTCCCAGTAAATATCCATTGTTTTTTTTCCAACCATACCTTAGCTATGCCTGTTCCAGACTTCATATCAACAGAAGCATATAGTATGTACTCTTTATGTACGTAGGCTTCTTTCACTCAACATAGTTTTGAAATTTCCATGTTGTGACATGTATTAGTAGTTTGTTCTTTTTATTCCTGAGTAGTATCCCATTGCATGAATATACTAGAGTTTATCATTTCTCCTATTGATGGACATCTGGACTTATACCAGTTTTTGACATTTATGAATAAACTGCTATGAACATTCTTACATAAGTCTTTTTATGGACAGCTAAGTTACAAGTATGGATATATTTAGTTTTTAAAGAAATCGCCAGATCTTTTCAGAAATGGTTGTGCCATTTTATTCACTCACCCAAAGAATGTGAGAGTTCATGTTGATTTACATCCTTACCAACATTTTGTATTTTAATGTTACCTCTTAATATTAAGCTTTCTTATCTTTTATCAGAGTTTTTCTTTATCTGATTCACATGTTATTTTACATTGCATATTGTCTCCCCCCCACCCTCTAAAGAAAGAAAGAAAACTTAAGGCAGTTGCACGATAGTTTTAGTGTGATGTGAGACTGCTTATATTAAAAAATGAGGACTTGGCAATTTTTTTTTGGAAAAAAAATTTTTAGAGAACTTTTCTCCTTGCAAAATACTTACTGAACTTTGATATCAAATTTGGTCATATTATAGGGTACTTCCTTGGCATTTATGGTGATGTATATAGAATATTTAATTGCACTGTTAACATTTAGACTTTCCCCCCCCATTTTCAGTAGGGAAATCAATTGAAAATTAAGAGTTTGTGAATGATTTAACAGACAAAATAAGCAGTTGTAGAAAAATTTTTTCTCAGAGAGCTTATTGATAAAATAGTTTTAATGTCCACTTCATTAAAATTGCTAAGAGAAATGTTTCTGTGTCTCACTTTTCACCTTTTCAGACTTTATTTGGAACATAAAAATACTGTGTAAAATTTGATTATGACTTTTTAAAAATTTTATTTTTTTGAAGCGTAGCTAATTTACAGTGTTGTGTTAATTTCTGCAGTACAGCAGATATATACATTCTTTTTCATATTCTTTTCCATTATGGTTTATCACAGGATATTGAATATAGTTCCCTGTGCTATATAGTAGGACCTTGTTGTTTATCCATTCTATGCATAATAGTTTGCATCTGCTAATCCCAAACTCCCAATCCATCCCTCTCCCACCCCGCTTCCCCCTTGGCAACCACAAGTCTATTCTCTATGTCTGTGAGTCTGTTTCATAGATAAGTTCATTTGTGTCATATTTTAGGTCCCACATGTAAGTGATATTATTTGGTATTTGTCTTTCTTTTTCTGACATTCCTCACTTAGTATGATAATCTGTAGGTCCATCCATGTTGCTGCAAATGGCATTGTTTCATTCTTTTTTTATGGCTGAGTAGTATTCCATTGTATATTTATACCACATCTTTATCCATTCATCTGTCAATGGACATAAAGGTGGTTTCTAGTGTCTTGACTATTGTAAAATGTGCTGTAATGAACATTGGGGTGCATGTATCTTTTCAAATTATAGTTTTCTCCAGATATATAATCTCAGGAGTGGGACTGCAGGATCATATGGCAAATCTATTTTTAGTTTTATGAGGAACCTCCATACTGTTTTCCATAGTGGCTGCACCAATTTACATTCCCACCAACAGTGTAGGAGGGTCCCCTTTTCTTCACACCTTCTCTGGCATTTATTGTTTGTCAATTTTTTAATCATGGCCATTCTGACTGGTGTGAGATGGTACACCTCATTGTAGTTTTGATTTGCATTTCCCTAATAATTAGCAATGTTGAGCATCTTTTCATGTTGCCCATCTGTATGTCTTCTTTGGAGAAATGTCTGTTTAGGTCTTCTGCCCATTTTTTGATTGCACTGTTGATTTTTTGATATTGGGTTATATGAGCTGTTTGTATATTTTGGAAATTAAGTCCTTGTTGATCAAATCACTTGCAAATATTTTCTCTGACTCTGTAGGTTGTCTTTTTGTTTTGTTTATGGTTTCCTTTGCTGTACAAAAGCTTGTAAGTTTGATTAGGTCCCATTTGTTTATTTTTGCTTTTATTTCTGTTGCCTTGGGGGACTGATGATGACTTTTAGGATTTGAAATTCACTTTTTCTGTAATTATCAACTGACTTCTAGTTTCAGGGTGGTTGTTTCATGGGTTTTTTGTTTGTTTTTATTTTGCTGTCATTTTCTTTTTAAAAAACATACCTTTTCTGTTTAAAATACAGAGTTAGCATTTTAAGCAGAGCTATGTTTAGGATGTTATTTACATTCAAGCATACAAGAAATGGACAGTGTGTTTGGGGGTACTTACTTTCAAATGAAAGATACCACGTGACAGCATTTTATGACTTTCCTTGGATTTTCAATGAAATAGTTAATTATAGATTTTAAAATATAGATATAGATGGAGAGAGAGAAAGGAGAGGGACACTACTGACTTTTAAAAAGAGTTGTCTCTTCAACAAATAGTGTTGGGAAAATTGGATATCCATATGCAAAAAAGTGAAATTAGACGCCTACCTCATACTGTATACAAAAATCAACTCAAAACTAATTAAAAACTTGAACATGAGACCTGAAACTGTAAAACTACTAGATGAAAACATAGGGGAAAAGCTTCTTGATATGGTTTTGGCAGTGATCTCTTAAATATGACACTGGAAGTACAGGCAACAAAGCAAAAATAGACAAGTGGAACTACATCATACCTTTAAAAGGCTTCTGCACAGTAAAGGAAACAATCGACAAAATGAAAAAAGCGGCCTATGAAATGAGAGAAAATATTTGCAAACTATCTGATAAAGGGTTAATATCCAAAATATACAAGGAACTCCTGCAACTCAACAGCAAAAAACAAATAACCTGATTAACAAATGAGCAAAGAACTTGAACATACGTTTCTCCAAAGAAGACATACCAGTGGCCAACCAGTATATAAAGAGATGCTGAACATCATTAATTATCAGGGAAATAAAAATCAAAACTAAAACATGGTATCATGTCATAGTTTTGATCTGTTAGGATGGCTATTATCAAAAACAAAACAAACCAGCAAACACTCCCACAAAGTAGCAAGTATTGGCAAGGATGTGGAAGAACTGGAACCCTTGTACATTGTTGGTGAGAGAGTAAAATGGTGCAGCAACTATGGAAAACAGTATGGAGCGTCCTCAAAAAAGTAAAAGTATAACAACCATATGATCCAGCAATCCCACTTCTGGGTATATTCCAAAAGAACTGAAATCAGAGTCTTGAAGAGATACCTGCACTCCCATGTTCATTGTAGTGTTACTCATAATAGCAAAGATATGAAAAAATCCAACTGTCCATCTGTTTATCTGTCATAAACAGATGAATGGGCAAAGAAAATGTGGTATATACAAGATAGCTTTAAAAAAGAAGAAAATCCTGCCATTTGCAACAATATGGATGAACCTGGAGGATATTCTGCTAAGTGAAATAAACTAGTCACAAAAGGACAAATACTGCCATGATTCTACTTATATGAAATATCTAAGTCAAACGCATAGATACAGAGAATACAGTAGTGGTTGCCAGTGGCTGGCAGCTGGGTGAAATGAGGAGTTGGTATTCAGTGGGTACAGAGTACTAGATGAATAAGTTCTAGAGATCTGTTGTACAATACAGTTAACAATGCCATAGTGTGCACTTAACAATTTGTTGAGAGGGTAGATCTCATGTTAAGTGTTTTTAGGGATCTCATGTTAGAGATCTCTTGTTAAGTTTTGGCTATATCTATTACCTTGATTATGGTGATGGTATTATGGGTATATGCATATGCCCAAACTCATCAACTTGCACATTAAATATGTGCAGTTCTTTGTATAATCAATTATACCTCAGTAAAGCTGTTAAAAATGCCAACATACTGTCCATCAATTGGTTTATTATGTTTGCATCTAGTGATTAATGACTTTTATTGTAAGCAAAGAAATTACTGTATTATTAGACTTACATAGTACAGAAGTCAATTTAGTTACAATAGGGGGCTATGTCTAAAGGAAGAAAATTCAGTTAGAAGGTTGTTTTAGTAATCTACTAAATCTATGCTTAGATTCCTGGCTTGGGCAGTAGGGAGCGGGAAGGGAATTTTTCTTTGGGAAGATGATGAGATCAGTTTGGAACCATCCAATTATGGTGTGCGTCTTAGACAGCCATATAGATGTTATCTATATAGAAATGGCTGAGTAGGTCTGGAGTTCTCCATCTGGCTTAAAAAAATTTGGGAATGATCATAGGGAACATGGTTACTGAAGCTTGGAGTAGTAAATAAACCCACAGAAAGTATTTCAATTTACTTTAAACATATCTATGTATACATATTAAACAATATTAATTCTAAGCCATGATAAAGAACTGTGGTTTTAATCACTAACGATAACATGAAACATAATTTGCAAGGTACTTATAAATAATGGTGGCCAAATAGAATGGTGGTCATCAGTGATTATTTTCTTACGTCAAATAGTTCAGTTTACTTAAACAAATATTTATTGAACAGCTCTTGGAACTTGTGTTGCTTTTATTATGTGGTAGTATCACAAAGACAAATATCACTTGGAGAAGAACTGCACTTAAAACAGTTTATTGTAAACCAGGAAATTATAGTATCAGGTTTGCAGAATACAAAAATCAGCTTAATCACAATATAAATAATGGGCTTTAGGGGAATATGACTAGAGGGGAAAAAAAGTCCAGTTAGAATGTTGGTTTGAATGGTTTTAAGAGAGGGACTGATCTGTTCAGGTTTATATTTTAAATAGGGTACTCTGCCTGAAGGTTGTTTAAGTCAAGGATGGCAAGTCTGAATATGGAAATAAGAATAGGGGATTATTTTAATAATATATAATAATACTAGGATTAATAGAGTTATCAAGAAATATGTTAAATATGGACTTACGTCTTATGTTAACTTACAGAATTTATTAGGTATCAGAGGAAATCTACAAGGACCAAAGCTGCTTTCTTATTTGGGTATGTAAAGAATGGTGGTGCATTCAGTGAAAGAGGAAATGAAAGTGCAGCTCACAGTTAAACAAAAAAGAAACACTTGGGTATTTAGTTTGCTGATTTCTGGTATTCTGGCATCTAAACTTGTGGATGAGTATGGTATACTAGAAGAGAATATTCTACCCTCAATATACTAGTAATAAAAGGTTATTTTTACTCATTAAGCTCTAGTTCCTACTCTTAACTTTTTTCTGTGTATAGAAGAAGAGTTGAAACTGCTTTGGTGAATCTGAGCTATGAATCCATCTACGTGTACACCCTGACTGAAGTGATTAGATGAAACGGGTTTTCCTTAAGTACATAAGTACAAAATACATGTTTAAGGAAGTGAGTTCTTTCTTTCCATCTTACTCAGGGTGTGTCATATTCTTGAATTGTTGGCTTGTATCAGTTATTTTGGATGAATACATTTGATAGGAGCCAGCAGTTTTTCAGTGACTTTTTTATATGTTTTGCTTGTTTGAAACAGTAAATAAAATCCTTAATTCTTTTTAAAACTGTTTTAGTTTTGATGGCTTTTTATATAAAATATTTAGTAAATAGTTGTATCTTTTAACCATACCACATTATTTTATAAGAAACTCTTGACTTTATGAATTGATTTTTAAAATCAATGATGGCTTTAGTTCTTGTCATTTAGTGAAAATGTATTTAATTCCCATAAAGGATTAATGCCTGAAATACTGAATTCAGAGACTGGCTAAAAATTTAACATCAAAAGAAACCCTGTTTGTAATTTCTGTTGAATTCTTTAAAAGTGTGTAAAACCGTTTCATACTCTTTGTCTAATTAAGTCTGCAAAGTTATTTATTAACAGTGTGTAAAAGTAATTTAATCATATTACAAATAGCACTGCATTTAACTTGATAACTGAGCGAAAATAAAAATATTTTCATACTAAAATTGTAGACACTATGCTAAATATATATTGTATGTTAATAATAGTAATTATTAATACAAGGTATACCTTTCCATATAGTACAAAATGCATCATAATATGGTTTTTAAAAAGCAATTCTTTCTTGATAAGTGCACAGTCCAGTGACAATCAAAAAAGAATTCTGTTCATACTAATAGTGGTGGAGAGATATGAAGCAGGGAGAGTTGACTGTTGTTTACTAGAGTCTAGTTTTAGCTGAAATGAAACAGAGCTTAAAACTTGTAAACTGAGTTGTATCCTAAGTGAAAGATAATCCACTATTGATAGTGTCATACAGTTGATTCGGCTTTCGTCTGTCTTTTCACAGAGCTCCTTAATAAGCATTCATAGTCAGTTTTTGGCAGCACTGGAATCACTGAAGGCATTCTGGGATGTTATGGATGAAATTGATGAGAAGACTTCGGTACTTGAGCCGGAAAAACCTACAAGGAGTGCTACAGCACGCAGAATTGCATTAGGTAGCGTAAAAGAGGATTAAGGAGTTTTTTTTTTTTTTAAAGGTGTTTGATTGTATTCTGTATTACTTAGGAAAATGAATCTAAGATGACATTGGACTCTTAGATGACTTTTTTTGTATGAAGTCAACTATTAAAACTTTGGGAGATGAACTATGATTTCTTTTATTACTATGTATTTAAATGTAAATATTTCAAGTAGAAAGGGCAAGTACTGAGGTGTTTCATTACAAAAGGTGATGATCTAATCCATGGAAGTAGCATTCAGAGACAGTATTTAATTAGCTTTCAATTAGCACAGAAATTGTGGAGTAGATTTTTCAAAACTTCCATTACTTAGGAAAAAAACTGTTAGAAATAATGAAGTCTTCATTCGTGAAACTAGACAAGTTCGAACAAGTTTGGAAGTATTTTCTGACAGAAATATAGAGGAGGGTAAAAGAACCTGAAGTGGGCCATGCACACCATTGAAGAGTAAAAAGAAAGCTTTACAAAATAATAATTGAATATATTTTAAGTATTTAATTTACTATAAATATATGAAATTAATAAGATGTGGAATAACCATAAATATCATCCTGGAAATATTACCATATTCTCTTTACTACGAGATGATTGTTTTATGTATTCTCATTATGAGCAAGCAATACATGAAGTCAATTTTAAAGCTCAACCTCTCAAGATTTTAGATGCTTTAAACTATATTTGAGTTCACAGTAAATACTATATAGTTATGAAGGAGATTTTGATATTTTGATGTGAATCATATCCGAATTAGTTTCTACCCGGGCATAATAGATTATCTGGGGGCGGGGGGAAAGTGACATGTTACTACGAGAAGAGGAAAGTATAATTGCGCAGCAATTCTGCAGACAGTACTATTACTTATCAAGTTTGACAAAAGTCTTAACAGTGTTTAATTTGGAATAATTAACCAAGTTATGGTATATTTGTGAACAAGTAGATACTAAAATGTTTTCTTCAAAGAAGTGTAGTAATTTATTATCTTAATGGCCCCATTAAAATAATTATTTCTCTTAGGTTATGATTAAATGTACTTATTTCTCATTGTTCAGCGTAAACAACCTGGTATTTATTCACTCTCCCTATATTTACCTTTTAGCTCCTTTTTTTTCTTCAGGCATTGATTTGCCCTTTTAGGACCAGGTTTTTAGCAAATTAATCAAAAGATTAGTTAATACGACCATTGTTGTTAAGTGAAAGTACTTTCTGGAGCCATTAGATGACATTGCTAAAGGCTAACATGGAATATGTGTTCGTGTAAAAAATGCATTAACCAATGAAATTATTAATTAACTTTTTGTAATTTTGTTTTTCTTATTGAATTTCCTGGACTTACTTTTTTATTTTACTTGATTACCTCTTTCTGCTAGATCTGTAATAATTGTATTTATATTGTTGCCAACCTGAGCCAGAGGATTATTCTATAGTGTATAGAATTTATCAAGACATTTTTACCATAAAAATGAAATCCAAATTAAGCTTAAACAACCACACTATGTACCTGCAAAAAAAAGCAATAAAATTTCTGAAATTTGTACATACTCTAGTACAGTTAAAATTTATAAAAGAATTTAGTGCCAAGTAGAAATAGCTTTTCCTTAGATTCTGTAAACTGTTCATTGTTTTTGTTATTAAATGAACAGTTTCCAAAAATTTAATATGAATTGACCCCTTTGTTAACTTATCCAGGAAGGCTTCACAGGGAGATTAAGATTTGAGTTTTATAAAAAAACATTTTCTTTTATGTTTGTTCTATTACTTTTCAAGAATATTACAGTATCATTTAGATTATTTCTTAAAGATGTGACTTGTAATTTTTATATATTAAAGATTTTTATCACTCCATAGAAAATTTTTATTCAAACTTTAATGCAATTCTGACCAGAATTCGTATCTAAATTAATTATATTAACTTATGGATTGGCTCTGTTTTTTGAAATTTGGGATCCCCAAATCTTTAGTCATGATCAAAATTTTCAAATTACTTTTTTGTTAAATTATAAATTAGTAGTATATTTACCTTTATTAAAAAACTATATATATATAATACAATTAGTTAATCTTTCCTTGGGTATACAATGAAATAAGTACCCAGACAAATATTCCTTTATTTTTTGTTTCATTCTCTGTTCTACTTCTAAAAGCTTTAATATTCTTTTATTCTAGGGAATAATGCTTCGATAAATATAGAAGTAGACCCCAGGCATCCTACTATGCTTCCTGAGTGCTGTTTTCTTGGAGCTGACCATGGTATGAGATCTCAGGTTTAAATGTTTTTAACAGAATTATAAAATATTTGTCTACCACTGTAGACAAATAATTGTAATTAAATATTATCAAATTAAATATTATAAATATTTATTGTAATTAAATATTGTAATTAAATATTATTCTAACATATTTATATTAATGGTAAACATCTTAAATGAAAATGTCTCATTATGAACTGTGTACTTCAGTGTTTTTTTAATATATAATATATATGATTTAGATTTTCTAATCACGTACTTAGGAAACAAATCTTGTAATTAACAAATATTATGTATATTTCAAAGTTGCTAATAGATTAGATCTTAAAAGTTTTCATCAAGAGTAAAAATCTTTGTAACTGCATGATAGATGTTAACTAAACTTGTAATCGTTTTGCAATATATACATATACCAAATCACTATGTTGTACACCTAAATCTGTAATACAGTGTTATCAATTATAGCTCAATAAAAAGAGACAAATTCTGTGCCAAATGTGACTTTACAAAATGAGAGCAGCAAACCCTAAATTTTTAAAACTTTTTTTTTTTTTTTTTTAATATTTGAAGTGGTAAAACCCCTGGGAATTAGGCTGAGCAGAAACATACATTTGTGGTAGGTATCTTTGCAATATAATTGTTACTTTTCTATGATTTTACAAATTTAATAACAGGTTTTTTTCATGTTTTCAGGGATCCAGAAAATAGTCTGTTACAAAATTTGAAAGATGTTTTAGAAATTGATTTTCCAGCTCGTGCTATCCTGGAAAAATCTGTAAGTCTTATCAGTGCTTTGATATTCCAAATAGCGTTGCATAATGAAAGTCAAACGTTCTTTTAGGCACCAGAGAAAAAGGAGGCTGAAAGGGAAGGAATCGGAAGAATATTATAACGGACTTCTGAACTGCAAGCGGCAGTTGCATCAAAGAACTTGTTAACCTTTGATTGGTGGTTATAAGTGTACTTTTTTCATGGTCATTGTAGCAGTAAAGTGATTAATGACATCTTTATTATTAAAAATAGGGGAAAGGGCCAGTGTAGCTAATGAGATGTTTGGATTTTCTATACTATATGGATGACTGAAATAAAGTTCTAATTAGCTTGAAACAAGTGTTTGTGAAGGTTGGCAGAATTGACTTTTGACAAAGCTGCTAAGAATGTAGACTACTAAAGTGGTGGGGATGTTTTTGTCTTTTTCCTTTAGTTGCAGAATTTTGAAGTTTAGTATAATCACCAGCTAATGTCAGTTCCTGTCTTTGCATACTGCAGTGGCATTATACTGATGTACATAGTGGGAATAGTAGTACTTAAGCCCCAAACATCTTGTGAGCCAAAAGCAGAATCTGTTTTTTAGTATATGTATATTATTTATTGGATGAAAAAGCCAGCCCTCTCTTACAGATAGCTTTTCTAAGGTGTTAAATAGTGATGTGACTGTATTTTCTGTAACACAGCAATATAGTTACCTTTATAAAAATTTAATAGTATCTAATAAATACCATATTATGCACTTTTTAATTTCACCTTGTGTATTCTTATAAATATTTCTTTTTTCCCACCACCCCATCCCCCAATATTTCTTTTCTTTTGAAGGATTTTTCTATGGATTGTGGAATTTGTTATGCCTATCAACTTGACGGTGCCATTCCTGATCAAGTGTGTGATAATTCACAGTGTGGACAGCCTTTCCATCAAATATGTTTATATGAGGTAAAAATAAAAACATCAGTAAGACTAACAGCATAGAAAATATGCATATTTGAAATCTAAACAATCTAAAATCTGTTTAGTCAATAGTGATCTTTTATTGCCATTATCTCCTTTAACAGTTCATTCCAAATGTGTATTTCATTTCTTCGTGGTTACTAATGAATTTATAAATGTCCTAAAGTATCCAAGAAGTGGGAAAATGTATCTAGGATATACTCATGGACTGTTTATTGATGCATAACAAATTAAACTGATGGACCATTGGAATCTTTCTATAAGTATCTCATGTAACCACAATGCAAACTCTGTAAACTCATCCAAGGAGGAGTAATGGTGGCAATAAGGTGAAAGGGAGCTAGTACTGTAGAGTACCTATTACTTCTTCAGGCTATATTTAAGTATAGAATAAATGTAATAATCCTACTTTTGATATTGAGAAGAATGCATTTTATGATCTAAATGACTCACAACACTCTTAGTCAATGACACTGTTTACTGTATACATGAGAAGTCTGCTTTCCTTCCTGTCTGCAGTCACTTGCTCTCTAGCATTCCTCTTAGGGCGCAATGGACATACGACCAATGTATGTGCATCTATATACAAAATGACTTGCAGCTTTCAGTTTTTAAAAACTTCCTTAATATTACCTCCTGATTTTTGTGATTAGAGATAGCAGCTGGTGCTAGCTGCAGTTTAACAGTGGAGAATTTAGGTAGAGATGTCAATTTACCTTATATAAAATCATAAAATACTAGGTCTAATTATAGAGATACTCTTAAGGGAACATGTGCTTTCTTTTGTAATAATGAAAATTCATTTAATTTTTAAAAATGGGTTGCCTCCTGCTTGTAATTAATGGATTGAGAATTAACCCTACTATTGGTGATTAAGATCAGAATTAAGACCTAAATTTTAAAGAGCCTAGGATATCTTTTATAGCAGGAGTTCTTAATTTGTGATTAATGGATTTAGGGAGGGTCTGTGAACCCCATGGAGTTATTTTTGTGTACATCGTTCTGGGTTAGAGAAGGTGCATACTTTTTATCAGATTCTTAAAGGGGTCTATAATTTGCTTATAAATCAGTGGTATAGACCTTGAAATCCATACTGGTTTCCCCTTGTTATTCAGCATTTTAGTAGTTTGGTATTGGCTCAGGAGATGTTCCTCTCACTCTTGCAAAAGAAAATTAAGAAGGCAAACCATCTGGCATAGACATATAATGCACTCAAAAAGAAAAATTTATTTGGAGTACCTGTAATATGTAATCACGTTGACACTGCTCCCTTTCTTCTCTTTTTAAAATCTTCAGTGGTTGAGAGGACTACTGACTAGTAGACAGAGTTTTAACGTCATATTTGGTGAATGTCCATATTGCAGTAAGGTAAGCAAATTATTAATCACATTTCATAAAATGTGCCTAGCTTTTAGTAATATGTTTTAGAAGATAGCTATATAGTTATCAGCTTACATAAAATTTTTGGAAACATCTGTCAATCTATGTATTTAAAAAAAAATTTCTAAGATAAATTGTCCCTATTAACATTTTAATGTTCAGATTTCTCCTTTGATCAAAAAAAAGTTAACCCCTTTTCTAGATTTCCTAGGTGATCTGAACCTTAAAAAGTATTTTCCAAACTCTCTCATTACACCATCTCTAATATAAAGCATTCCTCTTTTTATAAGCCACTTACCTTGAAAATGTCTGGGAGAAAAGCCTGAAATAATGCAACATTTCTGTGAAGAACTGGAAACTTAAATTAGCAAAAGGATTTTATTTGATATCTTTAGAGAAAATATAAAGCAAGACATACTAATATCAAAAGAAGAAGAATGGTGAAGCCATAATAATATACATCTGCCTTTATCTCTTCACTAAGAGTAAACTGGGAAATTGTAAGCCAAAATCCTGTAGAACTGTCTAATTCTGTGACCTCCATACCAGTTGCAGAGGTGTCCGTGTACCAAGATGGAGAGCTTGACTTGTTGAACATATCTGGACTGGTAAAATCTTGATGGGGTTTATAAAATGAATTGGGGGACTGTATACAGCTGGATTTTTGTGGAGACCTTTTTACTCCATTCAGAAATTCTTGAGACTCACAGTATTTTTGTCTTCTCCTTGTGCTTTCCTATGAGAAAATACATATGTGTTTGTTAGGTTTGAGTTATCCAAGTGTTTATTTTGTGTACTCTATAAGAATGCTAAATAAAATTTGTTACACAAGATCAAGTTTTTATGTGCTTTTTATTTTTCCCGAGAAGTTATTTTTAGATTCTTGATTTTAAGTGTTTATAAAGTACTTACCAGCATCAAACGACCAAATCTGGTTAATATGATTGATTGCTTCTTTTAAACCAAGAAGTAGGCTATTTCTTAAATAATTTATAATCTAAAAATAGGATAGACTATGAAAAAATGAATTTTTTGGCAAGAAGAAGAAACAGGCTTAATCTTACGGGGATAAGACAGTAATAATTAGAAGGATTTTTGGTCGGTAATAATTAAAGAAAGATACTAGAACCACTGGAGCAAGATGGTGGTGCAAGTGCTGTGCACCCACAGACTGGCCTTAGCTAGTGGCCTGCCCCCCTGTAGCCTCCTGCCGGAGCACCAGAGATTGACCGACATCTTCCCATAACAGACCTCGAGAAGACAGCTGGTAAAAATCTTTATTTGTCCAGAAGCTTATCTAAGAAAAGATGATGCTCACCCTAATCTCCTAAGCAAAAAGGAATCAAGCAGTTTATACAAATTACAGTTTCACTGTGTCAAAAGAGATGTCTCGAAGGCTCTTTAGCTTTTCCATTAAAAAGAAATAAATTATTGAGATAACTATAAACTACTCTTTACTGCCTGAGAGCTAACAAAGTCACATGAATGCAGTTTTCCTAAAGTTTTGTCAGCTTAATTCACTAAAGGCAAAATGAGTTAATGGTTACTCCAGCAGGCCCATAAAGCATTGTTCTTGCACAAAGAAAAAGAAATATACCATCAAATCATATTTCTAAAGGCTGAGAGCCACAGGCAAGCTAACCTAAACTGCATTTACATATAAGTTACATGTAGAAGTGGATGATCTAGTTAATCCCCGTCTAGGTAAGAACAGAAGCCAAACTACTAAAATTTCAAGATAGAATCATCTCTTGTGCGACCTAAATACCTTACCTCTCTTTAAGCAACAACAAATGATGTCAAATGGGAAGGTACTCATCAAAGGATTTAACCACCAGCTGTCTTCAGTTTACTGAGAGCTGTGATTGGGAGAGGCAGTCTGGCTAGGGTTGGAAAACTGTGGCTCATTGGCTAGCTGCCTGTTTGTGAGTAAAGTTTTACTGGTACATAGCCCTACTGACCACCATTGCCTTGCATTAAGCAAGGGACAGCAAAGAGGCAGCAGCTCACAATCCTCCTTACTAGAAAACATCAGTCTTAGTAATTAACAGAGAACTAGACAAAAACAGCAAGGTTAGATCACACAAACCAATGGGATCTAACTGATATTTATAGAGCATTCCACCCCAAAACAGAAGAGTACATGTTCTTTTCGATCGCAATTGGAATATTCACCAAGATAGACCATATCCTGGGGGTTATGTAATAAACCTTAACAAATACAAAATTATACAAAGCATGTTCTCAGATAATAATATAAATTAGAAATCAGTAACAGAAAATCTTTAAACATTTGGAAATCAGACAACACACTTCTAATAACCAAGACATCAAAAGTCTCATGGGAAAGTACAAAATTAAAATACAATATATAAGGATTTATGGGATGCAGTTAAAGTGGGGCTTAGTAGGTCATTATAGCATTCAATGCTTATATTAGAAAAAATAGAGGTTTCAAATCAGTAGCCTAATCTTCCACCTGAAATAGAAAAAGAAAAGGAAAATACACCTAAATCAAGCTGAAGGAAAGAAGTAACAGGAAAATCTTCAAACATTTGAAAAATTTAAAAAACTCCTGAATGGGTCAGAGACCCAAGAGAAACTTAAAAATATATTGAACTGAATGAAAATGAAAACGTATCAAAATATATGGGACATGGCTAACACAGTGTTAGAAGGAAAATCTCTTAATACTGAATACTTATATTAAAAAAGAATTCTCAATTCAATAACAGGCTTGTTTCTACCTCAAGCAACTAGAAAAAGAGAAAAGAAATACATAGCAGAATGAAGGAAATAAAAATAAGAGCAGAAATCAATGGAACTGACAAAACAAAAATAGAGAAAACTCAAACAAAAGCTGGTTCTGTGACCAATAAAATTGATAAACCTGACCAAAAAAGAGAGAAAACAAACTACTGATATTTGGAAAGAAATATTACGATAGGCTTCAATTCCATTTAGAGAATTTAAATAAAGGAATACTATGAACAGTTCTACAAATAAAAATGTAACAGCTTGGACGAAATAGACCAATTCTTAGAAAAGCACAAATTATCAAAAATAACTCAAGATGAAATAGATTAGGGGGTGGTAAACTGTGGTCTGCAGGCCAAATCCAGCTCAACACCTGTTTTGTAGAACCTGCCACCTAAGAATGGTTTTTACATTTTTAAATGGCTGGAAAAAATACTTTGTGACACTTGAAAATTACATGGAATTCAAATTTCAGTGCCATAAATGTTCTGCTGGAACTCAGCTATACTCATTTGTTTACCTATTGTATATGATGCTTTTGCACTACAATGCATAGTTGAACAAAAGAGAGACCATATGACTTGTAAAACCTAAATATTTACTGTCAGGCTCTTTATAGGAAAGTCTGTCCACTCTTGAAATAGATAATCTGAATAGTCTTAGTAAAGAACTTGAATTCATAGTTAAAAAAGGAAAAGAAATCTCTAGGCCCAGACCGTTTCACTGGAGAATTCTCTAAAACATTTAAAAAGAAACACTAATTCTATTCAATCTCTTCCAGAAATTAGAAGATGTCTCAGCTCATTTTATGAAGCAAGCATTACCTGATTCCAAAACCAGAAAAAGACAATAAAATAAAACGAAAACTACAGACCAACAGTCTTCATTAGAGATGTAAAAGTCGTCAACAAAATACTAACAAACTGAACCCAATGACAAATGAATAACACGCCATGACCAAGTGGGGTTGATTCAAGGAATGTAAGAGTGTTTCAGTATTCACACATCAATCAGTGTCATCCACCACAGTAACAGTAGAAAGGTGAAAAATCATATGGTCATATTAATAGATATAAAAAAGCATTTGACAATATTCAACACCCATTCATAATAACTCTCAGTACACTAGAAATGGAGGGGAACTTCAACTTGATAAAGAACATCTACCAAAAATCTACAGCTAACATCATACTAAATGGTGAAAGGCAAAAAACTGGAAGAAACTCATATGTTCTTCAACACTATATCCATACCTCAGAATACTACCTAGCAATAAAAAGGAATGAACTATCAATAGATGCAAAATTTGCATGGATCTCACGGGTGTTACAGTGAAAGAAAGCAAGCCAGTCTCAGCAAGTTACATAGTGTATAATCTGATTTATACTGACATGCTCAAAATGACAAAACTATAGTGATGCAGAAAAGACCAGTGCTTTCCATGGTTTAGGATTGGGGAGACAGTGTCACTATAAAGCAAAATGAATAAAGTTACCATTATCAGGAATGGATAAAGAAGACATTAAAAGTATAACAAGAGAATATCATGAACTACATAGTGCTGACAAATTTGACGGGTTAAATGAAATGGACAAATTCCTTGAAAGATCAAATTACCAAAACTGACACAAGAAGAAAATCTAATAATCACTATTATCTGTGATAGAGAGTAAATTCATAATTTGAAATTTTACTACAACAAAACTCTAGACCTAGATACTTTGCTTTCTAAACTGTCATTTTTATGAAAGGCAAATCTTACTGAGACATTTTCTGAAAATAGACACTTCCCTCTAATGTAACTTATACAATGACTGGAAAACAAAACCATACAAGGATATTGAGAGAAAAGAAAATTTACCGACCACTATCTCTCAACAATGTAAATATAAAAATCCATAACGGAAAAATAGCAAATTGCATTCAGTATGACAACGCATCACGACTAAATGGAATTTACTCCAGAAATAAAATGTTAACATTCAAAAATGAATGCAATTCATTATACTAGTAAAGGTGAAAAAATCATACGATCATCTCAACACATCCCCCAAAACAACTTAATACCCATTCATGACTAAAATTTATTCTTCAACAAACTATAAATACAACGAAATTTCCTCAGCCTGATAAAGGGCATTTAGGAAAAACCTACAGCTAACATCATACTTAATGGTGAAAGAATGAATGCTTTTCCCCCTAAGATCAGGAACAAGGATGCCCACTCTCATTACTATACTGAGTAGTCAGTATAGTATTGGAGGTCCCAGCAGGTGTAATAAGACATGAAAGGAATAAATGAAAGGCATACATGTTGGAAAGGAAGGATAAGAATACTCTATTTACAGACAACATGATTGATGATGTAGAAAATCCTAAGAATACAAAAGAACTACTAGAACTAATCAGTGAATTTTAGGAAGATCCCAAGACACAAGGTCAATATACAAAATCAATTTTATTTCTATATACCAGGAACAAGTAACTGGAATATAAAATTTTTGAAAAAATGACATATACAATAGGATTAAAAACCAAAATATTGAGAAATACTTTTAATAGAAGATGTATAGGATATCTACACTAAAAACTACAAAACATTGTTGAAAGAAACAAATAGAAGTATCAGGTTCATGCACTGGAGAACTCAATGTTGTTGGGATTTCATTTCCCTTTAAACTGATCTTTAGATTTAGTATAGTCCCAATTAAAATCCCATTGTGCTGTTTAGTGGGAACTGACAAGGTGATTCTTACATTTTATGGAGGGCACCAGGAACTAAAATGGCCATGGCATCTTTGAAGAAAAGAAAGGGGTTGAAGGACTTAAACTACCTAATTTCAGAACTTGCTATAAATCTACAGTAATTGATACAGTGTGGAATAGATTGATAGAAAAGAGAGTCCAGAAATAGACCCATGCTTATATAGTCAGCTGAGTTCTGAAAAAGGCTCCAAAGAAATTTAATTAGGAAAAGGAAAATCTTTTTAAGAAATGGTACTGGGGTAACTGGCTTTCAATATGGAAGGAACCTCAACCCCTATCTCACACCATACGCAACTGATTTGAGACGGCTCATAGACCCAAATATGAAAGCTAAAACTATAAGCCTTCTAAAAAATATATAGCAAAATAACTTTGTGACCTTGAGGTAGGCAAAGATTTCTTTACAGAAAAAAAATAAATAAATTGATAAATTGAATTTCAAATAAAAACAAATACTTCCTGCTCATCAAAGACTCTGTTAAGTAAATGAGTAGGCAGGCTGCACACTAGGAGAACATATCCACAATATAGACATTGGACAGGAGACTTATATGTGGAATATATAGAGAATTCCTACAAGTTAATAATAGAAAGACAATCATTCAAATAAAAATGGATAAAACTTGAAAAGACACTTCACAAAAGAAGGTATATGAATGGGCAGTCAGCACAGGAAAAGGTGCTCACAATTATTGGTGATAATGGGAATCACCATGAGATACTAATATACACACGTTGACTAAAATTAAGACTGACAAACACCAAATAGTGGGGAGGAGGTGGAATGACTGGAACTCACATACGTTACTGATGGGAGTATAAAGTGGGAAGTATCTGTCAGCTTTTTATAATGTTGAACATACATCTGCCCCATGACCCAGCAATTCCACTCCTCAGGACAAACAAAACATATCCATAAAAGGCCTTGTGTCAGAATATTCAGAGCAACTATATTCATGGTGGCTTGAGACACGGGCAGCCCAGGTACCCACTAATAGGAGAATGGATATGCAAATTATGATGTAGTTATACAATGGAGGGTTGAAAAAGAGCACTCAAGAATATCTAAATTTTGTCACCAAGCAATATTTGTCTTCAGTTTTATAAATGGGAACTATAAAATGTGTCCTCTTGAAGTAGATTCCTTTGTATCAACTTGAAAATAAAATAAAAAGGAAATGATGCTACTATGGTTTTATAACAGAAAAAATGCAAAAGATTCCTATTAGTACTAAAAAAAAAAAAAGCATTTTTCTCTCTAGATAAACTTGTATGCTTGCTAGTTAGATGAGAAATGCCTAACTTGTAGGCTTCTAATTTTTGCCTTGGCTGCCAGGAAGTTCAGAGCCAAATTCAGTGCTCAGTTTAATGATTAACATCCCAGCTGCCTGATTAACCAATTGTTTTTTTGGGGGGGCGGGGGCATGGGGGGAGATAGAAGATGGGGGCATTATCTTGTTCCATATTGTAAACTACCTGAAACCATTTGGAGAAAATGATGTTGAAATCATATAAAATGTTAGCCATTTTGAGAAAAATTTTTTTTCACTGCAGATATAAATACCTTGTATGCTTCTCCTTGTCAAAAAAGGTTAAATTAGGAAAGACTTTTGCTGTTGCCTGAATGAGGCATCTGCTAAAGGTGAGTCACTAACCAAACAAATGATCGGATGATATAAAAGTCCGTCGTTCTGAAATACAACCACAGTGACAGGGACCCTCTCACATCTGTTTATGAGTTAGACTGGAGGGGCCAACGTAACAGTATGGAATACGGTGAGTCCCTCATGGATCGTAGACGGCATAACAAATTCAAGTGCACTTCGTTAGATTCTCGGGCTAAAGAAAGAAATCAGATCTGCACGCAAATGTGCTCACTGTCATTCTGTTTCTGTGATAACTGGTTTTGGCTGCCTTGACTTTATCCACTGGATAGGATATTTTCTGTCCTTTCTCATTTAACAAAACTGTACAACCTTGGCCCTCAGGAGAAAATAAAAAGTCTTTATTCCCAAAGGGCATATTCTAATATAATATTAAGGGAAACAACAACAACAAAACGCCTCTCACCTGTGCTGTCTCACTGTTGAACAACCCAATCAACCTCTCCTCCTCTTGCACTTTTCTCCACGTTGCGCAGGACTCAGCACTTTTCTCACTGTGGCCTTTTTTTTCTAGTAACCTATTTTGCATCTGATTGACTTGCTTTGTTGCAGCCTTTCGTGAATCAACCTGTTGATACAGAATAAGTAATAATATATAAGGAAAACTTCTGACACTTGTAAAAAAAAAAATGCATTCATGTCCAGATTCTTGAAAATTGTATACTTGCCAAGCTTTGAAAAAAGGAAGAAATAAAGAGGAAACCAACAAATGGAAATTACAGAAAAGTACAGTAGTTGTTGGCAAGATTCAGGCCTCTTCTCCTCAACGGGACAAGACCAATAAAAATTAGTGTCACTGTCGTGCACTCTTTAGAAATTATCTCTATAGATAATTTGCTTGCTGAAAACAGCATTTTTACAGAAAACTGTCACATATGAAAACTGCACATGAATTCATTATTAACCTTTGCTGGGAGTGGATCCAGGACATCTTTTTAGTTTAAATTCTTATTAATTAGAATCTTAGTTTTCTATCATTGAAGTGAGCCTAAGTAATGTGAACATACAAAAGGAGCTTATGATGTTGCTTACTTTTTTATACAGGTAATTTAACCTTTGAGCAGATGAACAACAGTCAATGTCATCTAATACTGTGTGCCAGTATCAGAGGTTAAATTCTACAACAAGCTTGGCTGTCTCTAAGGTTTCTTTTTCACACCATGCTGTTATCTAGGGGATGACTGACTCTCAATAACCTTGAAGGAGACACAGGGCAGATCCCACAATACAGCTGGAAGATTGAAAGCCACAGTGAAGATCCTTATGTCAAGTATTTGTTCAGCAGCTTCGTGTTTACAGCAGCTGAAAGTGCCATCACCTTTTTTCATGGGTTAAATAGGGGGCAGAAGATAGGAACAGTACAAGGGGAAATAATGGAGTAGCCAGTGCCAAACTAGAGAATGAATTACATTGGCTGAGCAAGCAGAGCCTTAATTTGTAGTCCCTCAACTTTTAGCTTCTATTGCCAAGTGTGTTCACTCCTTCCCTTTAAAATATGCTGGCGTTTTGTGGCTAGGTTTAAGCTGTCACAACACCATTCTTTATTCACCCCTCCTCCTGGATCCCAGCTTCTCAAAGGATAGCACAGCCACTGCTTCTCAGTAACCTGAAAATTGGAATTGCTTTCTGGTCACTCAGGGGTTCTTTATTTCTGCCACTCAACTCTCCCCAACTCCTAGGAAAATTCATGTGTAACCACCTTCTGAGCCAGTTTTCCATTCAAGTTATCTTGGTAATAAATGCCCATCATACCACTAGTGTGAAACAAAGTGTTTCCTAAGGCTGCTGTACATAGTTCTATCTTAATAAAACACTGGCTTGCCAATCATTATGAAATGTGTCCTGTGACAGAAAGGATTAGTTGAGATACTGAGAATTTTAGTGCCTCCTATATGCTAGGCACTTTAGGTATAACAGTTTTTGGTCTGGGAGCCTCTGATGTACAAACAAAATTCGGTCTAATATATTCAGTCCTCTCTGAGGCCTCCTGGAAGAGACAATGCCTCCTGGAGTTGCTGTCAGTTGGCTGGATGGTTAAGTTGTGCTGCCATGAGCACTTCTAGCTAATAAACAAAATGATATCCAATTTATGGAAAACTTCTGTTTCTAGGGAAACTTTTAAAATGGTTAAGAGTGAAGTGGGATCATAAAGTCTAACCCTTAATTGTGAACAGAGTAAAACTTTTTCTCAGAGATAAAAAAGTAAATATAGAAGACGCTCTGGGTATCCCACATAATCAAATAGAAGGATACTATCCAAATGTGTGTCACTTTCCAGAAAGTGGCTATTCAAATAAGGTAATTTTTATTTAATTCTTCATTGGCACTTCATACTGTTCTACAAAATAAGGAATACTTTCGGACTCCTAAAATTCAGTAAGCAAAAATGTGCTTATAATTAAGAATTTATATTCTTTTTCTCATACAGAAAAGAAATATGAAGACAACTTTAATAGAATTATTCTGAGAATTAAAGCTCAAGTAAGAATTCTGTAAGCTTTTAAGTTCAATACAAAGATTACTACCACCAGTAATAATCTATTCACCTCTGGATTTGCTATACGAACCTCAGATCCTGGGTGAATGAAGAAACAAACTTTTTCTCGTCTGAAATGTAGGATAGCTTGAACATTTTAACTATGACCTACAGCTACTCTTCTGCCTTAGTAAAGTGTTCAGGAAGGATGAGTGGCTCACTGTGCTCAGGTGTCTATAAAATTACAAAATGGATTCACGCATCAGGATAAGGAGGGAGATATTGGTAAACTGATAAAAGGATCCACTACTGGCTCTTGAGGAAATGGCTTATTCAAGGGTTGAATTGAGGCCTCCAGTAATGCTGGTTTCTAGCTTGGCTTTAGCATTCTCATCCAGGAATTCTGGAGCTTTAGCTCGCCTCAGTAAGCATTCTTACTGAATATGGTTTCTTTCCTTCAGTGAATTTTGGACATTACATCCCAATGGATGGCATAAATAGACTGAGGTAGCCCTGATGATAAGATTCTTCTAATATGACAATGCCAGAGCCTTCAGAACTACTAGAGAGTAATATCAGCTATACATAGTATCATTTTGATTAAGGCAAATGTCCCAAAAGATTTGCTTTTCAGGAAAAAATATCAACATCTCTACTACCTTGACAAAAAGTCCATTTCCAATTTAACTCCAGTAACAGTATTTGAGGACTTCAAGAAGAAGGTTCAGCTTATCGGGAACAGTTTACAATGCCTAGTGAAAGCCCGTATTGGATAAATCCCTCTGGTTTTTTTTTGCAAAAAGATGCTGTAAGTTTGCTGAGATTCTTATGGTGATGTGCTATTTTATAATACCTAACCAAAACATATTTTTGTTATAGCTACTAAATTTAAAAGGCACAAACCACTTATACTGAGGGAAATAACACTTAAAAAATTAAACATTCATAACTTTCCTTTGAATACTGAATCGTAGAAACGTTTTATTTCTCTAACTGTATATGTTTCCTGGTCCACTGACTTCTTTTTAAGTTATCTTTATCCAAAAATTACAAGTCCAGAGTTCATTATTTATTTTGTTAAATAATTAGATCCATATATAGAGTAACAAGAAATATCTTTAGCTACTAATGAGGGGATTCTGTCTAAAAAGAGAGAAATTTGGGGCCATGTGATTGATATTCATTCTGGACTTAAAAATGATTTTTGTTATGGAAGCAATCAACTGTGGAAACTATCCTTGATCATTTAGGAAAGCTGAGTTCAGGACAGTTTACATTATCATACTGTGCTTTTGATCATTTTCAAGTTTGGTTTTTGCAGTATTTCAAAATCTGTCAACTTAATTTAAAAATAAGAAATTTAAGGTGTGGTCACATATGGTGAACCTATATAATTATCAAATATATTAGTGTACTCAAAATACTACAGAAATAAAGTCATTATTCAGTAAATATTGATCTGCTATGAAATCTATCCCCGATTCATCTTAATGTCTATATACTGAGGCTGATCATATTGTTAACAGAAATTAGATAAAGTCTTAAGAATGCATATTATTCTTAGTGTTTTCTTTATACTCATAATCAAAGTGCTCTAATCAAAAGGAAAGAATAAAATATTTTTGATTGAGGCTCACTGGAAAAAAATGTTTTATGTTCTATCTCTGCATATAAAAATGGTTTCACAACAAACATCCTTTGAATTCGATGAAACTGAAAATTCTGGTGGGTAATAATTAGAATTTTATATCAGAGGATATAGCTATCAGTTTTTTCAATGGCTTCTTTTATATTTCAATTAAGTTTATGAAACTGAAAACCTACAAAAAAGGAAAACATCTACTTAAATTACTGTAGATTAAGTGCTGGCTATTACTGCAAGGGAAATACTATGCCAAGGAAAATGGCTCTTTGCTTTGTTGCAAAAGTGGTAAAAACACAAAAGTCAATAAAACTGTTAAAATAAGTCTCAGTAATTACCAAGATCAAAATCCAGTGGCTTTTTGTTAAACATGAACTTTTGTTCTGCCTTCTGCAATACGTAAATAGTGCTGACAATTGGTTTGTGAGGCACTTGCTACAATAAAATGTAATTGTATCATGAGAGAAAGGTGACAATCAGGAGATCATGAAAAAATTACATATTCTCACTGGTAGTTAATTAGCCATGCAAAACCTCCTCAAACAGATATTCTCTTCTATTAGGAATGATTACTATGCAGGCCTACAGATGTCAATACCACAGTCATTCAAATACTTCTTTCCCTCCTAATTGAAGGTTGTAAAGCTCTGGTGCCAAGGTTTTGCTTCCAAAGAGCTAATTTATGACTAGAAGGATATTTTATGTCTTCAGTTGCAGCAGCTACAAAATTCAGCAAATCAGAACCATCTGTGCACTGATACTTGACTCACCATTCATCTAGCAGCCTATCAGTCACATTAGTTTGCATCCTGCATTCTTGGCTCATGAATACTTGTGATGATCCAAAGTTCACAAGAAATATTAAAAATGAATGACATCCTGACCCTACCTTAATGTACATGCATCAGGAAACAAAGCCCTCCATTTTTTTTTTTTTTTGGCACATGGGCAGTGTCAAGGCAGGATTAGACATTTAGTTGCCTGTCCAGTAATGTTGCTGATAGCAGTCTCAGGCTTCTCCCACCTTCTTAAAAAATGTTTCAAGTTCTAATTCTTTTGTGTTGTTTCCAGTTCTAATTTTTTAAAAAAATGTTGCTGTGAGGGAGTCAGCTGGAAGATAAAGTGGAAGGTGTAACTTTAAAAAATAACTTTTTGCAAAAAAGAGTTGTTTCTATAGATTGAAATATCAGCACATACAAATATTCTGGTAAAATTTAAGAATATTATTACCACCACCAAATTATGGCCAAGAGTAAGCAAAAACAGAGGGATGACTAAAGAGAATCTGAAGAAAAGCAGCAAAAAAAGGTTTCCATGAATAAAGCTGGATTCACCTTTAATATCTTACCCTAGTCCTATCTCTGTGACATCAGTGACTGCTTTATTTCTTTAATAATACACAACAGGCCACAGATCCTACTATTTTTCTCTTGAAGACAACAAGTCAAAGGAACCTTCAATAAAATTTCTCGGAGCTCAGGGGATATAAGAATTAGATATAAGTAAGAAACAGGACTGTCAGACTCATTTTGACACCTAAAACAACTTCATTTGGTACATAAGCTTCACAGAAGGTCATCACTGGATTCCAGGGACTGTTACTTACCTTTTGATTATTTGGAGTACGCACATTTAAGCTCTCTCCTTTAGGGGAAAATTCCAGTGGTCCTAAAGGTATTCCGCTTGGGTTCAGAATTTTCTTGAGCATTTGATAGTTTGGCTTTTCATCATACGCTAAATTATGAGCACATACCAAATACTGGGCTATTTCACCTGTGAAGTATTAAGTTTTTTTAATATGTCATTCATAATGGGAAAAAATTTCAAAACTCCAATATTCTCAAAATCTCTGTTGTTCTTCTCTTACACAAGCAAGTGCCCACACACACACACACCCCCTTCAAAGAAACCAAGAATGAACAGTTCAACAGGAAAGTACTCTTTAAAAGATATCCAAAAATGACTGAAATCTAGTGACCTACAGATTGGACAAGATGGGAGAAACTAGTGGGTTGTTTTTTTTTTTTTAACATATCTTTGTTGATATGTTTACAATTCACTCATCAAAAGAAGGAAATTTTTAAAATTATAGTTAGTGATTTTGATTTATAGGATGCAACTACTAAGAACTACATGAATAATATAACAGAACCAGCCACGCTTCACACTTTTTTTCTGAAATTTTAAAAATTCAGTTAAAAATACATTTTTTGAAGTTTTAAAAATTCAGTTAAAAATATAAACAAACAAAAATACCAAACAAAAGCAAACAAAAAATACTATAAACGTCCTTACTTTAAAGGAAGAAATCATTGCAAATTGTAATTAAGGCTTTGATTTTGAGATTACAACAGTTCATTTAGAAATGACCTTGAATTCTACAGTTTTAGCCGTGACTGACTTTAGAATTTGCCGAACCTCGTTCAAGGCCTGCATACCTAGCTAGCCCAGTGCAATCATGGCATAGCCTTTCTGATTTAGAGCACAAGGATGAGAAGTTGCCACCTTTTAATTTTTCTCTTCCCTAGAATGGTACAGTAACCTCCCCACAAAAAAAGTTTATGAACTACAAACTTTTAAATACAGTAAAATTAGAGTCAGTAACCAAAAATTAGAAATATAGCCACTTTACAACAAATGTAGTTTGCATTTTTGTTTCAGGTGGAGGTTCAATCTGAGATATAAGTGATAATACCATACACTGTTTAAAAACTGGCATATTTTCATTTGTTAACAGAGATGTTTATACTCCATAAACTAGTTTTTCAAGGCTTTCCTCTTCAAAAACTTATTACTGACCCAGACACAAGTACCTCTTACTTTCTCACTAAGTTGTTTATATCCTATGGTGGGGAAATTGGGGAAGCTTCGTGGCTTGGCAGAACTGACTTCCTAAATCTTTGCTCCTTTCCAGGCCTACCTCCTTTCAAGTGGGGAACTGCAGAGACACTGGGTTTCACTCCCTACAGGGAAAAATTCCAAAAGGAACAGTCATTATCTCTCCCCTCCACCCCGCACCAAGGAAAGTCAGAGAGTGACCATTTTACACTGTATTGTCCACAACTATTTTCCAGGAACATAAGGCTACTGCAGCTAAAATGAAAACTCTTGGCTCCAGAGTTTTTTTGTTTTTTTGGATACTGTGGCAATTCTGCAACCTCCTTTTTTCCTCTCTAATGTATAAGATGTCAAATTCTGTTATCTAGCACTCGCTCAACCAGATCTCTGTAACTAGGAAGTGCTGCAGCTTCATCACATTTATAACTCATGTTTCCAGAAGCCCTTTGTGGGGGCGTCCAATTCTTGAAGAGATGATCCAAAAGAAAAAAGATTAAATTACATCCACTACCATTTGAATATGAATATTCTGTTGTTCTTTGTTCCTTTCAAGATTGGTAAGCCCAGTTTGGTATATACTACAATTCTATTAACCAGAATATCCCAAACGAAGAGAGCGGAATATGTTGGGGACACTTTTCACAAATCACTGTTAGAAGACAATGGAAGACTCCTGGCACTCTACCAGCTGATAGTGGCTGTGCTGCAAAGCCTTCATGGGTCTGGGATTTGAAAAAATGAGGTCCCAGTGAGGTAGGAGAGGGAGAAAAAGAAAAGAGCCACCTCTGTTATGAATATATTATGATAAACCTGATGCTTAGATGATTGTGATATAGTACTGGTTTAAATGTTAGCCTTTCAAGATCTGGATTTTATTATATTAAGTAAACCTTTTAATTTACTAGCATATTTCCAAAGTTATAAAACAAATGCTTTGAGTAGTATGAAATTATGATATTCTTGAATCATCTGCTTTTTAAGCTAGTGAAATATTAAGTATCATTACTATCATTTCAAGAGATAGAAACTTTTGAAACTATTATTGATATTATTACACTGAATTGGACATGCATGTTGCAAACTTCTCAGCTGTTTTCATAAAATGTCTTAGTAATAAACCTTTTGTAAATCGGATTAATTCTCATGCTAGCAATACCCACTCTCCTAAGCATAACCAACTAACTTGAGAGACCTTCAGTTAATAATAAAGTTTCAACGTTCTGTGCTTTAGAAATAGAAATTTGCATTTTATAAAAGAATAGTATAGACCCAAACAAATGGTTTGTACTGAAAAAGAGGAGCCTGGCACTCCTCCCACCATTTCTTGTACCACTCAAATATTATATTTAGCAATAGCAGTGTCCCAGAATATACACTGGTCCATAAGCATTTATTGTGTACGATCCAGGGCACATGGGCTTTCTTTCCTAATCCTAAACTGAACAGTTACCTTTTGTGCATGAGAGACAAGAAAAGAGATATACAATTTAAAAAAATTTTTAACATCTCCTCATCTCTCTTTTTGCTGTCCTGTTGAGTAAAATGAAAGCTGTGTGACTTGGTTAAAATGCCAGTAAGAATATTAGCCAAAAAGGAATACTGGCATATTGACTGAGTTACTCAGTGCAGTTACATAAATGAAAAGTTTTCATCTTTCAACCCATCCCCCCAAATGAGAATACTACTCTTCCGTTTGCCTCCCTCCATCAGAAGGAAAGAGACAACAGAGAGTGGGAAGCAGAAGACTCATACTGGGCAGACTTGTGGGATTTGGGAAATGGAGGTGGGAAAACAGAACTGGTCTGTTCATTTCCTACGGAAATGAAAATTTTGGTTTCTGGTCAAAGAAGGGCTGTAAGTATAAGTTTAAGATGATTTAACTCTACTTTTAAACTCTCATGTGGAAAATGATACTATTTGACCTTATCTAGACACTCAGCGTACATATTTACTTTCTTAAGTCAGCTAAAAGCTAACTTCGAAGTTGCCTGGTAGAAACAGAGATCAAGATTCACTCTGCCTATCGTCTCGGAGAGAAAGCAAGCCGGACAGCAGAAGCAGGCTCTGCTCTGTGAGGCAGTCTAACTCGGTGGTTAACTCGGTGCTGAAAAATGTGCCATGCAGCACTTGGGTAATTCTGAATTGCCTTACTATTTTTACTGATAGTACTACCAATTAAAGAATTCCAAAATGGTCTATACTAACATGAAAGAGAAACCTGTTTAATGAAATACACTCCGAATCCCAAGGTCATATGCCTTGCCAATCCAAAAATTTTTTTCTGGCTGTTGAGTCAGACTATAACCCAAGTCTAAACAGCATTCAAGTGTTTAATGGTTTGGTTTGTTAAATTATTAATTGAAAGTAGTCTTTCCTTAGATCAACTTTCTCTTCTTTCAGCAACACACATAGGAACAAAAACAGAAAGTCCACTCTGGAAATACCAGATACAGCTGACCATTAAACCTGTGCCTGATTCCCCAAATATACATCTAAAAAGAAAGCGATGCCACCAGCAGAGCCCAGAACGCTGCCTGCATATGTTCTCGCAGCATTCTTGTGTCCTGATGAAAAGAGGATCTAAACAATCTCTTCTCTGGCAACGTATCTGTAACCCTGGAGAGATTCTTCCCACCACTATGGGAATGGGACTGGGTGCAGCAAAAGCTACAAGAGTGACAAATGTGGTGAGCTGTAAATCATATAGGAGAAGGCAGAAGTTATCACCTGACTTACAGCAACTGCTTCCGGAAGGAGCCCATTTAAGCACTGACTCAGGCAGCTCATCCAACAGACTAAAACAAAACAGAGTAACGCACAGTGAATTTGTTTGCAATCCTGTGATTTACTGTTTTGATTAGAAAACAAAACTCTATGGCTCACCAGTAATGTGACTTTCCATACTTTTTTTTTTTCACCCACCTGTAATGGGTAAGAGGGTAAGTGGATGGGGGAGATCCCTCAGATCTCACTGATCGATTTTATATCAATCACCTAGAAACTAAACGTAGAACTACAGTATAAATGCTTTAATACAAGGTCTGCACGTGTAGAAATGTATAAGTAGGGATACATGATTTTTTAAAAAAAAAACCTTAAGAAAAAAATACATAGAAAAATTTTATCTGGATTTTCAGGATATTTTTCCTCAGGTACTCAGCACTGGGGAGGGGCAAATTATTTAATATTTTATGTATATTGTTCTCAATTGGGCAGTTGCTTTATGCTATGCCATGATTAAACAGGTTAACAAGAAATATCCAAAGAACAAAACAAAAAACCCATTATTCTAACACTTTCCAGTGTTTTAGACTCAACAAGTACAAATCTCTTAAGTTGCTTCAGCCACAAATATATAAACATTCAACTAAAATTACTGATATGAATGTTTGATTCACAAACTCAGGCATAGGCAGAATTGCAACAATAAATGCACTGATCTAATATTACCCTATGTTAGGAAAATAAAGGGCATATGGGATACAGTATTATGGTTAAATATACAGGCCTGCCCATACTTATGGGGAAATTCAGCGTTATGCCTTCTCAGCAAGTTGAAAAAATTATGATTATGTATTATATAAAAAGTTTGAACATGTCTTATATGTATATATATATAAGATACATATATGTACGTATCTTAATTATACATATGTCTTAATTATAAACTTCATAATACAATATTAGCTTTATTGGTCAATAGGTTTATATTAGTAATCAGGTCAAAATGAATATATTAATATATGCAAGGGGCCCCACAATACAAACGGAGATTATGTTTATTAGCATTATATTTTATTATTTATGTAATACCCTATTATATTCAAATATATACATGTAGGTATATTCATTAGAGACATATACAATGAAGGCATCTATATATGCATATAGATAAAAGACTAGAATAATATTAGTAAGTCTTATTAAAAGAAAAACACATATAGGATCATTGGAATTAAAATGTTAGTCTATTAAATAAAGTATTTTACTCAAATTAGGTAAACTGAGGTAGAAAATTGGAAACCAAGCCTTTATATATGCCCATTACTGTCCTTTGACTTGACCCATATATTGAAAAATGTTAGTTACCTGAGGGTTATATGGACACATCAGTCACCACAATAAGTAACTGATTAGACAGTTCTAATACTGACATATAAATGTGTTAGTTTTGGGAAAGGGACTAGGACGTTCAAGATTCCAAGTGGAGAAATATTTCATACAATATATGTCACTATTTACAAATGTAATCTGCATTATTTTGTATCTGCAGGCTAGCTCTCCTCTCTATTAAGAACTGATGCCACACTGAATTAGACAGACAGATTTCTACGGATCAGCTAGCTACCCCTTTTTAAACTTCTGTTGTGACTTGCCCTATTAAAATACAGCTGCTTTTTCCAATTGTGATATTATATCTGTGGATAACTACTGTTGAGAATATCTTGGTGCATAATGAAAAACTGGCTATGCTGTGCTACATGCAATTGACTTTTTGTTAGGCCTGATCAGTGAGAAAAACAGTAAAATAGTAACCCACTCTATTCTCAGTCTAACCTAATTCTCACCCTAATAGAGTTTAGGTGATAAAAATTGAATGTGGAATATTAAAATGTTTATGTGGCTGCAAAATGATCTCTTACATAAACACCTCATATACAAATTCTGTTTGTTTCTTCCTTAAGAAACAAAACATACACTCCCCCAGATAACAGGATTAAAAACAATGTATGTTGCTCTCACTTGAAAAATATGAGCCCTGTTTGTCCCATTTCACTTTGTTGCTGTGCACAGTTAATATCAATCACACCAAGCTCACACTAACTCCATATACTTATACAATGCTACTCTGAAAATACTCTTCCTTGAAAATACCACCACCTAGAATCTAAGTTTTGGAAAACACCATGTGAAGCAACAAATATTTCACTTTTTATTTTGTATTACAACTCTCATACATATGATCTCATAGGTGTTAGCTTAATGGATTTTATGTCTGTAAGCTGTTTGGGTTTTTTAAGATATTTTTCAAATTTAAGAAATTTGCTTTGGCTATCCTATTGAATGAATAGGTTGAATGAATGAATAGGTTGAATGGCAGTCTTCTCTGAGATATTAACTCGTTTTAATGTATCCCTTCAGACCTGGTGCTGTACATAACGGAATACTTGAAAATCTGTACTTAGTTTTAGCTGTCTGGACAGCCACAGGGTCCTCCAGGTTCTGCTCCCAGGGCAGTCTCCCACATAACCACCGCAGCAGGCAGTAGCCGAGGATTTCAAGGTCACTTCGTCTGGACAGGGCTACAGGAATAAGCATTAAGAGAGAAAGATGAGGGATAAGTCATTTTTGAGGAATAGAGAAATCACTGAATGAACTACCACTGATGAAATATGAAAAAGCCAAATGGGCGATGTGTTTTGTTTGTTCAGCTGGAGTAAAGCTTAAACGCCCAGGCGTTTGGCCCCGGTCCACAGAAAGGCAGTGACTTCTTGCTGTTGAAAGTAAGGGTCAGTTTCCTCACCTCCTCCAACTTCATCCTTCCTTAGTCTGGCCTGTCACATGAACTTCATCTCCGTGGCCTCTGACATGATCCAGACAACCCATAACCTGGCACCAACACTTTCTCAAAGAGCCAAGCAGTAAAACAAAGAAATAAATGTCTGCAGCTAAATTGCTAACACATGTTCCAGGAAGTCCATGGGGTCTGCATTGGTCATGCAGAGACCCTTCAAGTGCAGACTAAACACTGATGGCCTTTCCTGTTCCACTCATACTAGCAGCATTGGAAATCGGAAAATATGACAAAACTGCCATCTAGTGTACACTATTAAAAAACGGGTCTTTCTTAAGATTTTTCAATTAAATGAAAAAGTACAGGATAAATACACCTGCTGTTTGGGGTACACGGATCTAAAATTTTACAAATATTATTTTAGATATAAGCAGTGCTAAAGCGAACTTCTGATCAAATCTCCTGAATAAAAAATATAAAGGTAAAGAAATAATGTGCATGAGGGGTGGGGTGCAGGTGGTGGGAAGTAAATTTTAAAGCCAAAGAGAGGTTTCCATAATCTAAGATAAGATGGCTTTTCATAAAAAAATACAGTAAAAGAACATTTTGAGGCCACTGTAAATATCATTTATATAAAACTACAGACTAGTGCCATAGACTAATTTCATGACAATTTTCTGTATTTTTTTAAAGTAACTGATTTCAAAAGAAGGACAAAAAAATCTAAGAAACATGTCAAATATAACAAATATTACTGAAATAATGATTAAAACATTAACAAAATCCCACAAAATAAACTCATTTTTATAACCATTCCAAATTGTTATAAAACAATAGCCTGGCTTACATTTCTACCATTACTTGAATGTTCATCTGTATAGGGATGTAAAATCTCCTAAGTGCAATATATGGCTGTTAAACCTGCTGTAAACAGGTATCCTGGTTTTATTATCTTTCATTACATACATTCTGAAAAGTCACTCAGTAAACTTAGTTTAATTTAAAAAGTCATCTACAAAGAACAATGCTGCTAGCACATCATAACTACTTTTGGTCACCATACATAAGTTACTATAAAAGCAGAAGACAAGATTAGCTCTTACACATACTCTATCTTAACTGCTATTAGAGTACCAGATTTATTAAAGGCCCTTCAATCAAGCAGAATGCGACAGTCCCATGGGTACTGTTTACTTTCTGCACAAGCTTCAGCAATGTCCTAATGCAAGACTTGGCTCCCCTATGAAAATAAAAACACAGTCTCTACCACACTGCTTTGTAGTCATTTCTTCAGTAATAAATCTCCCATTAATAATGGAATGGTTCCATTTGTACAGATGTGTTCACAAATCCCTTTTCCATTATGGCAATTCCCGATTACCACCACTTAAAAAAATTCACATCCTCTAATTTTCGAAAAATTATATTCTGGCACCTGTTTGGACGACATAGGCTACACACAAGAGGCCCTTTGAGGAAAAACAATCAGAATTAAAATGGAATGAACCTTCCCAGCCACTTCCCTCAACCCCCCAACTGGGGGATTAATTGATATGAAGCTGTAAGTAATGACAAGTCATTTAGATTTCTGAAGCCAATCTTTCATAAACTGGTCTTCATTTGAAATAGCCCTTCGAGAGTTAACTTACTTCACTATCATAGTTCAGTTTTACCTAATTAAAATACAGCACCACATTTTTCAAACTTTTATTTTCTTTTACTGCATATATACATTAATAACTATTGTTAGGTAAATGTTTTACCACTCACTGTTTCTAATAAGTTCTGCAGACATACATGTAATGTTAAAAAAAAAAAAAAATTCTATAGTAACTCTTTTCCCACCATTAAACAGAGAGATGAAAGGATTAAAAATGTTTCCAGGTACACACCTTTCCCTGAAACTCCCTCTCAGGGAAACAAACTGCAAAGTGTGATGTGTTTTTGAGAAGTTAAACTCTAAGACTGTACCAGCGATTATGTCTTTTCTCCATCTACTACATACAGAAGAGTAATTTTAACACTGGTTAAATTAATTAAAATATTTTGGATGACAATATTAGCATCTATGAGTGGGTATGTAATTAACACAATGAACTGATCACATATCTTTAAGTTTAAATAAAGTACATCATCAAAATATAGATGATATGATAATGATAACTGTTGAATCTAGGAATTGAATATTTACTATATTATTCTACTATTTCCTGTATATTTGAAAACAATTAAATAAAATGCTGAAAATTAAAAAAAAGAATTGATCATAATTGAGGAAGACTACTAATTAACATCTAACAATGAAAATATTTTTTAATTTGAAAGTTGAAACATATATTATGGATTATTTTGGTTTTGTATAATTCGTATTTCTGTATAATTTATTGTAATACATAAGGTTTTTCAGTTGCATTTGATAATTAATATAATCATTAGCAGCATATTTTCATATAGATTTCCTAAAGTCACACTTTTACTCATGGTACTTCTGCTTAGAAATATAGGAAGATTTAGTTATCAATATTCTCTTGTCACTTTCTAAATATAATTTAGCATCTAATTTTTATTTTGCTTATTAATATGGAACAATGTAAATGAATCTTTTCACTGAAAGCCTGTGGTGTTCTCAGTTGCTCAACATTTCTAAATGATAAAGTATTGCCAAGACTAACCAAAAAAAAAAAAAAAAAAAAAGGCACAGGTGGGGTGGGACTTGAATTTGATTTCACTAGAAAGCAGATTCCAGAAACAGCTGACACTAGAATACATAATTAAAATAAAAACGATCAATGTGATTTATGAAGCTGCTACCGTGCCAGACACTCTACTGCTTTTATATTATCTTATTTAATCATCCTAACAATATGAGGTATCATTAACCCTGATGACAAATAAGAAAATAGAGGCTCAGAGAGGTTAAATAACTTGCTCAGTATCACACAGCAAAAAGTCACAGAGCTCTGTAGTGAAATCCAAATCTTTCAGAATCCAGAGCCAACGCTCCACTCAATCTACCAATTACTTTGCCTCCATTGTTAGTTTTGCACCATTTAGACAACACAACATATACCCTTCTACAGTTAGGGAAGTATTTGAAGCACGCATTTTAACTTAAAACACCAAAGACAGTTGTATTGGCAAGGAAGAAATAAGCAGCAGATCCTGAGGTCTAAGCTGTAACACTAACAAAATTTTTCATGCAACTACCCTTACATGACACTATTTCTGTAAAACGACTTCATTCTGATGAAGAAGAATGTTTAATTACAACATTAATTTATAAAGTGTTAAACAGTCCTTCCAAGCTGAAATGAGAACAACAAAGGAATCACATTGGAGGACTGGTCCTTATTCTAATGACAAACTGGAGTAAAATTATCTGGGTGCAAGTCACCAAATGGAATGAAAGAACTGGGAGAAAAAGAAAAGTATCAGTGTTAATCCCAAAATGGCTCTGATTATCTGCCTAAAGTGTTTCCTTCTGAGTTTTTTTCTTACACAGGGTAACATTATCAAGTAGGAAGAAAAACAAGATTTGCTAGGAAATAATAAAGTGAACGTGAAAACTTTTGCCTTAAGCAGACAGGGTCTAAATGCTCAAAATACCAGTTTATATACTCAGAAATGACAATAAGAAAGCAGAAAACATCTGAGTAAGACGTTCACCTGAGAAGTGAATGGTGACCATCTGCAGAATAAATTTAAAGTTTATTCTTATTTTTCTAACTAGTAACCTATGTTATTCAGTAGTTTGTCAATTCAGATGTATAAAGAGCTAGGAAATTTTATGGTGGCCACAATTTATTGCAATTTCAAAAAGGATATTAGGAAAGTAGAATACAATGTGTCACATTTCAAATAAAATAATAAACCCAGGTCACTTTTATTTCTTCAGTACTTTTTAAATTCTAAGCCTTAGTTTTTTATGAAACACGTGTGAGGCTTAGGAAAAGTTATTCAACAGAGCAAAGGTATCTTACATTTGACCAATGTGTATTCTTAACCAAATAGTTTAAGACCTATGCCAAGACTTTGAAAGTCATGTCTAAATGTCAAAATTGGGTTATGTCATACAGAAAGAATAGTGTCTTCATTAAAATTTATTTATACATCAACCAAAGACTATTTATAGCAGTGAAATTTACTTAAAAATAAAAATCAACATTGTATTTTTCTGACTACTAATAGATTCAATAGAGCATATCAATAACTTGATGGTTTACCTTAATATCTTATAATTGAAAAATGGGTTCCCTTTTTTGAATTATTGTTTAAGAAGATAAATATTGTATAAACCATGTCATTTCCCCAAGTTTGGTAGCATGAAAACACATTCTCAGTTTATTTCACATATATTTTGTAAGCTGGAGTGCTAGATTAGAGTGAAATGAAGCCGTGCAAGAAATAACACAAAACTTGGATTTTATATGCTGTAGCAATTGGCAAAAATTTTAAAAAGTATGTAATATATTTCCTTCCTTGATACTGAACATATTATATAAACAAATGGACATTTAAAATGCAATTTAGATATCATATTTTATGGTCATCAATGATGTCAAATTAAAACAGGTATTATACACTCAGTGCACAAGTCTGAAGTATTTAAAAAAGCTCAGTATGTTAAATGCAGTATATCTCTAGAGAAATTAGGTATTGACTGCATGCCTCAGTGAGCAGAAAAATCTACAAAAATCTATACCACACATTGATCCGAATATTGCTTTTTAACATTACTAAGAATGTAACAAATTTTAAAACAGTATATTTGACACAGATATAATTCTCTGTAATTATCAGGCAACAAGCCCAAAATATGTCAATGTTTATACATGTTGGTTTTTATGAAGAATAAAAAAATAACAGATGAGATAAGCCCAAAATATATTACTCTAATTTTACACTAAATGAAGCACTTCAGCCTCTCAGAAAACACTTTTAGGTCATATATGAGAACTGAGTTTGGAAGAATAACTGCAAGTAAAAAAATACAGATATATAGATGCACAATAGTTCAAGAAGAGTTATCTATCCATTCATCCATCTGTCCATTCACCTCTATATATCTCTATTGATATTTTTTGGCTTATAATAGTACAAGCTACCCTCCTTTTACACAGTTGAACTAGAAAATGCTTAGGTGAAACTGCTGACTGGCACCTTATACAAGCTCCTTCATTACAAAAACCCAACTAATCTACAGACACATGAGAGTTAGCTTCTGTTTCTGAATAACCACTACAAAGGTAGCGGAGACCAGAAAGTTTGATCAGGTTAACAATATATCTATTAAGTTGCTGATCCATAAGTCACTTTTACAATAAAGGCTGAATATTTCCCAGGGCCTGATCAAGCACAGATAAACCTAAAACATAACAAATGCTCTGATAGCTAGAGGTTATATTTCCTAGTGATAACTTGTTTTACTGTTTTCCTTTGCATTATCTTCCTCAGTATTTATTTGATCTCATAGCTGGACTGGTATAGAAAAGGTTTTTCTGAGATTAAACTACATAGTGTGTACTGAAAGTAAACACATGAATATTTATTAATCTGACATTCTGCATTTACCTACAAGGATTTATGGCCTTGTTTAATTCTAGTTTCTAGATGTGACTAAATGATTACTTCATTTCTAATAAAATCCTAAAGTGAAATGTTTTATTTTGGAAAATTAAATGTAAAACATGAGTAATGAATAGTATTCAAATATTTGAGGATACCAAACCTTTCTTTTTTTATGCTAGACTAAAACTGCGTGTTAAAATTTCAGCAAATATATATATATATTTATGTGTGTATGTCTACATCTATGTATCTATGTATATATACATGCATGTGTATATACATGCATATATGTGTATATATATGTATATCTACATGTAAATACAGATATGGTGAAAAGTTTAGTGTACATTCTATATTAAATGCATTAAGGGAATCTAATTTTTATAGAAATCTTGTGAAACCCATGATAAAAATGAATACTCACTCCAGCTCATAAGTTTCAAATACCAAAAATACGTAATGTAGGCTCTCCCCTGAGTAGTCTTCCCAAAGAGATAATATCTTTCTCCCATCATTCTCAGTTCAATCTTCTCTCCAAAGACCTAGCATTGTGAAATCTACCCAATTCATCAACATGTATTATTATTTTGGGAGCAAAAAACTTAAATGCACTATGGAATAAAATTTTGTTCAAATATTTCATGAAGATGGCATAATGAAAATACTGCCCTCAACTATGGAATAACTGAGGAGGACTTCCAGAATTACCACAGTCCAAACACTGACCAGACCAAGATACGACAACTCGACTTTCCCATTCCACAATCACAGTGGCTTCCTAGATGGTTTTTGTTTGTTTTTGTTTGTTTGGGTTTTTTTGTTTGTTTTTTTGCAGTACACGGGCCTCTCACTGTTGTAGCCTCTCCCGTTGCAGAGCACAGGCTCTGGATGCGCAGGCTCAGTGGCCATGGCTCACGGGCCCAGCCGCTCCGTGGCATGTGGGATCTTCCCGGACCGGGGCACAAACCCGCGTCCCCTGCATTGGCAGGCGGACTCTCAACCACTGCGCCACCAGGGAAGCCCCTAGATGTTTTTTTAATAGTCAGAATCTAACAGGATCAGTATTAGAGCTATGGGTTGAACTAAGTGGCCCAACCATAAGTTAATATCATCATTAACATAATTGGATCAAAGCTTAAGAATCTGTATGATGAATTTCCAGTTATACCACTATCAAAAAGTACTCTCAGGTTTCTAAATATTCTTTCATATTAATATATCTGGCAAACCACTACTTTTCTAAACAAACTATCCTTGAAAAAAAAAATGTAGTGACTTCTTTTATTTTGATCAGGAGTATAAAAGGTAATTTCTATTCCAGAAAATTTAACCTATGATTCTTCTTGAAAGGAAGAAGGTATACAACCGACACAGTTGTTTTCCTTTTTTTTTTTTTTTTTTTTTTTTTTTTTGCAGTACGCGGGCCTCTCACTGTTGTGGCCTCTCCCGTTGCGGAGCACAGGCTCTGGACGCGCAGGCTCAGCGGCCATGGCTCACGGGCCCAGCCGCTCCGCGACATGTGGGATCTTCCCGGACCGGGGCACGAACCCGTGTCCCCTGCATCGGCAGGCGGACTCTCAACCACCGCGCCACCAGGGAAGCCCAGTTGTTTTCCTTTTACATTGGCCTACGTTAAACTACTGTGGGTTTTAATTGCTCTGGAAAATGATCAAGACCCTCTACATTACATGGTCAATGGTCCTTTTAATAGAAAAGGCAATAATATACAGTTGTTTGCACCAACTAAAACTCGTTAGAAAGTATCAGTTTAGGGTAACAGTTCAACAGCCATTAACAAGTGCAAATGTCTAACTGCCTTTTAGTGAAAATGTGATCCTTTCAAAGCAGTTTAAAATTTGTATGGTTTAGCATATTTGAAAATACTTTTATAAACAAAGTTTATGAAGAATATAATTTTGAAAGACAAAGTTTTTCAATAATCACCATTTTTTTTTTACTAGCATAACATTAGAATTGACTTTTTGTCTTGCTGACAGAGCAACTAAGAAAGTACAGTTGCATTGACCATATTGATTGTGAACAAAGCAACCATCAGTGGGACTCCGCACCATATATTTTCAATATTGACCTCCTACTTCCTTCGCCATGGCTTTCTGGGTCGGCTATTGGATTTAGACTGCAGTGTAATAAACAGCTAAGGTTTAATTAATGGTAAACGAATACAAGACATAGGTTATGACTTTAACTAATTAGGGAATTGTTGAATTAAGTCTCCCTTGGAATGCAAGGCAGTACAATCAATGTCCAATAAAAGGACTATGTATGTAATTTACCTGCAAATGTGTTTCCAATACCATCAAAGTGAGTTTAAATAAGTAAGATATATGAAAGGCCACTAGGAGAGATTTCCACAAGTTAACACTTCCTAGATTCAGAAAAGATTTCCTTATTGTTGAGATGGTATCTTCTAAAGCTCTGATAAGGGCACAAGGAAAAACAGGAATAATTCTTCACATGTGTACCTGTACCAAATCTGTAATTGCCACTACAGCATAAATATTCAGTTGCTGACCTCCAAGTTTAACCTAAACAAACTAGTACTTTCCTGTCCCAAATGAGCATCAAGTTTTGCTTACTTGACACCTTTTATTCCTTTTTCACTTGTCCAAGTCTGTATCTCCTCCCTCTGTTAGAATATTCATTGGCATACAGGAACTCACTACTTTTGATAAACATCTCACCAATGTTCTCATTCTTCAAACTGACTATGCAAAGGTCATTTCATGGAGCCTTAAGGCTCTTTCTTCTAATTATTCTTCTGAAATAAAAATAAGAAAAAAAGAAACCTACCTACTCCCTTGTGGGCATCCAAGCTGGTAAACTCTATTGTCCCATTATGGCTTTTTCTAGGATTTTCCTGATACTGTTTGTGGTTCCCATTGGGACAATATCTGTAGGAAAGTCCATAATCTGCAAGATAAACCTGGAAGACATGAACAGACAAATGAATAATGTTTTTGTCCTCTGAAAATATAACCTTTATAATTAAGTCTTAAGAAACTGATAGGTTAAGAGAGCCTCAGATCTACATTTGATTAAACCAAATGGTGCCTTAGGATAAAATATATGCAACTGGGGGCCATAACAATGAACTTTCTAACTTAAATCCTGTCTTCATCATAGGCAAGTCTTGTTTCTGAGTTGACTTAGATTTTCAGCCTCTTTATTTTGCTCTTAAATTCCCTTCCCTCCAGGTGGGCATGCAGACGTCATAAACCACAGTATGTCTTTTTATCTGTATTCATACAGCGTATGAGGCTCTGCCTTTTTTGTAACCCCTTCCTGTAAACAAAACTGTTTCAAGCAGGGAGGGGAGATGAGAGCAAACAATCTAAAAATCTTAACCTCATGTTACAGGAGTCTCCATTAACAAGAAGTATAAAAATAATGAACAGACTGTAAGAGGTAATGACTCTTAAAAAAAAAAACACCATCATGTTGTCTGTATTTAAGAATGGAACATCAGTGCAGTACTTTTGGCCTTTCAGCCGGATCCATATCATCACTGTTATCTTTTAAGTCAGTCAGAATTGCAAGCTGGGTTTCCAAACAGAATATAGATTGTTAAAAGTCAGATAGCAATTCAAGTGAATTTTTCTCAGATTACTTTTGGAGAGAGAAGGGAGGGGAGAAGTAATTTTACAGATAGAGCATACACCGAATCGGGAACAGTTACGAATAGACATTTATTCTGACGTGTAGTCAGAATAGCGTACTTCCCTGTTATAGGTTACCATGCTCCTCCCCCCACCCCCTGGAAAAGAAAGCAGTTTCAGCTTTTAAAATGTGTTGTTTCACGTGTGTTTCTTTAAAATTTAGAGAATAAGGCAACATTTCATGATGCAGCTTTAAGACAACAGAGTATTACAACTGGTATTTTAAAAGATAATTATTAAAAGAAAATTAAATTTTAGTTTAAGTTTTTGGTTTCAGGATAGCCTAAGTAGGAGATATTTTGAATTTCAAAATATAAACAGCACAGCTTCCTTCACTTGTTGGAGAACATAGCTTGCTGGAATGTCTGAAAACATGATATTTCAGTTTTGTCTCTCACTCACAGATGCTATTTCTCAAGATGGCCTCAGGAGTAACTGCCCAAAGTAATTACACTTCAGGATCAGATGTATAACTGGTTGCTTGCTTTCACTATTTATGATGCATTTTTATCTTTATTTATTTTGAAAACTAAATAGACTTCACTTTGCAAAGTAGATATCCTGAGAATGTACATATTGATAGCAAACGGAAACATATTTTAAATACACTACAACAGTTTACTATTAAAAAAAACTATCAAGATGTTTTTCATGTAGATTCACCAAAAAAAAAAAGACCTAAAATTTATGGATGTTTTACGGCTAAAATATGGATTATGCCTCATATGTATCGATAGCAGAGAGCATGATAAGAGCTTAATGTTCATCGACCGATGAACAGATATCCTGTAGGAAGGTACCATTATCTCCATTTTACTTGTAAGCAAACTGAAGCTCAGTCAGTGACCTTGTGACCTGTGCAGTAAAATGGAGCCAGAGTCTGACTCCAGAATCCTCATCTCAGTCACAACCAAACTCAAAGGCACTAGACAAGTTAAACAGATAAGAAAGTACTCAAGACTACTGTAATAGGGAAGAGTGACTGAGCTCAACTCCACTGAAACAAAAGTTGGGAAAGTTTTTAAGAGCTGAGGCTGAGCTAGTGAAGAGTACTGGAGAACACTAAGGGGATACAGGTCAACGTGACTGGGTTATCTACGTTTGCTAATTGGTGCTTAGGCTCCTATCCCCAACCTCAAAGACTGTAGAGATGGGAGAACACTTTTTAATAAAGATTACATTTTAAAGGGATGACTCCCAGGTCCTGGAGGTCCTTGAGAAAGACATTCCTGGGTTGTAAAACTGGCAAGAGGCTGGGAGAAGATCCACATCTCAAAGGAGCAGAGAAAGAATTTATAATTTCAAAGTTTCTTAAGTAAATGCTGTAAGAAAAGGGAGGACAGGAGCTTACGGTCAGGAGGAAACCTGTCTAAAGTTTAGTCAAGCTGAGGAGAACTTTAAGGCCCTCTTGGTCATCAGTGAGCTATGGGCCTCAAGGTAGTGCTGAGTTACTCAAACTTTGAAGGGCAATGCAGGATCTACATTTAATATAAAGACAAGAAGCTAACAATATAGTAAAGGAAACATGCACTAACCATTTGACTCAGAATACACTAACTCATTTGAATAATGCTGCAGTGAACATGGGAGTACAGATCTCTTTGAGATAATGATTTTGTTCCCCGTGGAAATATACCAAGAAGTTAGACTGATGGATCGATCATATGGTAGTTCTATTTTTAATTTTTTGAGCAACCTCCATATTGTTTTCCATAGTAGCTGTACAAGTTTACATTTCCACCAACAGTAAACAAGGGTTCCCTTTTCTCCACAACCTCACAGCAATTATTATTTTTTGTCTTTTTGATAAAAGCCTTGTTCACAGGTGTGAGTTGATATCTCATTATGGTTTTGATTTGCATTTCCTTTATAATTAGTGATGCTGAACACCTTTTAATGTACCTGTCAGCCATTTGGATCTCTTCTTTGGAAAAATGTTCAGGTCCTCTGCTCAATTTTTAAATTGTCTTATTTTGTTTTGCTAATTGGGTAGTATTACTTTATATATTTTGGATATTAATCCTTTATCGAATATATAATTTGCAAATATCTTATCCCATTCAGTAGGTTGTCTTTTCATTTTGTTGATGGTTTCCTCGCTGTGCAGAAGCTTTTAAGTTTGATGTCATCCCACTTGTTTATTTTTGCTTTGTTCCCCTTGCCTGAGGAGACATATGTAGAAAGACACTGTTAAGACCAATGGCAAAGAGCCTATGTTTTCTTCTAGGAGCTTTATGGTTTCAAGCTTTATGTTCAAGGCTTTAATCCATTTTTAGTTAATTTTTGTGTAAGGTGTAAGACAAAGGGGTGTCCAATTTTATTCTTTGCCATGTGGATGTCCAGTTTTCCCAACACCATTTATTTAAGAGACTAACCTTGCCCCATGTATATTCTTGGCTCCTTTGTCAAAAATTGACCATATATGCGTGAGTTTATTTCCAGGGTCTCTAATCTGCTCAATTGGTCTGTGTCTTTTTTATGTCAGTAACATACTGTTTTGATTACTATAGCTTTGTAATATAGTTTGAAATCAGAAAGTGTGATGCCTCTGGTGGTTCTGTTCTTTGCAGGATTGCTTTGGCTACTTGGGGCCCTTTATGGTTCACAGAAATTTCTGGATTGTTTTTCTACTTCTGTGAAAAACACCACTGGAATTTTGAAAGGGACTGAACTGAATCTTTAGATTGTTTTGGGTAGTATGGACAGTTTAACAATATTCTTCTAATCCATGAGCATGGAGTATCTTGCCATTTATTTGTGTCTTCTTGAATTTCTTTCATCAATGTTTTGTGGAGTTTAGTGTACAGATCTTTCATGTTCTTGGCTAAATTTATTGCTAAATATTTTATTCTTTTTGATGCTATTGTAAATGGAATTGTTTTAATTTCTCTTTCCAACAGCTCATTGTTAGGGTATAGAAATGCAACTGATTTTTGTCAATTGATCTTGTATCCTGCACCTTTACTGAATTCATTTATTCGAACAATTTTTTTGTGGAGTCTTCAGGGTTTTCTCTATATAATATAATGTCATTGACAGAGACCATTTTACTTCTTCCTTTCCAATTTAGATGTCTTTTATCTCTTTTTCTTGCCTAATTACTCTGGCTAGGACTTCCAGTACTATATTGAATAAAAATGGTGAGAGTGGGCATATTTGTCTTGTTCTTGATATTAGACTTTCCACTGTTGGTGTTGTCTATTTTTTTTTTAATACAGTATAGAATTTGTGGTTCTGTCCATTTCTGAAATTTTGTTGAAGTCAAAAATAAGTTTAAGCAGAAAACCCAGTCTACAGTAGGGTTTGCAGTCTAGGTCCTGTTTTTTGTATGTCCTTGAGCTAAGACTTAGTCTCAGTTAACTTTTTTTATATTATCACCTTTTTTTCTGTGAAATAAAAAATAACAACTCATTAATATTTTTCACTTTAAGGATAAATACATATAATAACCCTAGTTTTAGACAAGCCTACAGTAGGAATCTCAAGATCATCAAGATCAGGTAGGGGGTTATTATTTGTATTACAATAAGACTAGACCTAGGAAAATTTAAATATCTAGATCCCTAATGCATTTTAAATGATTTTCTTCTTATGCAACTTTTCTGAATTTAGTAACCATTTCCTTTCTCCATGAATAGAAGAACAGCCTTGACCACTTCTCTTTACTTTAATCATAGATCTTTCGATCATACTGTGCTGCCTCTCACATTTCCACATGCTACTCTCATTTTTCTCTCATCCCTCTTAGATATGTACTATGGTTTAGTTTTGTTTGGTTTTTTACAACTTTGTGAGGTAGGTAGGGGAGATGTGTCATTATACACATTTAACAGATGAAAAATAATGTGATACCCCCAAATAATGCAAGTCAGCCAACAGTCAGTCACTAAGTTCAGCTTCTACAAAAGATTTTATTGTTTTAGTGAATTTCTCAGCTGTCCCCTCCCCCTCAAAGAACACCTAATCTTCACTAATGCTTTCAAGGACTTTCAATTTTAATACTTTATTATTGAAAAGGTAGCTAGTGAGGTACAATCCCATCAAGAAAGAAATGGCCTAAACAAATGGGACCTAATGAAACTTCAAAGCTTTTGCACAGCAAAGGAAACCATAAACAAGACCAAAAGACAACCCTCAGAATGGGAGAAAATATTTGCAAATGAAGCAACTGACAAAGGATTAATTTCCAAAATTTACAAGCAGCTCATGCAGCTCCATAAGAAGAAAACAAACAACCCAATCCAAAAATGGGCAGAAGACCTAAATAGACATTTCTCCAAAGAAGATATACAGACTGCCAACAAACACATGAAAGGATGCTCAACATCACTAATCATTGGAGAAATGCAAATCAAAACGACAATGAGATATCATCTCATACCAGTCAGAATGGCCATCATCAAAGAATCTAGAAACAATAAATGCTGGAGAGGGTGTGGAGAAAAGGGAACCCTCTTGCACTGTTGGTGGGAATGTGAATTGGTACAGCCACTATGGAGAACAGTACGGAGGTTCCTTAAAATACTACAAATAGAACTACCATATGACCCAGCAATCCCACTACTGGGCATATACCCTGAGGAAACCAGAATTCAGAAAGAGTCATGTACCAAAATGTTCATTGCAGCTCTATTTACAATAGCCCGGAGATGGAAACAACCTAAGTGTCCATCATCGGATGAATGGATAAAGAAGATGTGGCACGTATATACAATGGAATATTACTCAGTCATAAAAAGAAATGAAATTGAGCTATTTGTAATGAGGTGGACAGACCTAGAGTCTGTCATACAGAGTGAAGTAAGTCAGAAGGAGAAAGACAAATACCGTATGCTAATACATATATATGGAATTTAAGGGAAAAAAATGTCATGACGGACCTAGGGGTAAGACAGGAATAAAGACACAGGCCTACTGGAGAACGGACTTGAGGATATGGGGAGGGGGAAGGGTGAGCTGTGACAAAGCGAGAGAGAGGCATGGACATATATACACTACCAAACGTAAGGTAGACAGCTAGTGGGAAGCAGCGGCATAGCACAGGGATATCAGCTCGGTGCTTTGCGACCACCTGGAGGGGTGGGATAGGGAGGGTGGGAGGGAGGGAGACGCAAGAGGGAAGAATATGGGAACATATATATATGTATAACTGACTCACTCTGTTATAAAGCAGAAACTAACACACCATTGTAAAGCAATTATACCCCAATAAAGATGTTAAAAAAAAAAAGAAAGAAAGAAAGAAATGGCCTTTCACCTGTGAGGAGGGCAATTATCTGACAACTTCCAGAGGCAGAGCCATTAGGAACCACCACAGCATGTGAGCCAAGGTGACACTCCTCCCAGGCAGTTCCTACTAAAGGATGATCATGGTGGGAATGCTGTGTGGCTATTTCTACCCAATTGGAGACTCTTCTAATGGAACCCTTTTGCTCTGGTGCTCCCTAATGGGTTGGCTGAGACTTTCTCAGAACTGTATCATAGTCTGAGCTCTCCCTGCCCAATCCTTCTCGTCTCCTTTCCTTTCACAGGTGTCATTGCAACATCCTACTCTGAAAGCTTTCCTTGTCCAAACCTGTTTCCTCTCCTTTTGTCTTTCTATTATATAGGTACTCTACTCCCTTCGCTCAATAAAGCCCTTGCACTCCTAATGCTGTCTCAGCATCTGCCTCTCTGAAAACCAAATTTGACACAGGTAGTCAGTAAATCATAGCCTTAATTTGAAGCACTAAACTATTATAAAGATGAAAAACAAATTAGCCTTTGACGACCATGAAAATCACAACTTTCCTATACCAAACAGATCTGCCTCAAAAATCAACTTCCTATTTTACCTAGCCAGATTTGCAACCATATAGGCCACATTCTCAAGTTATGCATTTAATTAAACCTTTACTTCCCTCTCCTTGCTTTCTGACGCTTGTAAGGTCTTACACCACTTTGTTTTTCCAAATGGATCGGTGAAAGGAAAGATTAAAGAGCACCCTGTGAAAACTCTTCTTTGCAGTGAATACTGCACTGGAAGGGCCTTTGTCTTCAATTCAGCGCCCCCTCCACGGGCACCCCAAGTGCTCTTCTCCACTTCCTACCACACCTCCTGGATTCACATCTCACCCTTCCAAGATCCACCACTCACACCTGAATGCTATTCTGGTATGTAGATCCTTTTAACCTCAAGGCAATTCATTGGGTTTTCATTTGTGTTCAGATGGATTTACCTCTTAAAAATGTACAAAGTATTTAGCTTATATTTATGCCCTGGATCCACATTTATAGGCTGTAAAATCCTATGGGACAAGGGGCCAGGATAATGATATATACATTTTTGTATCCATGACAGCACCTACTCTGAGGTCTTCTGCACAGTAGGCTTAAATAAAATTTCACTGATTTGACTTGATGGTAATAATTGGACAAACAGAAGTAAATTCCTTTCAACAGACGCCAAGCATGATAAAATATCAAGAATCATACATTCTAAAAAGGAAAGAAAAACAAAAGTGAATGTGTATTATCGAATACTTGCTATGCGAAGGCACTATGTGCTTCACAGAAGTCAAATTATTTAACCCTCATGACACTAAGAACAAGTTATTTTAAGATACCTTGAGGATGAGAAAACACAATGAGTGAGTTTAGGTTCTCTGTGCAAAACAAATAAATTTATAGTAACTGGCAAGGCTGAGATCCAAACCTAAATCAGCCTGACCAGAAGACTGAGATTTTTCCGTACGTCCCACACAGAGGAAGGAGAGATGACACAAGCACACCTAGAGGTAACATCTACTCCAAAAAAAGTATAACAGATTTAAATGTAATAATATTTTAGAGTAGGGGGAGGTTACTTCCTAATTGGGTAACTCAAAGAACAAAATGACATTGATTTGGGCCTTAAAAATATCTAAGATTTCCACAAATGGAGACAGTGAAGAAGAGATAAAACAAGGAAAACCAGGGCTGGGTCAGTGTGTGCTGGGAGTGAAGAGGTTATTGGAAACACAAGCCGGAAAAAAAACTGGTTAGCATGAGTTTACACGAAGCTTTGAAAACCATGCTAAGAAGCTGGGACACAATTTTTGTATGCAAAAAGAAGTCACCAAAGGTTTTTGGCAAGGAATAATATTATCAGCACTGGCAGCATCATAATGGGGAAATGAAAGCAGAGAGTCCATTTAGGAGAATATGACATTAGTCCAGGTAAGAGACAGTGGGAGGCTGGACTAGGGCACTGGTGAACAAAGAAGGGAGACAAAGAACAGAACCATAAGGGGGTTGAGAGGTGGAGTCAAAGATAACTGAAAACAATGTGGCTAGCTGGGTATATGAGGATTCAATGAATAGACAAAAAGAGAATAGGAGGAAGAAGAGAAGATTTGGAAAGAAAATGATTTACTCATTTTTGTACCAAAAGCAAACTGGTTGATTGATGGCTAACACCCTAATCCAACCAGTTCCTGGTTCTCTCAGTTTATGCAGAACTGAGTGATAGACTCATAGTTGATGGAAAAAATAAAGGACCTCCTTCCCATCAAGAGTCAAATCTGCTGCCTCTCTGTTCCTCAATCAACCAGGAACTAAGTATCAAACAGCCAGAATGGCTCACTTGGAAGCATTTCTCAACACTTGATATGTTGGACAGGAAAATGTGAGCTGGAGAAGGGCTGCAAGAGATTATGGAGCTGGAAGAGAAAAAAGATGCTAATCTGGACAGATGTCATTGCCCACTGAGACGCGACCACCCACTAAATCACATTACTCCTTTACCGCCACTTTGCAGATTCACATTAGAGAAGAGATGCACATACACCCCAAGATGTGATTCACTTTTCAAGAACTTAAAATTTTCCTGTTGTAAAATCTAATCACCTTATCATAATTTAGACTATTTTATACAATTAAACCCTTTTAACTAGCACACCCTGTTGTAGCAAGAAATGTGTCTCAAACTCTCATCAGAGACTGACGGAAATTATATAATGGAGGGAGATAGTCACTATTCGTGACTTTGTTTAGTGGCAATTTAGAAAACACTTTCAAAACTCTAGGAAAAATATATGGACTTATTCAGCAACTTTAAAAGCTTTTATATAAAAAAAAAAGCCAGCATTTATCTTATTTGAATAGCACATAATATTTTCCTATTCTTTCAACAAGATACCATAATGTGAAAATCTTCACAATAAACTAAATGCTTACTGACTAATGGAAACCACTACATGCCAAAAGGGGAATGAAGCATGGAATGAATAAGCAGCATGTTTATGTTCACAAAAGTCATTCATATCTACTAAAAACCTATATGTAGCCTCATGGCTGCTACTACATTTTGATTTAAATGTGTGCTTTTTATTCTTTTATTATACAGTACTTTTTTTGTTTCTCCTCAACTTCCCTACCTTCTTTTTGCCAGTAACACAATGCCACAGATGACACATGTGCATTATCACTATTCAGCCTAGACAAAAGAATATGACTTTTAGAAGCTGCCAGGTTACTTTTCAAACAGAATGTTTATTAGAATAAACATGAAGATATATTTTCCAAAAGTACAGTTTGATCTTATATATTGTTTTACATGTGCTTTATATGTTGGGGTTTTTTTTTTTCCTCCTAGATCTCACAACTACCTACTGGAATTTTATCCTTTTTTCCCTTTATATTCAATACTCATTGAGAGTGAGAGATTTAAAGACACATCCATGAAGTCATCATATGAAGAAAAAGCAGAAAGCTGTGCCGTATCACTATCTCTTCACTCCATCTACTGCTCCATCAGACCCAAGTCTATGACTCCCTTAAATGGCGCCATAAATTCAAGCATTCATAACAAAATACTGAGTTATATTTAGTAGTATTCCTAATGATACTAGCATTTTGACCCTATGACCTGCCCTTCTATTTCAACCTGGTTCTTCTAGCAATATGTGAAAGCCTATTTAATCCAAGACAGCTGGGCTGTGACTTACTATTCTTTCCAGGCTTTGGGGGGGAAACTCCCTCAATAATACACAGGCTAGCAATTGCTTCTTTACTAAAAATACCTTCACCTATAAAACAAAACTTTTCCAATTACAGTCAATTTCCAATTTTTCCTTTTGACACAAGTTCTCAAAGATTATATAAAGAAACCTACAATACCTTCTCTTTCTCATTTCCAAGATGATATGAAAGTACTTCACTTGTGTCAGTCCTTTAACAAAATAAATAGGCAATGGAAGAGGATAATCTGAATTGCATCCAATTCACAGGCTTCCTCTTTGCCTAAATCAAATCTGAGCTTAAGACTTAGCAATATGCTGGTAAGCATTATCAGAGCTTGGTCTACCTGTTAACAGCAGATACAAAATGTTAGCTGATATAATTTGACTGTCAAACTTTACAAAAAGTTTTACTGTTAGCTGATATAATTTGACCGTCAAACTTTGACCGTCAAACTTTACAAAAAGTTTTACTACATGTAAGCTGTGTCTACACAAAACACAGCTATCTAACATTCAAAAGCATCTCCTTACTCTACATTAACTACAAATTCTACTGATTTCAAAGACAGTGTTGAGGTTGCCAGCAATCATGCCATTCTTACATGCACATCCCCTTGGGGGTCCACAGTTTTTTAATAGTCCCACAACAGGCATACCTCTTAATCCAACCAATTTATACAACTCAATGAGTTGACTCAGAATTCAGAAATGCCACTTTCCCATATTAACTGGAAACAACAACATATATAGCCCTTTGTGAATTAGGAGGCTCAAATATTTTGGTCATAAACAATTGTTTGGTCATGTATACATCTGGTCTTCAGAAATTTAAATAATATGACCAGTGGGACCCAGTAGGCATCAACAAACATGTATTGATTATGAACAAACACTAATTTTTCAACAGCATTAACTCTCTTGGGAACTATATTCTTGGGGATAGGTGATTTGTTAAACGGACCATCCTGTACTTACACAGCATATACATTCCTAAAATGTAAATTCTTTTTCCCTTTTATAGAAAACAGACCCTGAACATTCTGTTCCTTACAACTTTTAAGGGACACCTATCATCAAACTACCCACCTGGGAGAATTACACTTATTAAATCAATTCATTACCATTTTCTTAACAACTAACCAGAACACCAAATGTCCTTTTTCATAAATCTAAACAATTCTGGGGGAGCAAAAATAAGATAAGGGGTTCTTCTGTCATAAGCTTAAAAAATAATTTTAAAAAATGTTTTTCTAGGGCTTCCCTGGTGGTGCAGTGGTTGAGAGTCTGCCTGCCGATGCAGGGGACACGGGTTCATGCCCCGGTCCGGGAAGATCCCACATGCCGCGCAGCGGCTGGGCCCGTGAGCCTTGGCCGCTGAGCCTGCGCGTCGGGAGCCTGTGCTCCGCAACGGGAGAGGCCACAACAGTGAGAGGCCCGCGTACCGCAAAAAAAAAAAGTCAAATATCCCTGCTCTCAGGGAGATGAATTTTTCTTGGGGGAGACAGATAATAGGCAAGTACCTGATATTGGTCTAAGTCTTTCACGTGTCTAAATCATCTGATCCTTACAATCCCTCTTTGAGTGAGGTACTATTATCCTTATTTTTAGAGGGAGAAATTGAAGCACAGAGAGGTAAAATACTGTGGCTAAGAATACAGAACTAAGAAGAGATGAAGCCAGAACTCAAACCCGAGGAGTCTGATTCCAGAGCTCACACCCTTCACGATTCTACACTGAATCGCCAACATAACACAAAGTTATGCAAAGAGTCTCAAGCTTCTTCTAACCAACTTTTTGCCTGGGATTAGAAGAAGGTAAAAACCCCTCTTTTTTTTTTTTTTTTTTTTTTTTTTCTCTCACTGTCGTGGCCTCTCCTGTTGCAGAGCACAGGCTCCGGACGCGCAGGCTCAGCGGCCATGGCTCACGGGCCCAGCCTCTCCGCGGCATGTGGGATCTTCCCAGACCGGGGCACGAACCCGCGTCCCCTGCATCGGCAGGCGGACTCTCAACCACTGCGCCACCAGGGGAGCCCAAAACCCCTCTTTTTATATCTTCTTTCTGATTCAGAACAAGGATATTTAGCTCCAGAAGAAACAAGCAGACTGTTCAGGAACTAACTGCTTGGAGATCCTATGCGTAAGAACAAATCTTGTGAGACATACTGACCAATTTGACCAATTTGCCTGGAGGGGCCCTAGGCAAAATAAAAGTGCTTTCTGTTCTTATTTTTCCCCCTTTCCTTTTTCTTTCCTTATCCTTGTGTCTAAAGCTCACATATGCCCAAAATACACTGATATTCATGCCAAGACTCAAAAATACTGAATTCTTGGACTTCCCTGGTTGTGGAGTGGTTAAGAATCTGCCTGTCAATGCAGGGGACATGGGTTCGTGCCCTGGTCCGGGAAGATCCCACATGCCGCAGAGCAACTAAGCCCGTGGGCCATGGCCGCTGAGCCTGCGCGTCCGGAGCCTGTGCTCCACAACGGGAGAGGCCACAACAGTGAGAGGCCCGCGTACCGCAAAAAAAAAAAAAGTTCAAACAACTAAAATCACAGGAATGATTTTCAAAGTCTTTTTACTCAACTGAAAAAATATAGCAGAACCTCACTAGGAAGAAAGAAAATAACATGAATGTTATTGTACACTTTAAGTGACTGTAAACACCACCATGTTATGTAATCTACAGTGTAACCCTATACATGTGATATCAAAATATTTGAAAGTAGCCTTGCCACCTGTACCATCTAGCAATATTATGGTATCATCAAGCTAAGACCATATAATGCTACTCTGGAAATAATAAGATACAGAGGTATGTTACCAGGACTATATATGTTCGACAAAGGAAATACTCTCTCTAAATGGTAACCATATTATCTGCACATACCGTGCAAAATTCTTACAAACACAAATTCACACTCCATCTTACAAGTAACTGTGATTGATAAATGGATTATGTTAGAATTCCCTCTAGCAAACAGTGAACAAGCAGCTTTAATGAGGCTTATGACCCTACTCTATGGATATACTAGGGAATCTGAAAGCGAGTACCTTGCCACCAGATACAGGTCAGGTGCTACAATTCCTGCTCCCAGATCATTAATTTTTTTTCTAAATTTAAACTTTTTAACTTCTTTAGCTATGCAACAATAATCAAGACACTTTGGAAACAGTATAAGAAACATTACTTTCAGCATTAAGCATTAAGTATTTGGAAAACATGTTTTCAAAGAATCACAGACTTTTCCAGCAAGAAGGAACTTTTGAGATCACTCAGAGTCCCACATTTTATACAGTAAATAGCCAAAGTCCACATAGGTTAAACGACTTTCTGAAAGCTGCAATTCTGTTCAGTGTCAGAGCTGGGACCAGAACCTCGTTTCCTGACTTTCAGTCTAGCACAAGTCCCAGTAATCAAACAAGTGTTTGTAAAAATCACAGGTTTCCAATGGTATACTTATCACTCCAGATGTTGACATGAAGAACTGTCCTCTATCTGTGAGGTACATCACCTTCGACTTAGCAGGAGCTTTGGGGCAGAAACACACGGCGCATGATGGGGTCAAGGAGCTGAACAATCAAGTACCACTTAGTCCTGGTACTAAGTGAGAGGTATTGGCCTCATGTCCTGAGAAGTCAGTAAAGTATTTCTTGAAGGGTTGTTACAAAAGGAACACTAACCTAGGTTCTGTGAGGAATACAAAAGAAGGAAGAGAAGTATACCTTCCTATAAGTCTCAAGGAGTTCTTTCTAGTTCAGAATATAAGACAACACAAGACAAGTGAGACTTGAGCGCTCATGTGTGTAAAATACACATTAGAAGCTAAAGGAAATTAGAAACAGAGATCAGTGCAGATCAGAATCATCAAGAAAGGCTTCAGGTAAGAGCAGGGATGTAGGCTTTGTGTGAAAAAACAACATGCTTCTGATCAACAAAGGGGTGGCCTTCCATAAATAAAAAGATGGGTACAAACCCTGATTTTAGTTAAAGTGCTTCAACTTCCTTCACCAGTGACACTGGGAGATGCAGCCAAATGAATGGCACTACTCACTGGCAACACCATCACTCAGTATCATTTCCGGTAATACTATTTTAATTTAAAGAATTTTTTAACCAAACCAGTACACTTGATTTCTATTTCTTGTACAAAGTACAAGATTAGCACTAAAGCATTTTCTTTAATCTTTTGTCTAAAATAAAGATTTTTTAAAATATCTTACTAAAACAGAGATGATGTAAAGAAGTACCTAAAAAATCCCAGATTTCTTTAAAATGAGACTTTTCCACAGATGAAGTTGGGATTGTTTTTCTTTCAATAAAAATGTTGAAAATCATGAAAGAAAGAAGGTAAAGGGTGTACACTTCAAGAATCTTCAAAATTCTATATTTGGATAGTAACAGATGAATTATCAAGAAATGGCCAAAATGCTATTAAAATACAGGGAAAGTGATGAGAAGAATCAAAATAATCTACAATAGGCCATTCGGACTCTCAATGGGGCTATTTTAAAAGAAAAACATTGCTTGATCCCACTATGAATATTATTTGGGGAAATTTTTCCCCAAAAACCCAACAAAATAAAAACATTCCAGAACATCAATTGTGCCCCCAATTGGCTATCCAGGACATGACTTATTATTATTATTATTTTTTGCGGTACGCGGGCCTCTCACTGTTGTGGCCTCTCCCGTTGCGGAGCACAGGCTCCGGACGCGCAGGCTCAGCGGCCATGGCTCACGGGCCCAGCCGCTCCGCCACGGCATGTGTGATCTTCCCGGACTGGGGCACGAACCCGTGTCCCCTGCATCGGCAGGCGGACTCTCAACCACTGCGCCACCAGGGAAGCCCCAGGACATGACTTTCGATTATTACCCTTGTCAGAACTTTTCCATTCCACCGTAACTAAGAAGGCTGCTGTTTTTATCCAATACTTCTTTGACTCTACTTTCCAATTTTACCTCAATCCTAACAACCCTATTGCTTTGACAAAGGCTGTACAAATGTCAACTTTTCTTGCCTTTTTCTCTTGCCAAATCATTCAACAATATCTTCCCTCTCTATTTCTGAATCTTTTTTTCCCACTTATTTTTTTTTGTTCATTAAATAGCTTACTGCTGAAGTTCCTTTCTCCATAGTTTAAATTCAAAACACACATGAAGAGAGAACTAACGTTTAAAACAGTAAACCAAGAAAACTTTCTGGAAATAAAAGGCTTATTTTATATATCAAAAGGGCCTATCAGATATCTGGGAAAACTGATACACAACGATCTACTCTAAAACATATCCTGGTAAAATGATTAGACACTATTAATAAAGGAAAAAATCCTAAAGAGAGCATGGCAAAAAGGACAAATAACATACAATAGTAAGTATTAAACTGGCAGCAGACTTATTAAAAGCAAACTGCAAACAAGGCAAAAATAGATCAGCCTTTTCAAAAAATTCAAGGAAAAAAAGTATGAACTAAATATTTTACATCTATCCAAGCTATCCTTCAGGCATCAATGCTATTGCAAAAGTTTTATACATGCAAGGGAATGCTATACCCATGGGTACTTCTTGAACAATCTACTAGAAGATTAGTTTCAAACAATCAAAAGATGAGTAACTTTGGCAAAAGGACAGAAGGGTGAGCATTTAATATAATTATCTCTAACACCAAAAAAACAAGGCTAGGGATAAATGAAGAATACACAAACGATATATATTCTGACAAAGTAGTAGGACTTCAAGACAACAGTAAGGAAAGAAGGAAAGTAAAATAAGCTCACTGATAGTGAACTTATTAAAGTTGTGGTAAAAAAAAAAATACCACAAAAGACTATCATAGTAGTACTAAAAAGTTAAACACAGAAGAGTGGGCTCAAAGCATCTTTAAAAGGTGTAAATACCAAGATTATCACTACAACAAAAATATAAACTTTCATAGACAGACTCCTCCTCCACAAAAAAACTTAAAAGAATATAAGATCAAAGGAAACACATAAAAAACACAACAAACATAATTATGAATATTTACCAAATGGCACAGCAATGATCTTTATAAAACAGAAACTACAGCAGAATCAAGGAGACGAACAGAAACACATTAACCATTGAGAGCTTAAATACCACTCTCAGTACAAAACAGATCAAGTGGACAAAAACTAAATGAAGATATAGAAGACATAAATAATACAGTCAATAAGTTAGATCTTCTGGAAAGATATTAAACTTTACACTATGAAAATAGAGACTATCTTTTTCTCAAGAAAACATGGAAGACTGACAAAAACTGAGCCTCTTCTAAGTCATGATAAAAGCTCAGTGCATTCCAAATAAAATTATTATAAACAATACTCTGACCATCTTGTCACAAGTCTAGATTTTAATAACCAAAAAATTTTAAGAGGTCTTTCTACATGAAAACTTAAAAACTTTCTACTGCACTGCTTTTTGGTGAAGAAATACAAACCTTCTAAAAAATAAAGATAATAAAAACACTACATATCAAAATCCATGAAGTACAATATAAAGCAGTGACCAGAGGAAAAATCATGGCCTTAAACACCTACAGAAGTAAAAAATTTTTTAATGAATATAAATGAATTAGACCCCAAATTGAAGACCAAGAAAAAAAAGAACAAAAGGGTCAAATTAAAAAGAGCACAAGGAAAGATATAACAAAGGCAAGATCAGAAATTAATGAAATAAAAAAGAAAAAACAATGTACCTCATTAATAAATCAAAATCCAAGTTTGCTGAAAAATTAACATTATGGACAAACTAGCTACTTTCATCAAGGGTAAAAAAAAAAAAAAAAGAAGAAAAAGCAAAAATAAAATAAAAAATAAATAGAAGGAAACAATCACTGAAGGGGAAGAAATTTAAAAGTCCTAAGAGAGTACAATGCAGACCACCACACAAATAAATTTGAGAAACTAGACAAAACTGCTAACTACTAAAATTGACCCAACTAGAGATTAAAGAGCTTAACAATCAATTTCCATGGGAAAAAATTGAGAGTTACAAGGAATGTCCTCAGCAGAACCAGAGAATTTCACATTAAAAAAAAAAATTAGTGCCAATATAGTAGAAATAGTTCTGGAACACAGAAAATGAAGGTAAACCTCAAATTCTTTTTATGAAGCAAGTTGAATGTTGATACCTGAATCTGATAAAAAAAATAGTACAAAAACAGATAATTACAGGCCAACATCACTTATAAATACCAATAAGAAAATACTACATAAAATATTACTGAACACACTTCAGTACCATATTAAGTAAATAATATACCATAACAAAGTGAGATTTATTCCTGGAAAGTACGGTTGGTTCAATATCAGAAGCACAGCAATATATTATACCATATTAATTGACCTGAGAAAAACGTGATAATTTCCATACATGCTAAACAATCACTGGACAAAATTCAATACCCATTCCATACAAACAAAACATCCATTCAAGAACAGAGGAACTGGTGATTATTTCCTTAATATAACTATAGAGACACACACACACTCACATACACATATTCACATATACGCAGATATGCCTTAGTCCTAAAGCCAGTATCAATCACATTTAGTGGGGTACTTTAGGCATTTCCAATAGGATCAAGAAGAGGAAGGGACGGTAACGAACTTCACTACAATTTACTATATACTGGATGCATATTAGGGAAAACAAATTGGAAATATAAGAAGTGGAAAAGAAGGAAAACTATTATCTCCTTTTTTATGATATACAGTTTCCTAAGAAAACCCTGGAGAATCATTACTAAAACTACCCCAGATTCAATAAATTAACAGGATATAAAACAAATGCATAAAAATCAATAACTTTCATATACACAAACAATAATCACTTAGAAGATAAAACGGTAGACTAAAACTGCACTGACAGTACAAACAAAAATGGTTTAATATTTAGGAATAAGTGTAACAAGAAATGTGTAAAACTAATATGGGGAAAGCTTTAAAATACCTCAGAAGATACAAAAGTAAAAACTGGTGAAATTCAAAAACATTCCCTGTTGTTGAATAGAACATCTATAATCATAAAGATGTCAGGTTTTCCCTAAATTAATTTAACAAAATTCCAATGAAAATGCTATACAACAAAATATAGAAAAATATGAATAGCTAGAATTACACTGAAAAAGAAAATCTACGAGGCACTACCAGCCCTACCAGATATTGAAATACACTACAAAGCCTCAGAACTTAATGCACTAGTAAGGCAATGAAGCACAAATAGACAGTCAAACCAGAAGGATTCAATGGAAAGTACATGAATAAATTCAAGTATGTACGGAAATTTAGTATAAAATAAAGGTGGCAATAATATTACTGAAGCAAAGTTTTTTATTTTCAATAAATATTGTTGAAAACTTGGAAAATCATTTAGGAAAAGATAAAATTTGGTTGATACCTCCTGTCATGTAAAAGAATAATCTCTAAGTGAAAAAGAGATTTAAATGTAAAAAATGAAATCATATAATAAAATTCATATACACCTGTCTGTAGAACAAGGTTACTCACCATGACTCAATATCCATAGTAAATGAAAGATTGATAAATTTGACCACATTAAAAATTTAAAAATTTATCTTCTACATGACAATAAAACAACACAAGTATAATCAGAGAAGAAAAGTCAAATTGGGAGAAAATATCTGCAAAATATGTAATAGATTAATGGCTAATATAATTCATATCTAAAGAACTCTTCAAAATCAAGGAATAAAAACAAAAAAATGTTAGAAAAATGGGCAAAAGACATGAGCAGACAATTCACAATCAATAAATAAATAAATAAAATTTAAAAACTGGTCCTTTTTACTTACAGCAATGAGGGAATACAACGCCTGGATTTATGCTCCCACTTCATGTGGGATAAATAAAACAATAACTTTTAAAAAACCTACTACTAGGGACTTCCCTGGTGGCGCAGTGGATAGGACTCTGTGCTCCCAACACAGGGGGCCTGGGCTTGATCCCTGGTCCGGGAACTGGATCCCACATGCATGCCGCAACTAAGAGTTTGCATGCCACAACTAAGGAGCCCGTGTGCCGCAAGTAAGACCCGGTGCAACCAAATGAATAAATATTTAAAAAAGAAAAAAAACCCTACTACTAGATATAACCACACATCTACTATAATGGCTTAAATGTTTAAAACTAATGAAACCAAGTGGTGGCAAGATATGGAGCAACTGGAATTATCCACGTTGCTGGTGGGAAGGTATAATGGTACAATCACTCTGGAAAACAGTGTGGCTGTTTCTTTTAAAGTTAAACACACACTTACACACAATCTGGAAATTCTACTCCTAGTTATTTACCCGGAAGAAGTTAAAATATATACCTATACAAAAACCTCTACGTGAATGTTTATACATCTTCATTCATAATGGTCAAAAACTGGAAACAACACAAATATCTATCCAGAGGTAAACAGATAAAGAAACTGCAGTAGTTTCCAATGGACTACTACCTATCATTAAAGAGGAATGAACTACTAATGAACTACACCATGGATAAATCTCAGAAATACTATGCTAAGTAAAGGAAGCCAGACACAAAGAGTAAAAACCTATAATTCCATTTATATGACATCCCTAAAAATGCAAAAAAAAAAAAAAAAAAAAATAGGGGCAGAAATCACTTCCTCAGGGTGAGAAAAGGGGACTGACTGACAGAATTTCTGAGGATGATAGAAATGCTCTGTCTTGATTATAGTAGTGGTTATACGATATACATGTGTCAAAACACATCAAACTATACATTTAAAAGGATGAATTTTACTGTTTGTAAATTATACTTCAATAAACCTAACCTTAAAAAAGTATGCAGACTTTTAAAGGCTTTTAATATATATTTCCAAATTGCCCTTCCATTAACTTAATTTCTTCTACTACTCCCATTTAATTTACATTCCCACTGGCATTCTACAAGTGTCTGCACCCTCATCAGCCTCAATATCATCAGATTATTATTTTAGACTTTTCCTTTTTGATAAGTTCTTTTAAAATGTTGCCTCACTGTTTTGATCTGCATATCTCAGTTTTTAGTGATGGTGAACTTTTTTTCATTTATTTCTCAAGTAGTCGTATTTCTTTTCTGCTCATTCTTTTAAATCATTGTTTTAAGAAATTGCTTGGTGTTTTTCTTATTAATTTTCTTACAGCTTGCTATATATCCTAAAATATTTGTCATAAATATACTTCCCAGATTTTCACTTGCCTTTCATTTTTCAATTTTTTAAATATACAGATGTTAAAATTTGAAATTTCACACTATTTTCTACGATTTTGGGGGTATTTTTATTTAGAAATTTCTTTCCTCATGTACAGTTCAGTTAAATATTCAGCTAAATGTTTTCTAATTATTTATAGACTCAATTTTTTAACTCTTTAAATCGCTGTTGATACAGTGGCTACTAGCCACATGTGGTTTTGTAAATGTAAACCAATTAAGTTTTTTTTTTTTAAAGAAGATATTGGGGGTAGGAGTTTATTAATTGATTTATTTATTTTTCCTGTGTTGGGTCTTCGTTTCTATGCGAGGGCTTTCTCTAGTTGTGGCAAGTGGGGGCCACTCCTCATCGCGGTGGATGGGCCTCTATCGCGGCCTCTCTGGTTGCAGAGCACAGGCTCCAGATGCGCAGGCTCAGTAGTTGTGGCTCACGGGCCTAGTTGCTCCACGGCATGTGGGATCCTCCCAGACCAGGACTCGAACCCGTGTCCCCTGCATTGGCAGGCAGATTCTCAACCACTGCGCCACCAGGGTAGCCCAAAATTAAGCTTTTTTCCTAGGTTTCTTCTAGTTGTATGGATTCAGGTCTTACATTTAAGTCTTTAATCCATTTTGAGTTTATTTTTGTGTATGGTATAAGAGTCCAATTTCATTCTTTTGCATGCGTATATCCCATTTTCCCACCACCAATTATTGATGAACTATCTTTGCCCCATCGAATATTCTTGGCACCCCTCTCAAAAATTAGTTGATCGTATATGCATGGCTCTCTATTCTGTTCCACTGGGCTATGTCTGTTTTTATGCCAATAGCATACTGCTTTGATTACTATAGCAATGTAATATAGTTTGATTCAGGATGTGTAATGCCTCCAGCTTTGTTCTTTCTCAAGACTGCTTTGGCTATTCAGGGTCTTTTGTGGTTCCATACACATTTTAGGATTGGGTTTTTATTTCTGTGAAAAATGCCATTGGAATTTTGGTAGGAATTCCACTGAATCTGTAGATTGCTTTGGGTAGCACAGACATTTTAATAATGTTAATTCTTCTAATCCTTGAGAACCAGCCTTGGCAATGACTTTTTGCAAATGAAACCAAAAGCACAGGTAACAAAAACAAAAATAAACAAGTAGGACTACATCAAACTAAAATGATTCTGCACAACCAAGGAAACCATCAACAGAATGAAAAGGCAACCTATGGGATGGGAGAAAATACTTGCAGACTACATATCTGATAAGGGGTTAATATCTAAAATATATAAGAACTCATATAACTCACTCGCAAGACAAAATAACCCAATTCAAAAATGGGCAAAGAACCTAAAGAGACACTTTTCCAAAGAAGACATACAAATGGCCAACTAGTATATGAAAAAGTGCTCAACATTATTAATCATCAGGGAAATGAAAAATTAAAACCACAATGAGACAACACCTCACACCTGTTAGAATGGCTATCAGAGATAACAAGTGTTGTTGAGGGTATGGGAGAAAAGGGAGCCCTTGTACGCTGTTGGTGGGAATGTAAATTGGTACAGTCATTATGGAAAACTCTATGGAGGTTCCTCAAAACAAAACCCAACATTAAAAATTGAACTACCATATGATCCAGCAATCCACTTCTGGGTATATATCTAAAGGAAAAGAAATCATTATCTTGAAGAAATATCTGTATTCCCATGTTACTGCAGCATTATTAAAAACAGCCAAGATACATAAATGACCTTAGTGTCTGCTGATGGATAAATGGACAAAGAAAATGTGGTATATATAAGCCATGGAGTATTATTCAGTCATAAAAAAGAAAGAAAAATGCCACTTGCAACAACATGGGTGAACCTAGAGGACATTATGCTAGAGGATATTATTCTGAGTGAAATAAACCAAGACACACTGAAAGACAAATACTGTACGATCTCAGTTATATGTGGCATATACAAAAGTGAAACTTATACATCAGAGTATAGAACAGTGGTACCAGGGGCTGGGGTGTGGAAGAAATGGGGAGATGCTGGTCAAAGGGTACAAACTTTTAGTTAGAAGATGAGTAAGTTCTGGGGATCTAATGCCCAACATGGTGACTATAGTTAATAATGCTGTAAACTTCAAATTTGCTAAGAGTAGGTCTTAAGTGTTCTCACCACAAAACAGAAGGTAACTATGTGATCAGTGTGTTAACTTGCTTAATCACTTCACAATATATAGTATAATAAATCATCACTTTGTATACCTTAAATAAATCATGTTGTACAACCTAAACGTTATGCAATTTTTGTCAACTAAACCTCAATAAAGCTGGGGAAGAAAGCAAGATGAAAAAAATTGTTAATTAGAATTAAGTTAAATTTAAAATTCAGTTCTTTGGTCACACTAGTCTCATTATTTAAGACTATTTTTTAGAGTAGTTTCAAATTCAATTTTACTAAATATAGAGCAATTTAGGTAAAACTGAGTGGAAGGTACAGTAAGTTCTCATACACCACTCTCCCCTCCTCCCAATTATAGCCTCGCACACTATCAACATCCCACACCACGGTATTACATCTGTTACAACAGATGAACCTACACCAATACGTCATTATCACCAGAAGTCTACAGTTTACGTTAGGGTCCACTTGTGGTGCTAAATATTCTATGGCCTTTTTTGTGTGTGTGTGTGGTACACGGGCCTCTCACTGTTGTGGCCTCTCCTGCTGCGGAGCACAGGCTCCGGACGCGCAGGCTCAGCGGCCATGGCTCATGGGCCCAGCCGCTCCACCGCAGCACATGGGATCTTCCCGGACCAGGGCACGAACCCGTGTCCCCTGCATCTGCAGGTGGACTCTCAACCACTGCACCACCAGGGAAGCTCCGCTCATTTCTTTTTAATGTAAAGTACTATTGCATTGTCCAGATGAACCACAGTTTATTTAACTATTAAAGGACATCTTTATTCAAGTTTTAGCAACTATGAATAAAGCTGCTATAAACATCTGTGTGTAGGTACTTCTGTGGATATAAGTTTTCAACTCCTTTGGGTAAATACCAAGGAATTTAACTGCCAGATATGTCAGAGTATGTTCAATTTTGTAAGAAAGTGCCAAACTGTCTTCCACAGTGGCCACAGCACCAGCAATGAAAGAGAGTTCCTGTTGCTCCACATCTTCACCAGCATTTGGTATTGTACTACCCACACTGCCAGTGCTTAAAAGCTACATGTGGCTCATGGCTCCCATACTGGACAGTAACATACAAGATATTTCCATCATCACAAAAAGTTGTATCAGCAATGCTGCTCTGTTTAAAACTTAATTGTTTATACAGTGGAAGAACTAAGGTGACAGCCTTTTTTTTTTTTCTCTGCATAAATCCACCCCTTCTCTCATTGCATGTTGATGGTTTTGTTTATATTTGCTCAGAAGTTCAAATCCCTGCTCAGCCACTATATGTCCATTAATAAATTATTTACCCCCCACTGAGACCCCCAGTCTCAGCTTCCTCATCCTAGTCACTTATCAGTTTAGTGCATTAAATTAGATAAGCAAGATAGGATAAATTACAACACTCATCATGTTAAGTTCGCATTTGCAAACTTTTGCCTGTCAGGAGTTTGTTTTTTGAATGTCTCAGTATGGTACTTTGAAGATCCTTACTGAAGGCAAAAGCTTAATACTGTATTTACCTGATGTGGATTTCTGTAACCCAAAAGTAGATTCGCTGCTTTTATATCAGCATGAACATATTCATTTTCATGTATATATTCCAGTACATCCAACTGTGAAAAGAAATATATAAGGTTATACTGATGTCTATTTAGAACTCCAGATCGACCTGGACATTGTGAAGAGAGAATAACACGTATTTTTTTTCACATTAACAATGACAAAATGGTGTATTTCACAATTATGCATTTGTCTATTCTAAAATTATCACATGTGCTGGTCGCTCATCCTGGGAAAAAGGTGAATAAAAGGATCCTCAAATATCAAGTGTTTTAAATGCACCTCTGATGGAGAGGAAGCCAAGACTCAACAATGCCTATGCTCCTGACAGCACGGTGCCCAAATCACACTGTGCAAAGAGGAAAATTATGATAAAATCAGAGACCTAAAGTGAAATAATCATGACGCCCACTCAACAATCCCTCACCCAAGCAATAATTATAAGTAAGTTTTTGGGGCTCCCAGAACAAAATCCCACGTCCATGATCACAGAGAAAGGCATTCTCCCTCTGTAGAGTAACAGAAAACACCTATGCTCATCTCTGAAACCCTTGAGACTTGCATGCTACCTACGCCTAGTGCTCAATAAACATTTGTTGGCTGGCTAGAGGATGGATGGGAAAATTAATGAGTTCTGTTTGCCACATCTCAACCTGGCATGAGTAGTCGCATTCTATCTAAAGTGAAAAAAATAAAATGGAGCTTAGGCAAACCAAACACAAACAAGATAAGACGAATACGTGGTATAAACAAAATGTGTGCATGGGTGCTATTAAGATTTCATTGCTTCTTATTTGGCAAAGTATATATTATTCATTGCCACACTAATTACTGCCACCATCCCAAACTCATAATAAAAACTTTATAGCACCCCCTTACCACCACATGTGTAGTATGGAAAATAATATATTTTGCCATACTTTGCATTGTTATAAATATAACTGACAAAAGAGAGGTTATTCTTATAGCAATGCAAGCTTGTTCTGATATGTAAAACAAAGCTGTGAGAGAAAAAAAAATCAGACTGTAGAACCAAAGCCTAATTGAGTTTGTAGTGCCAAACACAGCACATTCTGTCACTTACAGAGCCCACTGTTATCAATTTCACCAAAATAGTATCTATGCTCAATAACTGACATTTCTAGGGCAATAATCCTTCATTCTCTGATAATTCCACCAAGGGCAACAATTTGTATGTTGTAACAAGTAAATAACCTGAAAATGGAGCATGGGAAATAAGTCATTCTTTCTTACCATTCGGATACCTAGCTGCAGGACAGTTGACTTTTTAAAAGTACCATTCTGGTCTGAGATCTTCTGCAAATCTATTCCCAGTCTTTCCATTACCATAAATCTGTAACTATAAGAAGGAGAAGTCAAAAGGACAGGTTAAAATAGCAATGCTGAAACTGTCTATTTATGAATTTGAAACAATGGAAAAATACCCCCAACTTAACAATGAAGAATGATGCAATCTGAACCATTAGAGAATGAATGCATGTTATATTGCTGTTCTTTTGCAGAAACATGCTAAGTATTTACCTTGCAGTTAGTTTTTGAGTAGAAGAGCACTCTATGCTGAACCACTCACACTGTCTTAGAACATGAAAAGAGCTTGAACTTAATTCATTTTGACTCCATCACCTTCTTGCCATATGGCCTTGAGCAATTATTTTTCCATACAGAAGATTTTATTTATATTTGTTTCTTGACCTTATAAAATCATATTTACTTTCCCTATACATTTATAAACATGTGTTTTCCTAAATGTAAGTCTTCTTTTTCTTTTCTGTTTGGGACCTCTCCCCGCCCCTTTTCTTCCCTTCATATCTGCTCTTATTCTAAATCTATCTATGTATACACACAAAAAAAAAAATATAGGAATTTTTGTATTTTTTTGACAAAAATGCAATCTAATTATATGAACTTTTCTGCATCATACTTTTTTTCAATAATATCTCACTGAAATCCTTCCAAATCAACTGGTAGAGCTTTAACTGATTCCTTTAATGGGCTGCATAGTATTACATGATATAGATGTACCATGGTTTACTCATCCATTCACTCCCCTATAGGTAGCCCTTTACTTTGTTTCAAGATTACTGTTTCTTCATTTTTTAAAAAATGTATAGCATTTAAAGACCATTTAGGCAAAGCAGTGACCTCTGAGCCTATCTTCTCACCTAGGAAAAGAAATATTATCACCTATCTTAAAAGGCTACTGAAAGAACAAAATGGGTACCTAACAAATGAATTTTTTTTTTTTAATCACTACTATTAATTATTTATATGTGATGACTAGCCATGTTTGGTGAGTTTAAAAACATTTCTGCAAATTTTTGGTTGTGCCTCTCCTCAAGAGATGGAGCTTAATTAGATCTCCTCTCTTGAATACGGGGTAGACTTAATGACTTGCTTCTAGCAAAGAGAATACAATAGAAATGATGGGCTATCACGTCTAAAATTAGGTTATAAAAGGACTGTGACTTGTGTTTTGGATGCATGCTTTTGTGTGTGCTCTTTCTCCTTCTCTCTCTCTTTCAATTACTGCAAGCCAGCTGCCATGCAGCTGAGGGTGATACTCAGCACCCTCTGGAGAGACCTACATGGTGAGGAAGTGAGGCCTGCCAACAATCACGTGAGAGAATTTAAAAGCTGATCCTCTTAGGCCTGCCAATAGCCACATGAGTGATTTTGAAAGCAGATCCTTCCCCAGTCGAGCCTTGAGAAGACTACAGCCCAAAAGACATCTGACTATATCCTCATGAGAAGTCCTGAGCAAGAACCATCTAGGGAAGCCATTTATACATAGATAACTGACCCACAGAAACTAAGATAATATTAGTTTATCATTATAAGCCACCACATTTTAGGTCATTAGTTATATAGCAACAAATAACAGATCACATGAGAAATAGTTACAGGACAATATTTGATTATAATAATTCCATTTTACCTTTTTCCCTTGAATTCAGTAATACCAGATCCATAAAACTGAGGAATTCCTAAATAATCAAGCTGTTTGAGTTCTATCCATTTTTTGACTGCAAAGACAAATTTCACAGGAAAAAAGGTATACTTTTTTAGAAAGGTATTTCTTACTTTTGCATAGATGCTTAAACTTATTTAGCTAACTTAAATAGAAATTAGACCTTCCTAAAAACATTTTTTAAAAATCAAATATATCTAGCTAATAGTTGCAAATTCTATTTATCACTATAATCAACATAAAAACATACACAGATTTCTAACATTTTAAAATTTTAAATCAGTTATAATCAAAACAAAAAGAGTCACAGTCACTCTACTCAATACTCTGTAATGACCTATATGGGAAAAGAATCTAAAATAAAGAGTGGATATATATATAATATATATATGTATATATGATTCACTTTGCTGTATAGCAGAAACTAACACAACATTGTAAATCCACTATACTCCAAAAATAATTTTGTTTAATATAAGAAATAAAATATGCAATAAAAAACAAAAATAGCATAGTCATAAAATGCATTGATATCATTTACACAAATGTTTCTATTCATTAAAAAATTTAATTCCCTTATATGTTTGTTACATTTTTAAATATAAAATATGTTAACCACCAAAGGATCAGTAGAAAGATAGCTTTTTCTTCCATATTACTAAAAGTCTAAAGCCACAGTAGTCAAAATAAATAAATAAAAGTTAGGCAGAAAAATCATCTTACTCTGAAACTGCTGTACTGAAACTGTTTTGATTAAATTTTGTTTAAAAAAATCAAATCCACTTAAATAATCAGGCAGCTTATTTAATTTTTCATTTTTCTACCATATATGCTTAATGTTTAAGACAGCTCTACTGATAAGCAATGAAGTTTAATGGATTCTGTTTGTCACTCCGACATAGTTTAAGCAGTTAGTACCGACTATAGTCTTAATGCTCAGAAGGTTTCGTTAAAGAAAACGAAGTTAATTATTGAGGTTAGACTCATCATTCTCTTTCCTAAACGTAATGTAAAGGACCTTAATTATACTCATATCAATTTCCTTTAAGCTTTACTAGTCCATCTATATCATACAGTATTTATAACATGCTTTTTTTCTTCTTAGCTCTGCTCATATTTATTTCATATTCCAATCCTCTAACTGGTAGTTCTTACATCTGATATCCAGCTCCAATTAATTACTCAACATACAAATATTTAACATTTTTAACTTATTTTCTAAATCATCTTAATGTTTAATCATTTCCATACACTATGCCCAAATCTATTCTATGGTCATTCCTTTTCTTTATAATCTACTGCCCATTTTATTGTCTTTTCCTTATATCCGTTTTATCGAAATGGTTTTTTGTGAAAGAAACAATTTCATTTTACTATCTTTTATACCTAGAGAACTCTTGGTAGCTTAGATCAACAATCCAGCATTTTATGTAAAGTAAAAGAAATAACTTTGACTTGAAATATATAACCAATGATGTATATAATATCAAGATTTGTATACCACCTGTCTTGTTTTTATATAACAGTTAATCATTGTAATTTTTTATATAACAGTTAATCATTGTAATCATTTTACAATAAAAATTCCTAATTGAAAAGAATTTTCCATAAGGCCAGAAAAAGACAAAAATATTAACAGGCACTTTAGCAAACATATATATGGAAGTAGCTTACTTTGCTAATTTTACTTACTACAGTCTTTTTTGGCCGCTCTTTGATAAAATTTAAGTTCTGAAAATAATGGGCCATTTTCTTGATATTCCTATAAAACAAAAGAACAGTTAATTTTATTAGAAAAAATTTTAAAGATGGAATTGGTATTTCAACTGTGAAAATGAGTATACGTATGTAATATATAACAGTACTTGAATCACAAAAATCTCAGAAAAGCACTAAATATACTAAGAACCTCATTTTTAACATTTTGTAATGCTACCTCTACACAGTCTTAGACATGAGAAAGTAGTCTTCTTATGGAAAGAACTTACTAAAAACACTGAGAACTGTACACGTACACAGACACTCAATGTGTACTATCATGTATAACAGGGTGGATACACTGCAAACCACCCTCGTGGTTCATTCATACGTGAATCTTTACTGAGTGTCTACAATATTTTGTTCATAGTACTAGCCACAGGGGATACAAACAAAAATAAAACCTCATTTCTGCCTTTAAGGACTTTATCATCTAGAGCAGAGAGGAAAAGAAAGGCAGAAGATAGAGAGCTAGATAAGATACAAGGATGATAAATGTCAATGCAGAAGAACAAAATTCTCCAGTCTTTACATTTTAATAATGTGAAAATATATCATAGTATTAGATGTATTGTTAATTAAAATTATGAAAACTAAGGTGAGAAACACTTTTACAAAAAAGAAATGAATAAAGCAGAAAATAAAAATGTCAAATATATGTGAAACACAAATTTAAGAGCAATACTTACCACTTTTATTACATGTCTTGCATCTTTATCTGGGTTATTTATGGGGAAAGCTGCAGAACAAAAGAGAGTGAGGAAAACAATAGTTGTTCCCAATTACTGAATGCCTACTATATCCCAGACACTGGACTAAGAACCTCTTATGGTAGGTATCACCTCCATTTTATACAAGATGCTTCTAAGGTTCAACAAGTTGAATAATTTGTTCACTAAGTAGCAGCAGATCGGGGATTGAAACTCAAATCTGACACCACAGCCCACACTCTTTACCATAAACCATACTCAAATATTCAAACACGGAAACCAACAGATTACATCAACCACATAGATCCAAATGTAGGGGAACCTATTTTCTAGATATATAGCATTAAACCCAATAAATGATATATACTATAATCCATTGATTGAATTTTGCTAAATTAAAATCTATGATAATTCAGAAGTGAACACTGATTCATTTTAAGGAGAAAGTTCAAAACAACTTCTACTTGGCAAAATTCTAAAATAAATCAAGTTAGAAAGAGAATAAAGTCTTTAAAAAATCATCTCCTGAGCCTACCAATCAACTATTCCTAAATTAAAGAGTATGTATCTCATAACATAAGCTCATTTCAATTTCAAGTTATCTTACTTCATTTTATTACTTACCATTTGCATTTTAGACACAGTAATCCAACTTATGAAAATTCCACTGTTCAAATTCTTAAATCAAATCATTTCATCTACATTATCTAAATTATTAAAAGATTACTCTGTATTCAAATCTTGATAAGAGAAGTTGACATCTATATTTATTCATATTGTGAAGGTCTAGAATGTTGTCATTCAACTCTTTACTCTTCATTCATTTATTCCTTTATTCATTCAACTAACCAATATTTATTTATGAAGAAGCTAGAATAGGCAAGGCACTGTGTTAAGTGTTTGTCAGGATGATGTTTAAAAGAAACTGAAAAGATTCCCTCCATCACCCCAGCAAAGTCGGCCACCACGTCCTGTCCACTGTCCACCACAAACCGTGGAGTGTTGCTCCAGGACCTTGATTCAGACATGTATGCTCCCCCATCCATTAAACACTAATGTCTCTGTCACTAACTCCGAGCTCTATCTTCAGTCTTGAAGCTGGGCAAGTAGAGGCCTTGTAGGCCAGTGGGGTGCAGCTCAACAACCATCAAAGAAATAAAGATCTGTAACAGGCTACTTAATCTTCAGTGGAATATGCAGATAGAATCTCTGGATTTGGCATGCAGATACCTTTGAGAGCAGTTTGTACCAATTAGCATATTGGAAATGAAAGAAAACAGTGTGTTCCTCTCTTTGCTACTGTAGAAGACATATGAAGTCCCTTATAACCATAGTGTCATAACTACGAAAGAGAAAAGCATCCCTTCGTGTTCCCCAAAACACATGCTATTTCTTTTGGGATAGACTAGCCAAGCTGAACCCAGAGCCTGCACCACCTGTTCCTCCCCCAGCTTTGAAAGGGCTGATGGAAGCTATCTGGCTGGTCTGAGGAGCCGATTTTGCAGAAATGTCCAGGTGCTTACAGGAAGGATAATCAACAATCAGTGAGAGGTGGAAGCGCAACTTGGCAGCCCAAGGTGCCCACTGCCCCACTGCGGGTATAAAGCCCGGGTACAGAATGTCGCCATCCGTTACCCGATTTCATCGAACAAGCCTTCTGACAGGTCTCCCATGCTCTAGCTTTCTCCTGGCTTCAATCCGTCTTCTCCAGGATGACCCAGGGGGAACGGAGTCAAGATGACATAGTAGAAGAACGTGGAGTTCGCCTCTCCTCACAAGTACACAAGTATGCATCAGAGCAATTCTCACAGAGCAACTACTGGGCGCTAGTGGGGGACCACTGACACCTAAAGGGATGGGAGGTATCCCTGTATGACCAGGCCACAGGGGTTGGGCCTGAGCTCCTGTGATGGGAGCGTCAAGTTCAAGCTGCTAGACTAACAGAGAACTTCAGGCCCCAGGGAATATTAATCAGTGTGAGCTCTCCCAGAGGTCCTCATCTCGGCACCAAGACCCGGTACCACCCAACTGCCCGCAAACTCCAGTGCTGGACATCTCAGGCCAAACAACCAGCAAGACAGGAACACAGCCATACTCATCAAAAAAAATGAGATGACAAAAAAATATGTCACAGACGAAGAAGCAAGGTAAAACCCTAAAAGACAAAATAAATGAAGAGGAAATAGGCAAGCTCCCTAAAAAAGAATTCAGAGTAATGATAGTAAAGATGATCCAAAATCTGGGAAATAGAATGGAGGCACGGATCGAGTAAATACAAGAAATGTTTAACAAGGACCTAGAAGAACTAAAGAACAAACAAACAGAGATGAACAACACAATAACTGAAATGAAAACTACACAGGAAGGAACCAACAGCAGAATAACTGAGGCAGAAGAACAGATAAGTGAGCTGGACGATAGAATGGTGGAAATATTTGCTAAGGAGCAGAATAAAGATAAAAGAATGAAAAGAAATGAGGACTGTCTAAGAGACCTTGCAGACAACATTAAACACACCAACATTCAAATTATAGGGGTCCCAGAAGAAGAAGAGAAAGAGAAAGGGTCTTAGAAACTATTTGGAGAGATTATCGTCGAAAACTTCCCTAATATGCGAAAGGAAATAGCCACCCAAGTCCAGGAAGCACAGAGAGTCCCATACAGTATGAACCCAAGGAGAAACATGCCAAGATACCTGTTAATCAAACTAACAAAAATTAAATTCAAAGAAAAAATATTAAAAGCAGCAAGGGAAAAGCCACAAAGAACATACAAGGGAATCCCCATAAGGTTATCAGCTGATTTATCAGCAGAAACTCTGGAGGCCAGGAGGGAGGGGCAGGATAGATTTAAAGTGCTAAAAGGGAAACACCTACAACCAAGATTACTCTACCCAGCAAGGATCTCATTCAGGCTGAGGGAGAAATCAAAAGCTTTACAGTTAAGCAAAAGCTAGGAGAATTCAGCACCACCAAACTAGCTTTACAGCAAATGCTAAAGGAACTTCTCTAGGCAGGAAACACAAGAGAAGAAAAAGACCTACAAAAACAAACCCAAAACAATTAAGAAAATGGGAATAGGAACATACATATCAATAACTACCTTAAATGTAAATGGATTAAATGCTCCAACCAAAAGACACAGGCTGGCTGAATGGATACAAAAACAAGATCCATATATATGCTGTCTACAAGAGACCCACTTCAGACCTAGGGACACATACAGACTGAAAGTGAGGGGATGGAAAAAGATATTCCATGCAAAAAGAAATCAAAAGAAAGCTGGAGTAGCAATACTCATATCAGATAAATTAGACCTTAAAATAAAGACTGTAGGTACAATAGACAAGGAAGGACACTACACAATGATCCAGGGATCAATCCAAAAAGAAGCTATAATAATTGTAAATATTTATGCACCCAACATAGGAGCTCCTCAATACACAGGAAAATGCTAACAGCCATAAAAGGGGAAATCGACAGTAACACGATAATAGTGGGGAACATTAACACCCCATTTACACCAATGGACAGATCATCCAGACAGAAAACTAATAAGGAAACACAGCTTTGACACAATAGATCAGATAGACATAATTGATATTTATAGGACATTCCACCCAAAGCAGCAGAATACACTTTCTTCTCAAGCACACATGCAACACTCTCCAGGACAGATCACTTCTTGGGTCACAACTAAAGGCTCAGTAAATTTAAGAACATTTAAATAATATCGAGCATCTTTTCCAGCCACAATGCTACAACACTATGAGATTAGAAATCAATTACAGGAAAAAAAAACTGGAAAAAACACAACCATATGGAGGCTAGACAATACACTGCTAAATAATCAAAAGATCACTGAAGACATCGAAGAGAAAATCAAAAACTACATAGAAATAAAGGGCAATGAAAACACGACAACCCAAAACCTATGCGATGCAGCAAAAGCAGTTCTACGAGGGAAGTTTATAACACATTCCTACCTCAAGAAAAATGAAAAATCTCAGATAAACAACCTAACCTTATACCTAAGCAACTAGACAAAGAAGAACAAACAAAACCCAAAGTTAGTAGAGGAAAGAAATCATAAAGATCAGAGCAGAAATAAATGAAATAGAAATGAAGAAAACAATAGCATAATCAATGAAAATAAAAGCTGTTTCTTTGAGAAGATAAACAAAATTGGTAAACATTTAGCTAGACTCATCAAGAAAAAAAGGGAGAGGACTCAAATCAATGAAGTTAGAAAAGAAAAAGGAGAAATTACAACTGACACTGCAGAAATACAAAGCATCCTAAGAGACTACTACAAGCAACTCTATGCTAATAAAATGGACAACCTGGAAGAAATGGACAAATTCTTAGAAAGGTACAAACTTATAAGACTGAACCAGGAAGAAATAGAAAATATAAACACACCAATCATAAGTAATGAAATTGAAACTGCAATAAAATATCTTCCAACAAACAAAAGTCCAGGACCAGATGGCTTCACAGGTGAATTCTATCAAACGTTTAGAGAAGAGCTAACACCCATCCTTCTCAAACTCTTCCAAAAAAATGCAGAAGGAACACTCCCATGCTCATTCTATGAGGCCACCATCACCCTGATACCAAAACCAGACAAAGATATCACAAAAAAAGAAAATTACAGACCAATATCACTGATGAACATGGACACAAAAGTCCTCAACAAAATACTAGCAAACAGAATCCAACAACACATTAAAAGGATCACACACCATGATCAAGTGGGATTTATCCCAGAGAGGCAAGGATTCCTCAATATGCACAAATTAATCAACGTGATACACCATATTAACAAATTAAAGAACACTATATGATCATCTCAATAGATGCAGAAAAAACTTTCAACAAAACTCAACACCCATTTATGATAAAAACTCTCCAGAAAGTGGAGAGGGAACCTACCTCAATGTAATAAAGGCCATATACGACAAACCCACAGCAAACATCATTCTCAATGGTGAAAAACTGAAAACATTTCCTCTACGATCAGGAACAAGACAAGGATGTCCACTCTCGCCACTATTATTCAACATAGTCTTGGAAGTCCTAGCCACGGCAATCAGAGAAGAAAAAGTAATAAAAGGAATACAAATTGGAAAAGAAGAAGTAAAACTGTCACTGTTTGCAGATGACATGATACTATACATAGAGAATCCTAAAGATGCCACCAGAAAACTACTAAAGCTAATCAATTAATTTGGTGGTAAAGTTGCAGAATACAAAATTAATACACAAAAATCTCTTGCATTCCTTCCTGTACACTAACAATGGAAGATCAGAAAGAGAAATTAAGGAAACACTCCCATTTACCACAGCAACAAGAAGAATAAAATACCTATGAATCAACCTACATAAGGTGGTAAAAGACCTGTACTCAGAAAACTATAAGACACTGATGAAAGAAATCAAAGATGACATAAACAAATAGAGAGATATACCATGTTCTTGGATTGGAAGAATCAATATTGTGAAAATGACTATACTACCCAAGGCAATCTACAGATTCAATGCAATCCCTATCAAATTACCAATGGCATTGTTCACAGAATTAAAACAAAAAATTGTACCACTTGTTTGGAAACACAGAAGACCCCAAAGAGCCAAAGCAATCTTGAGAAAGAAAAACGGAGCTGGAGGAATCAGACTCCCTGACTTCAGACTATATTACAAAGCTACAGTAATCAAGACAGTATGGTACTGGCACAAAAAAAGAAATACAGCTCAATGGAACAGAATAGAAAGCCTGGAGATAAACCCAAGCACCTATGCTCAACTAATCTACGACAAAGGAGACAAGGATATACAATGGAGAAAAGATAGTCTCTTCAATAAGTGATGCTGGGAAAACTGGACAGCTACCTGTAAAAGAATGAAACCAACACAATACACAAAAATAAACTCAAAATGGATTAGAGACCTAAATGAAAGAATGGGCACTATAAAACTCTTAGAGGTAAACATAAGAAGACCACTCTATGACAAATCACAAGATCTTTTTTGACCCACCTCCTAGAGCAATGAAAATAAAAACAAAAATAAACAAATGGGACCTAATGAAACTTAAAAGCTTTTGCACAGCAAAGGAAACCATAAACAAGACGAAAAGACAACCCTCACAGTGGGAGAAAATATTTGCAAACGAAGCAACTGCGAAGGGATTAATCTCCAAAATATACAAACAGCTCATGCAGTTCAATATCAAAAAAACAAAAAACCCAATCAAAAAATGGGTGAAAGACCTAAATAGACATTTCTCCAAAGAAAACACACAGATGGCCAACAAACACATGAAAAGATGCTCAACATCACTAATTATTAGAGAAATACAAATCAAAACTACAATGAGGTATCACCTCACAACCGTCAGAATGGCCATCATCAAAAAATCTACAAACAATAAATGCTGGAAAGGGTCTAGAGAAAAGGGAACTCTCTTGCACTGTTGGTGGGAATGTAAATTGACACAGCCACTATGGAGAACAGTATGGAGGCTCCTTAAAAAACTAAAGACAGAACTACCAGATGACCCAGCAATCCCACAGCTGGGCATATACCCAGAGAAAACCATAATTCAAAAAGACACATGCCCTCCAATGTTCATTGCAGCACTATTTACAATAGCCAGGACATGGAAGCATCCTAAATGCCCATCGACAGATGAATGGATAGAGAAGATATAAACAGTGGACTATCAGCCATAAAAAGGAACAAAACTGGGCCATTTGTAGGGACATGGATGGACCTAGAGACTGTCATACAGAGTGAAGTAAGTTAGAAAGAGAAAAACAAATAGATAGTAATGCATATGTGTGGAATCTAGAAAAATGGTACAGATGAACCTATTTGCAAAGCAGAAATAGAGATACAGAGCAAGAGAATAAATGTATGGTCACCAAGGGGGAAAGGGGGAGGTGGGATGAACTGGAAGATTGTAACTGACATATATACACTACTGGGTATAAAACAGATTAACTAATGAGAACCTGCTATATAGCACAAGGAATTCTACTCAGTGCTCTGTGGTGACCAAAATGGGAAGGAAATCCAAAAAAGAGGGGATATATGTATACATATAGCTGATTCACTTCACTGTACAGCAGAAACTAACACAACATTGTAAGGCAACTATACTCCAATAAAAAAATTTTTTTTGAAAAAAAGGAATGTGAAGGGAAAAAAGGTCAAACTAGTATTGAAAACTGTCAGTTAGATTATGATCAAATTCTTCAGGTATATTTTCAGTATATTTACCCAAACGCTATGTCCTCTCATTACTACTCCTAACATTCTTCCTTTACTCCTAACTCTATCAACTTGTCTTTTCTCTATTAATTCACTTAATAGATGTAAAATGTATGTTATAAATTTACTAAACTATATAAATTCTACTTCACAGCTAAGCCAACTCATGCACAATTTTCTTAAGCAATCTCCAAAAGCTCTGATGTTAGCAATGCTATTATTAGTCAAAGAAATTATTGATACTTCAATTTTGGTTGATATTAGATATAAACTGTGAACCCAGACCTCTTTACAGTAAAAAAGAAACTAACTTATTTATATTAATTAAAATTTTCTTTTCCTCTTTATTCATATAGTCATTTCATTTTCACCCACGCAGCAGTCCCAAGGGAACCGCAGGGTGGGTGGATTATCCATACCTAGGAAGGAAAAAACTAAAGAAAGTATAAAAGGAAGAAGGGGTCCAGTCCTAGTATAGAAGAAAGGATGAGAAAAGCCTGTCCTCCCACCCCATGGCAAACTATTTTTACCATTATGGTACCCAAGGCTGGAGAGAAATAGTCCTGCCCTAACCCTGGTCTACTCAGTACAATATTGACTCTAGGCAATGGTCTTTGCTTCCTGAGGTAGAAGGCAGTAGAAACTCCCTGCTTCTTTTCTCAAAGAAAGTATCCAAAACAGCAAATACATCTTTAAACCCAACAAAATGTAAGAAACAGAAAAGCACAAAAGGAAAACGAGGGTTTCAATTAGATAAGTAACTTATTATGTTGCAAGTGGGGAAAAAAGATATCCAACCAGTCCAATGTTGTACTCCTTGCTGATTTCAATCAGTTTATCTTTACCGCTTTATAGTCTGAATCTTCCTTTCATATGATTTCACATGAATGTGTTGACAGATACTTGAAACATCCCCACACTTGTCATTTGATAGCTACACAATATTCTCTATAAACTTCCAAGTCAGATTATATTAGAGGGCCTAAATCCAAAATCAATTGACCAGAAAGCTCTTGGAGATGGATGTTGAACAAATAAATTGTCCTAGTGACCACGGAGGTCTCTTTACAGCAATCGATCAGTTAATTAATTAAATAAATATTTATTTCCTACTATAAATAAATAGAATCCTTCACATTCTAGGTAGTGAAATTAAATAATGACAGAAAACAGACAAAGACAAGTTATCTGCTTTCATAGTCTAGTGCAGAAATCAGACATTCAGCAAATACTCATACGGGATGTAAAACTGTAATTATCACAAGTGTTAAAAGGAGAGGTGGACAGTATGATGAGAATGTACAATTTAATTATACAAAAGGGAATGCTTGTGCAAAAATAGCTGAAGAGGTGATGAAGGGCCAGATGCAAATCTATCTAAGAATTTCTCTCCATGAAAGATTTTAAAAGTTTGAGGTAGGGCTTCCCTGGTGGCGCAGCGGTTGGGAGTCCACCTGCCGATGCGGGGGACGCGGGTTCGTGCCCCGGTCCGGGAGGGTCCCACGAGCCACGGAACAACTAGGCCTGTGAGCCACAACTACTGAGCCTGCGCGTCTGGAGCCTGTGCCCCACAACAAGAGAGGCTGCGATAGTGAGAGGCCTATGCACCGCGATGTCTGTGAGCCATGGCTGCTGAGCCTGCACGTCCAGAGCCTGTGCTCCGCAGCAGGAGAGGCCACGGCGGTCAGAGGCCCGCGTACCTCAAAAAAAAAAAAAGAATAAATAAATAAAAGTTTGAGGTATAGTTGAGGAACAGGAAACACATGAGATTTACATCTTGAACAGATCACTACACTACAATGTGGAGAAAAGACTGAAAGGGAACCAGAGTAGATATAGATAGATTAGTAAGGATTTAATATTGATAGATTAGAGAAGAGAGAACTATAGACTGGATTAGAATATCAATGGCAGATTAAAAGAATGAGCAGATTCCAGAAATTTCAGAAGGTGAAATTGATAGGACTTGACCATGGAGGGAAAGGGATCTAGTCTAGTCTGGTAGGTTACAGCTGACTGATCTATTAGAAGTTGAGAAGAAAGAACAATCATAGACAGTGATAGTGTTGAAAGTTTAGTAGTCTCACATCCTCATTTAAATTTCTGATGAGAAGTCTGATGACCTGATAAGGAATGCATTGTACATTTATATGATATTTGCCTTTCTAGCATCTCTTTTCTACTCATTGGTAACCTCATCTGGTTGTTCCTTTGAGGAACCAAACCTCCCACTATCCATGTAGACCTAGTAGGGATGCCTATCACAGTGTATCCTCCCTTACATTCCAGAGTTGAGCACATGACCAAGCGTAGCATTTTGGAATGTACAAGCCCGCAGGCCACCATAACCAGTTCAGAAAAAGCAAAGTGCCGCAACTAGGTATAAAAGTCTTCCCTAGCATTTGACATTAAAATGCTGCATAACACAAGATAGACCACAAGCTTTAAGGACACCAAAATTCTAGAAATAGCGGTGATCACTTTCCTTCGATAAATGGAAAATAAAGCCTGATAATAAAATCCAGAACTGAGGCAAGTAGGGTTAAGGCAGGGAGAGAGAAAGAGTCCTAGTGACATTGCATAAGCCCTAGAGCTACCCATACCTAAAGCCAGAAAAGCCCTGTACTTCTCACTTACAAGAGTTAACAAATCCCCCTTTTGTTTAAATTCATTTGAATTTCTGACACTGGCAACCAAAGACTTACACAGACTGCAACAACTGTGTTCCATATGTAAGATTATTTTAAAGGTATCGTGTCATAGTTTAATGGGCAGTATTAGGTATTACATATAAAGCAGGTCTTACATAAACACAAAAACAAACAATTCAAGAGGAAGATAATTATGAATTTTTAAGCATCTAATAGATACTTAACACATATATACAAAATAATGATGTATGCTATAATCAATAACATCTTAGATTTGAAAAAAGATGCAAGTAATCATAATAAATTTGAACAGACTAAGCTCACCCTCTAAGGACAGAAACAGTAAGGTTGTTAAAATAAATAAATAAATAAATGTATACTAAAACCTAGTGGTGCAGAGAAACAAAATAAAAAGATAAAAAAATAAGCTAATTAGCCAAAATTAGCTGAAAGAAAGCTGGAATATTTTCAAAAGTATGTAAGTCTCAGGAAAGAAGAATTATTAGACATAGAGTTAGTCCACCCTAATTATAAAAGGGACGATTCAACAGAAAGACAAAAATTATGAACTTGAAAGCATCTGATAATGTGCCTTCATAATATATGTCCAAAACAAGCAGAATTCCAAGAAAAAAAACTGACAGAGTGAAAAAGATCATGGAAGATTTTAATACAATTCCATAATATATAAGCAAAAACAAATTAAAACGATAGAATTAACAGTGCTTATCTAAAGGCCACATAAAAAAACAACAGAAGAACATATATTTTTTTTTAGCCCAACATAAAACATCTTTTTAACTGCCCATTTTTTTTACCGAGAAAGCAGGTTTCATCAAATATCAAAGAACAAGGATTATTAAGGCTACATTCTGTGACCATAATGCCTGGTCCCTAGGCCAAAGAAGAAATCACAATGAAAATTAGAAAATACACAGGACTATATAATATTGAAAATATTATATTGAATCTAGTTAGGATGTAGTTAAAGTGCAAATTTACTGCTTGTTTTTCTCTGATAGAATGTAAGCCTCACAAAGACAGAATAGTTTGTTTTATTTAGATGTATCCCAAGCACCTATTATAAGGCCTAGTGGGCATTCTTTAAAATTTTGATGAATAATTTAATGAATGAAAGTAGCATCCAGAAAGAAATTTATACCATTAAAATTTTCATTTTAAGAAAACTGAGGAGTACCCAAAGTGGTGACATAGTAGGCTCCTGCACTTCCCTCCACCGAATATACAGCCACAAACCCAGCAACTCCCTCTGAAAGAGATTCAGAAACTAGCTAAGCAAGGGAGTCCTTAAGCTGAAACAAAAGGATGCCACTTATTAAAATGAAAATATATAAAAGTATAAAACTAGCTGGCAAATACAGTTAAATTCAGAATACGCTAATATTGTAGTGGGTAAACCATTTACAACTCTAGTATAAAGGTTAAAAAACAAAAGTATTAGAAAAAACTATATTATAATTTGTTAATGAATACATGGGACAAAAACATGTAAATTTTGGCAACAAAAACATAAAATGTGTGGAGGGGGAGCATAAAAATGTAGAGCTTTTTAGGTACTCAAAGTTAAGTTATCAGCTTAAAACAGCCTGTTACAAGCATAAGATGCTTCATGTAAGCTTTATGGTAATTCCCAAAACAAAAACTTTAGATAAACAAGTGATAAAGAAATCAATGCACATCATTATGAAAAAATCATCAAATCATAAAGGAGGAGAGCAAGAGAAAAAGAAAGGAACAAAGGAACTACAAATCAACCAGAAAACAATTACCAAAATGGCAACAGTATGTTCACACCTATCAACAATTACCTTAAATGTAAATAGACTAAATTTGCCAAAAGACAGGGTGGTTAAATGGATAAAAAGAATAAGACCCAACTATATGACATCTAAAAGAGATTGGTTTCTGCTTCAAAGACACACAAGACTGAAAGTGAAGGGATGGAAAAAGATGTCCTATGTAAATGGAAACCAAAAGAAAGTAGGGGAAGCTACACTTATCTCAGACAAAATATACTTTAAACCAAAAACTGTAACAGGAGACATGACCCAGCAATCCCACTACTGGGCATATATCCAGTGAAAACCATAATTCAAAAAGACACATGCACCCCAATGTTCACTGCAGCACTATTTACAATAGACAGGACATGGAAGCAACCTAAATGTCCATCAACAGATGAATGAATAAAGAAGATGTGGCACATATATACAATGGAATATTACTCAGCCATAAAAAGGAACGAAATTGAGTTATTTGTAATGAGGTGGATGGACCTAGAGATTATCACACAGAGTGAAGAAAGTCAGAAAGAGAAAAATATCGTATATTACTGCATATATTTGGAATCTAGAAAAATGGTATAGATGATGTTATTTGCAAAGCAGAAATAGAGACACAGACATATGGAGAACAAATGTATGGATACCAAGGGGGAAAGGGAGGGTGTGGAAGGAGTTGGGAGACTGGGATTGACATACATACACTATTGATACTATGTGTAAAATAGATAACTAATGAGAACCTACTGTATAGCACAGGGAACTCTACTCAATGCTCTGTGGTGACCTAAATGTGAAGGAAATCCAAAAAAGAGGGGATATATGTATACGCATAGCTGATTCATTTTGCTCTTCAGGAGAAACTAATGCAACACTGTAAAGCAACTCTACTCCAATAAAAATTAATTTAAAAAGATAAATAAAAGACAATGAGGATCATTATATAATGATAAAGGGATCCGTTCATCAAGAGGATATGACATTTGTAAATATCTATGTGCCCAAGATAGGTGCACCTAAATATATAAAACAAATATTAATAGATCTGAAGGGGGAAATAGTCTGCAGTAGAATAATAGTACAGGGCTTCGATACACTGCTTTCAACAATGGACAGATCATCCAGATAGAAAATCAGTGAGCAAATAATGGATGTAAACTACACATTACATAAGAGAGACCTAATAGATATATAAAGAACAGTCCATCAAAAGCAGCAGAATACATTCTTCTCAAGCACACATGGAACGTTTTTTTAGGATAGATCATGCTAGGTGACAAAGCAAGTCCTAACAAATTTAAGAAACTGAAATCATATCCCTGACTGGGGCACGAACCCGTGTTCCCTGCACCGACAGGCAGACTCTCAACCACTGCGCCACCAGGGAAGCCCTCAAAGAAGAAATTTTTTAAAATCAAGAAATAACTTGAGACAAATGAAAATGGAAACACAACATATCACTACTTATGGGTTACAGCACAAACAGTTTTAAGAAGCAATTTTATAACAATAAACATCTACACTAAGAAAAAAGAAAAATCCAATATATATTCTAACTTTACATATCAAGGAACTAGAAAAAGAAAAAAGGAAGCTCAAAATTAGTAGAAAAAGGAAATAAAGATCAGAATGGAAAAAAATAGAGACTAGAAAGACAACTGAAAAGATCAAGTCAGACAAAAACACTACTAGAAAATTACAGACCAATATCCCTGATGAAGATACATGCAAAAATACTCAACAAATAATTAGCTAATTGAATTCAACAGTACATTAAAGGATCATACACCACAATCAAGTGGGATTTATTTTGGAATGCAAAGATGGTTCAACATCAAATCAATTAACGTGATAAACTACATTAACAAAATGAAGGATAAAAATCATATGATCATCTCAATAGATGCAGAAAAAGCATGTGACAAAATTCAAAATGCTGTCATGATCAAAAAACTCTCAAAAACTGGGTATAGAAGGAACATACCTCAACATAGTAAAGGCTAATTATGTGAAGCCCACATCCAACATCACACCCAAAAGTGAAAAGCTGAAAGCTTGTCCTTTAAGATCAGGAACAAGATAAGGATGCCCACTCTCGCATGCCACTTTTATTCAACATAGTACTGGAAGTCCTAGCCAGAGAAATCAGGCAATAAAAAGAAATAAAAGGCATCCAAATTGGGAAGAAAGAATGTAAAATTATCTCTGTTTGTAGATGACATTCTATAGAGAAAATCTTTAAGACTCCAGGATACAAAATCAATATACAAGAATCAACTGTGTTTCCATACACTAACGATGAGGTATCAGAAAGAAAAATTCAGAAAACAATCCCACTTATAGTACCATCAAAAAGAACCCATTACTTAGGAATAAATCTAACCAAGGATGAGAAAGATCTGTACACCAGAGACCTGAAAACATTGATAAAAGAAATGCAGAGGACACAATAAATGGGAAGATATTATGTGCTCATGGATCAGAAGAATCAATAGTGTTAAAACATTCAGACTACCCAGGGCAATCTACAGATTCAATGTAATACCTACCAAAATTCCAGTGGTATTTTTCACAGAAATTTCTTAAAAATCCTAAAATTTGTATGGAACCACAAAAGACCCTGAATAGGCAAAGTATACTGAACAAGAAGAACAAAGCTGGAGGCATCACACTCTCTGATTTCAAACTGTATTACAAAGCTATAATAATCAAAACAGTATGGTATTGGCATAAAAACAGAAGTGCAAATCAATGGTACAGAATAGAGAGTCCAGAAATAATTCATGGTCAATTAATTTTTGACAAAGGAGTCAAGAATATACAATGTAGAAAGGACAGGCTCTTCAATAAATGGTGCTGGGAACACTAGATAGCCACATGCAGAAGAATTAAACTGGACCCTTATATTATACTGTACACAAAAATCAACTCAGAATGGATCTAAAGACTTGAGTGTAAGACCTAAAACCATAAAAGACCCAGAAAAAAACACAGGGGGTTGGCTCCTTCATATCTGTCTTGGTAATGACTGTTTTGGATTTAACACCAAAAACAAAGGCAAAAATACATAAGTGGGACTAACTAAAAAACTAAAAATTTCTGCACAGCAAAGGACACCGTCAACAAAATGAGAAGGCAACCTATGGAATGAGAGAAAATATTTGCAAACCACATATCCAATATCAAAATATACTTACTAGGATCATACAACTCAATAGCAAAAATAAATAAATAACCGAATTTTAAAATGGCCAAACGCTCTTATACATTTTTTCCAAAGAAGACATTCAAATGGCCAACAGGTGCATGAAACAGTGCTCACCATCACCAATCATCAGGGAAATGCAAATTAAACCACAGTGAATATTACCTCACACCTGTTAGCAGGGCTATTATCAAATAGACAAGAAGTAACAAATGCTGGTGAGGATGTGGAGAAAAGGAAATGCTTTGTACACTACTGGTAGGAATATAAACTGGAAACATTTTATACACTATGGAAAACAATATGGAGGTTCTTCAGGAAATTAAAACTAGAACTACCATGTGATCTAGCAATTCCACTTCTGGGTATACCCAAAGGAAACAAAAGCCTGTTTGAAATGACTCCATAATGTATGATTCCAACTGTATGCCATTCTGGAACAGAGGGCAGAGGGATAAATAGGTGGTATACAGGAGAAACTTAGGGCAGTGAAACTACTCTATACGATACTATAATAGTGGATACATGACATCATGCATTGGTCAAAACCCATAAAACTGTACTATATAAGTGAACCCTACTGTAAACTATGGACTTTAGTTAATAAACTGTAACAAAATCACCACACTAATTCAAGACATCAATGCCAAAATTATTCAGATTTTGGAACTGATAAACATGTCAAAGCAACTATTTTAAAAATGTTCCAGCAAATAAATAATGTTCCTTCAAAGCAACTATTTTAAAAATGTTCCACTTCTGGAACAAATGGAAAGACAGACAATGCATCAAAGACAGAGACTATACAAAGAAAAAGTTAAATGACACTTTTGGAAATGAAAAATACAATGACAAAAAAAATTTTTTTTAATTCATGATTGGGCTCAGTATGATTATACAGATGACACATGAAAGAGTCACTGAACTTTAGGATGGATCAATAAAAATGTATCCAACCTGAAAAACAGCAAGATAGAGTATGGAAAAACTGAACAGAGTCTCAGGATCCTGTAGGCAATAACAAAACATTTAACACTCATGATATTGGAGTTCCAGAGGCAGAGAGGTAAGAGTGTGGTGCTGAAGAAATATTTGATAAATAATGGCTGAAATGTCCCAAATTTTATATATACATAAACCTACAGTTCAGTGAATCCCCATGGGGATAAACTCAAAGAAATCAATGCCCAGACACATATAATCAAGCGATTACTGAAAGCGAAAACAAAGATAAACCTTGAAAGGCGCTGGAGTAAAAAATAAATTAACTACAGGGTAAAATGACTCAAATTACTGTGGATTTCTCATCAGAAACCCTGAAGACCAGAGGGAAGAGTCACAACATGTTTGAAGTGCTGAAAAGAACAGTCAATCCAATATCCAGCAAAAATATCCTTCTGGAATTAAAGCTAAATAAAGACATTCTCAAGTGAAGAATAACTAAGAGTAGCCATAGCCAGCAGATCTGCTATATAAGAATTGCTAAAGAAATATTCAGAAAAAAAAAAAAAGAAAATCATACAAGGAAATGTGAACTATCAGGAATAAAAGAAGAGAAAAAATGGTAAATACTTGGAAAATGTAATGGATTATGCTTTCCTTCAGTTAAAATGTGTTTGACGGTTAAAGTAAAAATTATAATATGGTCTGGGGGAATTTAAGTTAATATAGATGTAATATATGACAACTAAAACATATCAGAATTCGTGGGATTCTGTCAGAGAAGGACTTAGAAACAAATTTAGCGCTGAACACTTATACTACAAAAGAAGAAAGATTCAAATAAGCAAGTTTCCACCTAAGGGAATTAAGGGGAAAAAAGGGCAGACTAAACCCAAAACAAATGGAAGGAAGGAGACAAAAAAGAAAAAAAAAAACAAATTGGTGAGATTGAAAACAGGAAAATACAGTAAATCCACAAAACCAAGAGCTGTTTCTTTGAAATGATCAATAAAATTTACAAACCCATGTCAAGACTGACAAAAAAGAAAAGCAAAAAAAGAGAAAAATGATCCATATAAGGAATGAAAAAGGAGTATCACTATAGAAACTGCTAACATTAAAGTATAATACACTAATACTATGAACAACTCTATACATAGAAATTTGACAACTTAGATGGAATGGAACAAGTGCTTAAACTACTACAAACTACTAAAAGTTACCTGATATGAAGCAAATAACCAAACAAGTCCCAGGTGAAATCAAGTTCTAAACAAACAAACAAACAAACATCCTTTGGAAAAAGATATCCCTAACCCCAGATGGCTTCACTGTAGAATTCTACAAAACACATGAAAAACAAGTAACATCAATTCTATACATTCACTTCCAGAAAGCAAAAAAGGAGGGAATAATTCACAACTCATTTTATGAAACCAGCATTACCCTAAAGCCAAAACCAAAACCAAACAAAGACGGTAGGGGGGAAAGAAAAGAAAGAAAGAAAAAGAAAACTATAGACCAACATCCTCCCCTCATAATGTTGATGCAAAAGAAAAAAAAAAAAATCAATGTCATCCACCATATTAAGAATCTAAAAAAGAAAAACCAAATGATCCTATCAATTGATGCAGAAAAAGTATCTGACAAAATTCGATACCCATTCAGGATAAAAACTCTCAGTATAGTAAGGAGTGCTTCCTCAATTTGAAAAAGAATACTACAAACAAACTATAGCTAACATTATACTAAGTGATGAGGGCTGAATGCTTTCTCCCTTAAACTGGGAACAGTTAAGGACGTCCACTCTCACCATTCCTACTCAATAAAGTGCTGGTAGTCCTAGCCAGTGCAAGGAGTCAGGAAACAAAAAGTACACAGATCCGAAAGGAAGAAATAAAGTGATCCCTACTTGCAGATGACAAGATGACAAGATTATCTATATAGAAAATTCCAAAGAATCTGAAAAAAAAAAAAAAATCCTAGGACTAATAAGTAAATTTACCAAGACGATCGGACGTATAGTCAACAAGCAAAAATCAACTGTATTTTTATATACTAATAATGTACAATTGGAAACCAAAATTACAAAAGCAATACCATTTTTAATAGCATCAAAAATTTAAAAAGAAAAAGAGAAAAACTTACATATATACCTAAAAGTACATGTACAGGATCAATATGCCAAAAGCCAAAATGCTGATGAAAGAAATCAAAGACCTAAAGAAATGGAGAGAGATACTCTATTTGCGGATTGAAGACTCAACATTAAAAATGTCAATTCTCCAAAATTTTGTCTCTGACAAAAGAGAGGCAAAAATATTATTGAAAACAAACACACAATATACAACTTTGGCAGAAAATGCAAAAAGGAAAACAGTAGGCTTCAAGGGGGAGGTGAACTTAAACACTATTTAAATACGTAGAAACTCGAGATAGAATGCAGGTCATAAACAAAACAAGCAAGACAATATTGGTATTTATTTCCACGCTTGGGTTCCAAGACTATGACATATAAAAATTCTGATTTTTCTTTACATTTACTACTAATAAATCACCAGGCACAATTTTTAAAGTGAGTTCTTGTACAGCTGGGGAAGAAAGATCTTATTCTCTATAATGCTGTTAAGTCCCCTCCAAATATAAATCATCTCTTATTAATTGCATATTCAACTTTGGAGCTTATTAATTATTGTAGCATAATCAGTTATCTTCAACTTTTTTAGTAACAGGATGTTTCTTGGCAGCCTGATACACAGAACAGATCAAAGCAGAAATGCTCAGGTTGAAACATGGGTGGAGTGACCACAGCCCCTACTCCTTTCACCTGTATACCTGGGTTCCATGAAGACCAGTGCGAAGACCTACTGGTGATTGATTTGTCACTTCCTGACTGTTTATAATACCTCTAGTTATATTTGTAACATGTTCTTATTGAACACCTGCTAGATTTTCTTTCTTCTCTAAGAAAAACGAACAGTAGCATTCTGGTCATATTGAATTCTATGATTACATTTTCACTTGGCTTTATTAACCTTTTGCCATTATATAATGTCCTTGTTTAGTTCTCTTAATAATTTTTACTATGGAATATAAAACAATTTAAAAAATGCTGATCTTACTCTTTGCTTACACGTGCATTAAAAAACTTGATCTTTTAGTGTCTTTATATTTTATTGTATTAGGTATTTCTCTTTTGGCAAGTGATTATGGGGTTTTTGTCAATGACATTCTTTAATAGGGGATTTCAGACAGTTTTTATCTAATGTAGTAATTGGCAATTGGATTATAATACAACACTGTAAATTTATATTATTGTTATTCTTTTTTGCTCTCCTTCACCGATTACTTACTGGTTGTGGTACATATTACATATGTTATCTTATAATTGACTATCTTTCAATCCATTTATCTATTTCTTAAACACTCTTCACACTGATAATCTCTAATTCAGATGTCTTCATTATTATTATTATTAACTAAACATTTCGAGCTTGCTTGAAGAGTTGATATATACCAACTTTCCCATTTAACTCTTAACCCTATATTTCCTAACCACAGTTCTTTAATCTACTTTAGAAATGTGAATTGCATTATAAAATTATATTCCTAAGTCCAGTTTTTACTAAACTTTTTACTTTGTGTCATCAAATCTTTTTGTAATTCATTTATTTCTTGGAAGTCTTTTTCACTTATATACTTTCAAGTCTACTTTATCTTTGTGGTAATCTGTTATAAAATGATTTCAGATTTCCTAAGTCCTCAAATGTTTCCTTCTCTCTTAAGAGGCATTCAGTTTGGCCAGATAGTGTACTGGAATGACAGCCATATTTCTCTTAGCTATTATGAAGTTACTCTATTGTTAGGCTATGAATTAAGGGCTGAAGTAGCTCCTGAACTCCCTCCCTGAAATGATATTATACTTTCTGCATTTCAAGCTTAACAAGCCACTATGTAAGAACTCTGGCTCCACCCTTACTTTTTGAAACACTTGCTAATATTCATGCTGGAATTAGGTTTCAAAGAAGGGAAATCTTTCTTATATCTTTCATTATGGTCTCTGTTTTGAAAGTCTTTACCTTTTCATGTAATGTTCTTATTATCCAAAACTACACTACATAAAAAGATAACAGAACCATTACTTTTTCTTCTTGATGTTCTCTTTACATCATTTTTCTATGCCTTAGATTTATTTTGCTTGCTCATTAGTAGTATAGCTAATTCTTTGCTCAGCTGGGTCAATTCTTTCCTTACACCTCTATCCAGGTTTCAATATCTCTCACCATCTTTCAGGATCTCACAGATTTTCAGGGTCAGAAAGAACTTAAAAGTCCTTCCCCGAATAAAAACCTCTTATTTTTAAGACAGATTCTACAATGCATTCCATTTACATTAAACTAGTTAATTTCAGAACATTTGTACTTGGTCAAAAGCTTTCTGCTGAAGTAGAAATTCTGATATTATAGAAGTCTTACAATGTTTTTCTTCCCCTTTCCGTCACATAGCAACAATGGTCTCTAAGGTACGCAACTTTGTTTTGCTTTCTTTTCATTTGTCTTGAAGTGTATTGTGTGGAGATTTTTTAGTGGGTTTTACTACTTTTCCTTCTACCACCCTCCTAACACTTTATAAGACAGAAGGTTTACATAACTAATACTTCAGGCCCAATTGTAATACTCACATACGACACTGGAGATATATGTTAGGATTGTAACACATGATCTTTTAATAGAAACAAGATCAAGTATAATGAACAGCATTTTTCTTCACATTCTCCAGAAACTGAAACTAATAACTGTATATCACCATAAGTGCTCAATAACATGTATTCTAATGTAATATATTCTGTTCATTCTTTTCCTTGCTATGTATATACTTCCAAGAAAAAAGTATCACAGCATAAAAACTAGCTTTGCAATATCTAATAACTATCTCCATTAAAAACACTTAAAGATTTGCCTCATCATGAAATGTTATATTTTTTTCATAAAATCATCTATAGGTACATAATAAATTACTATTGTATAACAATATCTTGGGAAAACTGAATACTTTTTCAAAAACTATACTTCTATTATATATAAAATATTTTGGCATCTGAACAAATTCTATAAAGAAACATATTCTTTATCAACATTTCACTTATCCAAAAATTTATTTTTGTTTATTTTACTCTTAAAAAGACCTAGTTTTCTAAATACTGTATCTTTAAATTATTATCCAGGACTTCACTGGTGGCGCAGGGGTTAAAAATCCGCCTGCCAATGCAGGGGACATGGGTTCGAACCCTGGCCCGGGAAGATCCCACATGCCGCAGAGCATTTAAGCTCGTGCACCACAGCTACGGAGCCTGCACTCTAGAGCCCGTGAGCCACAACTACTGAGGCTGCGTGCCACAACTACTGAGGCTGCGTGCCACAACTACTGAAGCCCACACACCTAGAGCCCATGCTCCGCAACAAAGAGAAGCCACTGCAATGAGAAGCCCACGCACAGGAACAGAGTAGGTCCCACTCACCATGACTAGAGAAAGCCTGTGCAGCAATGAAGACCCAATGCAGCCAAAAAATTAATTAATTAATTTTAAAAATTATTATCCAATGAAAACAGACATGGTCAAAAATAATTCAACAGATGAAGGAGCAAGATAAAAACCAACCAGACCTAACAAATGAAGAGGAACTAGGCAGTCTACCTGAAAAAGAATTCAGAATAATGACAGTAAAGATGATCCAAAATCTTGGAAATAGAATAAAGAAAGTGCAAGAAACATTTAACAAGGACCTAGAAGAACTAAAGATGAAACAAGCAATGATGAACAATGCAATAAATGAAATTAAAAATACTCTAGATGGGATCAATAGCAGAATAACTGAGGCAGTAGAACGGACAAGTGACCTGGAAGATAAAATAGTGGAAATAACTACTGCAGAGCAGATTAAAGAAAAAACAATGAAAACAACTGAGGACAGTCTCAGAGACCTCTGGGACAACATTAAACGCACCAACATTCGAATTATAGGGGTTCCAGAAGAAGAGAAAAAGAAAGGGACTGAGAAAATATTTCAAGAGATTATAATTGAAAACTTCCCTAATACGGGAAAGGAAATAGTTAATCAAGTCCAGGAAGCACAGAGAGTCCCATACAGGATAAATCCAAGGAGAAATACACCAAGACACATATTAATCAAACTGTCAAAAATTAAATAATAAAGAAAAATATTAAAAGCAGCAAGGGAAAAACAACAAATAACACACAAGGGAATCCCCATAAGGTTAACAGCTGATCTTTCAGCAGAAACTCTGCAAACCGGAAGGGACTGGCTGGACATATTTAAAGTGATGAAGGAGAAAAACCTGCAACCAAGATTACTCTACCCAGCAAGGATCTCATTCAGATTTGATGGAGAAATTAAAACCTTTGTAGACAAGCAAAAGCTGAGAGAGTTCAGCACCACCAAACCAGCTTTACAACAAATGCTAAAGGAACTTCTCTAGGCAAGAAACACAAGAGAAGGAAAAGACCTACAATAACGAACCCAAAACAATTAAGAAAATGGGATTGGAACATACATGTCGATAATTACCTTAAATGTAAATGGACTAAATGCTTCCACCAAAAGACACAGATTGGCTGAATGGATACAAAAACAAGCTCCACATATATGCTGTCTACAAGAGACCCACTTCAGACCTAGAGACACATACAGACTGAAAGTAAGAGGATGGAAAAAGATATTCCATGCAAATGGAAACCAAAAGAAAGCTGGAGTAGCAATTCTCATATCAGACAAAATAGACTTTAAAATAAAGACTATTAGAAGAGACAAAGAAGGACAGTACATAATGATCAAGGGATTGATCCAAGAGGAAGATATAACAATTGTAAATATTTATGCACCCAACATAGGAGCACCTCAATACACAAGGCAAATACTAACAGCCATAAAAGGGGAAGTCGACAGTAACACATTCATAGTAGGGGACTTTAACACCCCACTTTCACCAATGGACAGATCATCCAAAATGAAAATATATAAGGAAACACAAGCTTTAAATGATACATTAAACAAGATGGACTTAATAGATATTTATAGGACATTCCATCCAAAAACAAAAGAATACACATTTTCCTCGAGTGCTCATGGAACATTATCCAGGAGAGATCATACCTTGGGTCACAAATCAAGCCTTGGTAAATTTAAGAAAACTGAAATTGTATCAAGTATCTTTTCCGACCACAACACTATGAGACTACACATCAATTACAGGAAAAGATCTGTAAAAAACACAAACACATGGAGGCTAAACAATACACTACTTAATAACGAAGTGATCACTGAAGAAATCAAAGAGGAAATCAAAAAATACCTAGAAACAAATTACAATGGAGACACGACGACCCAAAACCTATGGGATGCAGCTAAAGCAGTTCTAAGAGGGAAGTTTACAGCAATACAATCCTACCTTAACAAACAAGAAACATCTCAAATAAACAACCTGACCATACACCTAAAGCAATGAGAATGAAGAACCAAAAAACCCAAAGTTAGCAGAAGGAAAGAAATCATAAAGATCAGATCAGAAATAAATGAAAAAGAAATGAAGGAAACGATAGCAAAATCAATAAAACTAAAAGCTGGTTCTTTGAGAAGATAAACAAAATTGATAAACCATTAGCCAGACTCATCAAGAAAAAAAGGGAGAAGACTCAAATCAACAGAATTAGAAATGAAAAAGGGGAAGTAACAACTGACACTGCAGAAATACAAAAGATCATGAGAGATTACTACAAGCACCTGCAGAAAGTAGGCACAGAGGGAACTTTCCTCAACATAATAAAGGCCATATATGACAAACCCACAGCCAAAATCGTCCTCAATGGTGAAAAACTGAAAGCATTTCCACCAAGATCAGGAACAAGACAAGGTTGCCCACTCGCACCACTCTTACTCAACATAGTTTTGGAAGTCCTAGCCACAGTAATCAGAGAAGAAAAGGAAATAAAAGGAATCCAAATCAGAAAAGAAGTAAAGGTGTCACTGTTGGCAGATGACATGATACTATACATAGAGAATCCTAAAGATGCTACCAGAAAACTACTAGAGCTAATCAATGAATTTGGTAAAGTAGCAGGATACAAAATTAATGCACAGAAATCTCTGGCATTCCTATATACTAATGATGAAAAATCTGAAAGTGAAATCAAGAAAACACTCCCATTTACCATTGCAACAAAAAGAATAAAATATCTAGGAATAAACCTACCTAAGGAGACAAAAGACCTGTATGCAGAAAATTATAAGACACTGATGAAAGAAATTAAAGATGATACAAACAGATGGAGAGATATACCATGTTCTTGGATTGGAAGAATCAACATTGTGAAAATGACTCTACTACCCAAAGCAATCTATAGATTCAATGCAATCCCTATCAAACTACCACTGGCATTTTTCACAGAACTAGAACAAAAAATTTCACAATTTGTATGGAAACACAAAAGACCCCGAATAGCCAAAGCAATCTTGAGAACAAAAAATGGAGCTGGAGGAATCAGGCTGCCTGACTTCAGACTATACTACAAAGCTACAGTAATCAAGACAGTATGGTACTGGCACAAAAACAGAAAGATAGATCAATGGAACAGGATAGAAAGCCCAGAGATACACCCACGCACATATGGTCACCTTATCTTTGATAAAGGAGGCAGGAATGTACAGTAGAGAGAGAACAGCCTCTTCAATAAGTGGTGCTGGGAAAACTGGACAGGTACATGTAAAAGTATGAGATTAGATCACTCCCTAACACCATACACAAAAATAAGCTCAAAATGGATTAGACACCTAAATGTAAGGCCAGAAACTATCAAACTCTTAGAGGAAAACACAGGCAGAACACTCTATGACATAAATCACAGCAAGATCCTTTTTGACCCACCTCCTAGAGAAATGGAAATAAAAACAAAAATAAACAAATGGGACCTAATGAAACTTCAAAGCTTTTGCACAGCAAAGGAAACCATAAACAAGACCAAAAGACAACCCTCAGAATGGGAGAAAATATTTGCAAACGAAGCAACTGACAATGGATTAATCTCCAAAATTTACAAGCAGCTCATGCAGCTCAATAACAATAAAACCAACAACCCAATCCAAAAATGGGCAGAAGACCTAAACAGACATTTCTCCAAGGAAGATACACAGATTGCCAACAAACACATGAAAGAATGCTCAACATCATTAATCATTAGAGAAATGCAAATCAAAACTACAATGAGATATCATCTCACATCGGTCAGAATGGCCATCATCAAAATATCTAGAAACAATAAATGCTGGAGAGGGTGTGGAGAAAAGGGAACCCTCTTGCACTGTTGGTGGGAATGTGAATTGGTACAGCCACTATGGAGAACAGTACGGAGGTTCCTTAAAATACTACAAATAGAACTACCATATGACCCAGCAATCCCACTACTGTGCATATACCCTGAGAAAAACATAATTCAAAAAGAATCATGCACCAAAATGTTCACTGCAGCTCTATTTACAATAGGCAGGAGATGGAAACAACCTAAGTGTCCATCAACGGATGAACGGATAAAGAAGATGTGGCACATATATACAATGGAATATTAGCCATAAAAAGAAACGAAATTGAGCTATTTGTAATGAGGTGGATAGACCTAGAGTCTGTCATACAGAGTAAGTCAGAAAGAGAAAGACAAATACCGTATGCTAACACATATATATGGAATTTAAGAAAAAAAAAGTGTCATGAAGAACCTAGGGGTAAGACAGGAATAAAGACACAGACCTACTAGAGATTGGACTTGAGGATATGGGGAGGAGGAAGGGTAAGCTGTGACAAAGCGAGAGAGAGGCATGGACGTATATACACTACCAAACGTGTGGGAAGCAGCCGCATAGCACAGGGATATCAGCTAGGTGGTTTGTGACCACCTAGAGGGGTGGGATAGGGAGGGTGGGAGGGAGGGAGATGCAAGAGGGAAGAGACATGGGAACATATGTATATGTATAACTGATTCACTTTGTTATAAAGCAGAAACTAACACACCATTGTAGAGCAATTATACTCCAATAAAGATGTAAAAAACAGAAAAAGAATTCAGTATCTGTAAAAATATTTTTACATGATGCTTATTAAAACTGTATCATAGGGATTTAGAGGCTTCTTCTGATCTTCCTGTTGGTTATTAGCCTTAAAACAAATGCATTAAATCCCTATAAACTAAATAAGTTTACTCATTTTTGAAAAAGCAGAAAGCTTTTCAAAAGCTACCAAATCTTTATCATCAGTTTGTATGCACTGTTGACTATTCTCACTTTTTTTCATAAAAATATTGTTTGATCTAGGTATAGTACATTTTTTAGCGTATGTATTTTTTCTAGTTCTTAACACTAGATTTGCTATAAATATCAGATGGTCTTTCAAAGATTTTGTGAACTTAACATTAAAAACGTATCACAGATGATCTACACCTCACGTTGTCAATCTGAATGAAAATGACACCATTATCAGCATCATCACTAACATATTTCTTACATTAGCTGCCAATACTATCAATTAGATATTTCACTGGAAATGAGCATGTCACAAGCATGTCATTTGCCACTATTTTCTCTGGCTAGTAATAAATTCAAAGTGTTCTTTGACAAAGGACATCAATCAGGAGAGCAAAGAAACCTGAGTTCAAATGTAGATGGAGGCAATTATTAAAACTATAGCATAGAGACAAACTGCTTACCATTCTTAAGCCTCAATAACTCCCTTATCAAGCTGCCGAGAGGATTAAATGAAATAATGCATATAAAGCATTTAACACAGAGCATGGCACACACTAAGTAAAAGATTTTAGCAGCAGTTGATGATGATGATGATGATGATTTCCTAAAAAAGATTTCAAGAACCCTCCCTAGCAGTATGCCCCAGACACACTTGACTCATCTGCTACACTTTACCGGAGATTCTTGCTTTCATTCCTTTTTACTGTTCTATGTCCTATGTTCATAGCCTCCATAGTGAGGCTTTGGTAACATTACCTCTAAGAACTTCATTAGGTAGCACTCAGAACACCTACAATGGACACTATGCCCTCCATGAGCCTCTTTCACACATGTTGTAGCTTCTGATTGCTCTTGCTTGATATAAATTTGCGGGAAGCTGCCTTTACTCCACACTAAGCATAGGAGAGAAAAATGGCCAGTGTCTCTGGGGAATAATTAACAAAAGACAGTTTGTTTCATCTTCATGATAAAATACAGCATCCCTATTAAAAGGCAAATTCATCATTCCCAAAAGTTAAATAGAATGACACTTTAAAAGTAATTCCAGCTGATTAAATTTAGGGTTCTGAAAAAAATTTTAATTCATGAATATACTCTGAATCTTTCATTTGATTTTAAAATGTATAAATGTTCATTTAACTTTGAGCCCTTGCCTCTCAGTGTTCTATTCTGAGCTAGTCAAACAAGTGGTAGCAGGCATGCTGGGCTCAATAATACTGCCTCTCATATTTAAATACTCTTTTTCACTTGGATTGCAAATTAAAGACAGTCTCCTGAACACTGACACATTTTCAATGATTGATTTTGCAAAACGTGTTGATTTTTCCTACACTGTTTTGCCTCTGTGTATGTCAACTTTGGCCTTCTTTTCTTGCTCCTTTGCAGTGCTGCTGTCTCTTTGAAGCCATTGTCTGCCTGATATGAAAAATGTACATTAAACCTCACGACTAATTACATACATAGAAAATTCCTGATCTCAAATATAAAACACCCATGCCCAGAAACTATAACAAAAGCTTCTGACTATGTACAAAACTCTTAATCAAACCTTTCATTCACTCGGATTAAAAGAAATTCCAATAATTTATTTTCTGTTAAAGTTGTCTTTATATCCTTTGAAAAGTGGATTTCTTATGCATGTTACATGCCTATAAGTCAATCCATTTAACATTAAACCCCACCTATTTCCTCCACAAAAGTTTATACTTGCTGTTAGGTCTACTTCAATTGAGTGCTACTCAGTAGAATTGTTTCATTCTAAACACAAAACTATTTAGTCTTAATATAATGTCCTTTTCTTTTTTTTTAACTCTCTCTGCACTAGGCCATTAGCAAAGTAGACTTTCCCCAATAAATCCTATAATCTATGGATTAAGTACATGGCTTCTTGTATTTAAAAAACATCTTTGGAAAGAGAATGAACAGAAACTTCTTTCCCCTCGAATTCCCCAAAATATACAAAACAATGTCTCTAAATCTAAAAGGACAGTGCCTGACACACATGCTGCATGTTAATAGTATATAGAGGACAAAATTTCATCTCAGATAACCTAATTGTTGGGAAAATTATTTTTCCTGAACAGACTAGTTTTAGAGTTAATTTAACCAATCATTTTTTTTTAAGCTGTTGTATGCAAGGCCTTGTCTAAGCACTCTGAGAGAATACCTGCAAGGAGCTTAGAATCTAGTGTTGATAGACGGTAAACAGTATACAAATGGCAATCATATGAAACAAGATAAGCACCGAGAAAGGGAGAAAGGGCACACTACAGGAAGGAACAAAGAGAAGAGAGTGAGAAAAGTTGTGGCTACTCCCCTGCTTGGCTCGTTAGCATGTTAGAATTTTCATAAGGCCTACCAGCCATCATTCGTTTCCACCAGCGATCCTAGCAACAGACTCCCCTAGCTCCCGGTCTACTGAATCTAGGTACCCTACTGGATTATGCTGTTGCTTGCCTTTTTGTAAGAACAACTCTCTTCTGTCTCTAGTTGTTGTTCATCTCATGCAGTTACCAAGTGCAGTAAATGCATCACATGCCACCACATGACTATTTTGGGAAACCCTGCAATGACTACCAGTGTACCAACTGGCTAGCGCAAGCCTGGGTATGAAATTTTAGTTGCTTGAAAATGATGTTTCAGAATGAAAAGATGAAAGGAAGAGAAGGGAAGTAGCCACACTCCTCTTCAGAAATGGCCACGATACCTAAGTAGAGCAAGTCGGAGTAAGGTCTGCACACGAGCCAAAGCTTAGAATTTCATTGCCTTTGTTGGCTCACGTCACTTCTTTAATTAATGTCACTTTCTCTGGTTTAATATCAGAGCAAGTGACAAGAGTGCTTCTGGATGAATTGTGTTTTCTGAGGACTGTATGGCATACTCTCCCGCAGTCTGACAGAGGGACGTGCCAGTTTTACTTGGCAGTTACAATGCACCAGCTTTAGTTTTAGTAGTTTAATTTGTGGCAGTTATATGTTTTGAATACGTTGAAGTATTCACAATGGTCTCATGGAATCTGCTCCATAGATAAAGTTTACACAGTGGAAAAGAAAAAGCAATGGCTATCAAGGTGATTATGAAAAAGCTTCTCTTGGCCACAGCTGGTCTTACAGGCATTCTTGTAAATTTAAGAGCATTTAGGGGATATGATTAAAGTGATCACAAGGAATGATGCCCTTTTTTTTTTTTTTTTTGCCCAGTTCTGTAGCTGGTGTGAGACGATCATAAGGAATATGATATTTAGAACTCAATTTTATGCAAAATCCATTATTCAAGAAGTGAAGTTTATATACATGATAGACATGCAATGAAATAAATGTTAGAATAGGAAGCTTTGTTACTTATGCATTAAGTTGGTTCTAACATTTTGGTAAACTAACTTTTTATTGATATAAAATTCAGAAGAATTTCTGCATTGAGGAGAAGGGACTAAACTTTTTCCCTTGGTTTGTTAAAGATCTGTCTGTTTCAGGCTGAAGTAATCTGAAAGTTTTTTATTTAGTTTTTCCTTCATCTCCTTTATACACTTTTGTGAAGCCTCATCAGCTCAGGGTGAGGGCTGCCACCAAAGAGTTCCAAACTTTACCTGCCCTTTCTAAATTTAGGGTTCTTTACTGCAGCAGGCTGAAGATCTGGCTTTGAATGCACCTGGCTCTGCTGGAGAACAGAAATATTCATCTCCACTGAATGCATGCTGCTTAAGTGCTGGAGGCCCTTGCGGGAGACTAACTCTCATTGGACACTTCATTACAATACTTTCTCTTCCCTACATGAAGTAGTAATTCTCATTCACCAAAGACAGAATTTTGCCTGACACACAGCCACAGGAGCTCCTGTTTGACTTTCGAAATTAATCAACCTCGAAGCTGGAGTAGAAATGGCATGTCCTTTAACCTTAAGCACAAAAAGCTCTCAACAGACTGCAGTTTTTATATCCCTGGATGGGAGTTTGGGCCCCTGATACTTAAACTTGATGCACATACTGGGTTTCTGGCATGCTTTTGCCCATACCCATCTGCTAGGCTGGCACTGTGCCCATTCAGAAGGTGTGATGCCAGTTTCAATAGGGCATAGGTGCCAATCAAAGATGGGTTTGGAGGGGCAGCATGCAGAACTCAGCAAAAGTCAGCTCTTCTGCCAGAAGATCCTCCTGTTATCATATAATGCCAATGAAGGGCCACATGCTTCGTTGCCTGAGATCACATTGCATCTGTAGATGTTTCTGGCCTTCAATGGATGTCTTTCTACGGAACCTTTTTCCTCAAGTATTACTTGATTGGAGATGTTAAAGAAAAGTCTACCTGACTAAATGAAGTCCACCTCTTTAAAAGAAACAATGGAAATCTTCAACAATTTTCTTGAAATAATTGCTGAGTTTTGTGTCTTTCCTCCTAAAATACCCTTTCACATAGAATACTGCATAGCGTATTCAGTTCACATAATGGAGTTATAAGGGACAAACTTTCTGAAGGACAACTGCAAAACTATGTAAGCAGTATAAGATCCATAAACACTTTGAATCATTGTTAAATGTGGATGGTGGACAAATTTTCATCATCCAAACAGCTGATTTCTAGTGAATTCTTCCATTTAGAGCTTTAGTGTTTCTTAATTTTCTTTTCATTTATTTTATAAACATAGATATTCCTGTTTCTTAAGAGAAGGATCATACTTCCTACTCTTCTTCCATATCTAAAGAAAAAAAAAAAAAAACCCTAAAACACTTCAGAAGCAAAAGCCTATACTTATTTCATAAGGAAGCCAGAAGCTCCCGAAAGCTGGGAGTTTTTTTATTGTGTGGCAACAGAGGTGAACTCATTTCATGAAGAAGACATTTCCCTATAGCAAACAGGTTTCAAACTTAAAATCCTTGACCACTGTAAAGTTATAAGATAGTAACAGGTGCAGTGAAAGAGACATAACATATAAATCATTGAAGAACGGAGCAGTCTGTAAATCTTCCCTTAAGGCAAAAGAGTTTGAGAGCAGAAATGTTGAAAATGAAGACCCACAATATAAAATATGTTAAAAGAAGATCAGACACTTACAAAAATGAAAGAGATAAGAAAAGGCTAAGTAAGCCTTAGAAGAACACTCTCTTTTTATACAAAGAATCCAAACTTTTGCAGATACTTAGATTTCTTAACTGATAAGTAAATGAACACTCTATTAAAACTCAAAATTAATAGCTGATGGACAGCACATACAAAATTAAAATACAACTTCTAGGGACTTTAAATATTCTTGTGAAAGGTACATCAAGTTTATTAAACTCACAAAATCCCAAGTGATCTCTTCCTCTGTTGAGATATCACCTATTACCTCTTACACCTTCATCTGAGAACTAATTTATCTTATATACTATAGTTTCTAGTACAAGTTACCCTCATTTCATATTTATTTCCTTCTTCTTTTCACCCACACAGTATCATCTGCAAAATTTCCTAGTAACAACTGTGGTTCCTAGTAAGCACTGTATCAGATAGGATTAACGGCTTATCTCAAAGCCTTCTCTATAAAACACTGCCAAAATAACACTTAACACAGCAATATATAATGAAGCAATATATGTTTCAGTAACTCTACTTTGTTGCTAGCATTATCATTAGGCTCTTCTGAACACTACTCTACATACCTTAAAAATCAATCCATTCCAGCTTACTAGAAAGTACAATAAGTAAAAACCATACATGTATAAATAATCTTTTCTATTTCTTCACAAATAGAAGTCTGTTTCTTCATCAATAAAATACGTGAGTTAAACTTTGATAATTTCTAAAACTCATAGTCATCCTATCTTCTTCCCCCTGCCCTACCACCCCGCCCCAAAAAAAGATTTCTGTTTCTAAAGAGTAAAATTGAGCTGATCTGAGAGGATTACCCAAAAAATGCATGGCAGTCACTTGAAGTCTAAACATTTATCCATGAATAAATGACTGATCTTAATGCTTCAAGAGAGCTAATTTTAGTTAGAATAACATATTATTTAGAAAAGATAATGCTATTGATTTATTGTCAATAAAGCATATATAGATTTTTTTAGATGACATCATGAGAGTTAATTTGTCTCAGTTTTTCTTGTGACTAAGAGTACATCTCTAAGGTTACAGGCTGGAGTTAAGGGTAACATCTATAATTATGGAAGAGAATAAAGCAACTGGCTTGTGTGGATTAAGCAGCCCAATCTATCTCCATCTCTCAGGCAAATAACCATTGAACATCTAGTCTGTGCTTGATATTCCAAAGATGCTAAATTGTCATGGTTATGCTCAAATTCAAAAAACTAAAACTTACACAGATAAATCATTTCCATTTGTACTAATATAAGAAGACTTCATGAGTACCTGAAGAATTTGGCTGAATTTTATTACCTGTAATTCTGTTTTTCTAGATTTTTTTTTTTTTATGGTACACGGGCCTCTCACTGTTGTGGCCTCTCCCGTTGCGGAGCACAGGCTCCGGACGCGCAGGCTCAGCGGCCATGGCTCACGGGCCTAGCCGCTCCGCAGCATGTGGGATCTTCCCGGACCAGGGCATGAACCCGTGTCCCCTGCATCGGCAGGCGGACTCTCAACCACTGCGCCACCAGGGAAGCCCTGTTTTTCTAGATTTTTGACTAATTTCTGAAACACAGTATCTTTCATATCTGAAACATAAGGTAACAGCTTAAATGAGAACTTTTCACTATGTCATCATGGCTACTACTGTAAATTTTAGTGGGAAAAATAGATAGAGGTTGGTAAGTAAAATGTCATTCCACTGACATTCTCTTATGTTCTTAGTTTTACCACATTTAGTAGCTAAATCCATCACAGTCCATGGCAGGACAAATGGAAAAACCCTCCAGTAGACGTCTTTATCACCATCCTAATCTCCTGCGGCACCAGACACTGAATTTAGAGTTCAACTATCACTGAGAATGGGAAATTCTAAATAAATAAATAAATTAGATTGAACTGCTTGTCGAGTTCCAAGTTCTTTAAAAACCTTATCTTATTTAATCATCACTATTATTATTACCCCTAACATACAGAATAGAAACAAAGACTCATGGATAGGTGAAAGTCACTGAAGTTTGCAAAAGGCTTGGTCAGGTCAGAATTCAACCCAAATTTGCCTAACACCAAAGCCCATGCTTTTATTTGTGCAATTCTCCCTTAGTTTGCTTGGTTCTATGTTATACCTAGCACTAAAGTAGAATTTAAACCCTTAGTTCTCGCTCCTGAAATTTTTGAAATTTTTTTCACTTATTTGATCCCAAAATAACAGCAATTTTTTCCACCCCCTAAACCAGTTTCCATTCTCCCTTTTCCCCTCCTCTCTTTTCATATACAAAGAAAGAACTCTGTCTTGTATTCAGACTTTTCTTTTCCCTCTTATTACTATTTCTATTAATGCTACAGGCACATTATTTCTCCAAGTCAAGAGTAAATATAAAATATTTCTGCCCCTTCCCCTTTTCTTCTTGCTGACTACTGAAAGGCCTTGGATATTGATCCCAAAGCTCAAGGACAGTTGTACACACACAATGAGTTAGACACAGCGGTTAGCTTCTTCTCAGCCTCTGGTAACAAATGCTGATGAAGTGTCTGCTGAAAGAGTGTATCTGGCAAATATGATGCTTACAAAGAATGTAGCTGGACACAAAGGAAACCTGAATTTACCTACTTCTTCATTTATATACAGGAAGTGATGAGAACCATGGTAAAATGAAAAAACATGATCTAATTTCATATGGATTTGCTTAGCTTTGAAAATAAGTAAAAGCTAATTTTAATGAAGCTGTTGCTGATGGCAACTCACTGAAGAGCTGATTTTATGATTTATGAATGCCACTTTTGATAGAAAATAACAACACTTGGAACACACAGCTTTATTATATATTCTGAAGTATGGAGAGTTTTCCTCAAAACAGCTAAACACTTCTTTAAAGTCCTTCCCCCAACGTGTGCACTTGCTTATATTTCCAGGATCCAGGTTCTGAAATTCAGATAGTAGGGGGTATTTCATAACATATGAAACCTTGAAAATTGTTGCAAAATAAATCTTACTGAGAAAAAAATAAGTAAAAAAAATATGTGCAGTACTTGGACTGAAAGAAGCAAAGATTTTTCTGTATTTAAATAGGGACAAATAAATCACATGCCTAAGCAAATTCCTTTTTCACAACAGGAACCACACAAGTAGTGAGTATGTATACACATATATGTACAATTACATATATGTATATGTGTACAGACATATAATTTACCTTTAAACATGCACTTAAATTTAAATACATATGACACATATAATATGTACATCTAAAAAAGAGAAAACAAATAAGACCATCACAATCAATGCTTTTCTGTAGTTCTTTGAAATTACTCAAATAATTCAAACATTTGAAAACTGAAAGTATAACTGATAAGCTGTGCAATCCAAGGCTATAGCTCAGCCACATCAGAAATAATTTATTCAACTCCATTTCTCTGACCTTGAGTCAAGACAATGTACTAGAGATCCTGACTCTCTGCCATATGAGAGAATTCACTAATTCAGAGTCTCAACCAACACGTATTCTACAAAGAATTCTGTTCTCTGTAGATCCCAAGTACTCTCAGGGTCTTTATTCTGCACCATCTAATGGGGTAGCCACTACCTATACGTAGCTACTGAGCCCCTGAAATATGACTAGACACATCCTGGATTTTAAAGACTTTAAAAAAGTGAAATATTTCCTTTTTTTAATATAGCTAACATGTTGGAGTTATAATACTTTAGATATATTGTATTTAATAATACATATTATTTAATTAAATTTCACTTGTTTCTTTTTACTTTTTTTTTAATGTGGCTCCTAGAAAATTTTACTTTACATACATGGCTTGTATTACATTTCTGTTGAACAGTGCTATCTATGTCACTCAATCTAGTACTTAGAATCATAGCATTTTTCAAGCAAGTTCAAATCCTTTAAATGGGGAAGCTGTTCTTTATTTAACCCATACAATAATTTTGTGTTGGTCTTATCTTTCCAACTAGATTAGACACTCAGGTGATTAATAAGTTACTTATTGACTGAATTTCATCCATTTGTTCAAAACTACAATCTTAATTTTATCAGAAGAGAAGCTTTATCCTTCATGATCCATGAAACATGTTTGTGTGAGAAGGGTGGCAGAATATGCCACCCTAAAATATGCCTCTTTGGCATAAGGATTATTTTGAACTAAAGGCATTTGAAAAATAGCAAATGTAGGGAGAGGCTTCCTCTGAACTCCCTTTATTTGCCTAAAGACAGAGCCTCCAAAAAAAAAAAAACTCCATTGTTTTAAATTCCCTCCAGGAGCGCTTCATTAACCAGGAAAGACTGACTCATCACAGAAGAGATGAGAAGTTGACACCACTCCCAAACTTTGTTATAAACTATCATAGCCCCCATCTACTCTTCTAAGGGCTATTAATCTTTCCTAAAAATCATTTACTGTTACTTTAGTGGCCTGTATCCCGTCTCCCCTTCCCTTATTAAGACGGTATGTAAGCTCTCAAATCTCACCGTGTTTTAGGGTACTTATTCACTTTTTTTTCCTGATATTACTGTGCATGTAACATTAAAAAACTTAATAAATTTGTATACCTTTTCTCCTGTTAATCTGCCTGTTGTCAGTTTATTTCATAAACGCAGGTATCAAGCTTAAGAAGGTAGAGGGAAAGTCCTTCCTTCCCTA